>NW_006408646.1:9239065-9270174 GCF_000296735.1 Chrysochloris asiatica
GGATTGGAACCATGGCAATGAGATGATGTATGATGGAATGAATGTAAAACTAAAGTTCTCTCATGTAAACTACCATATAATTCACAATAAAACATTAAAAAAAAATCCGTATGCTTCCCGGACTCTGGAGCCATTGCAATGAACCCTGTTTCGGACACCAACTGCAAAACATGGCGCCAACCCTCCCTCTCTCCCTGGCACATTCTACTTAGCTGGACTCAATGGCTACTTGCAGTGACCATACAAAACTCTGAGACTATATTCACAGTTATGGGGTTTACTAGGAAAGTGAACAAGTTAGAATTCAGAATCAGAAATGTTCAGGGTGTAATTCTCCCAGTCAGGACAGCCTGTCCTCTGCAATACCCACAGGCAGGCTTCTTTCTCCCCTCATCCCCTTGGCCTGGCCTCTGCTCTGCTTCAGCAGTGTTACAAAGCTCTTTTAGGGCTGCTGGTATATGCCTACAGAGCACACCAATACACCCTAAGATCCATCTGAAGGCACTTGGCTGTAGCTCTGTGGGTCAGCAAACCTAGCTTCCCAGTTAAGCACCTAGATGCACCCCACCCTGTAAGCAAGCGTCTTGCCCAGAGTCCCTCAGCTTTCCTTGCTCCGTGGGCCGTGAAGTTTGTTGTGCTGCTTCTTGGTTCTGTTCTTGCTGCTGCTCCCCTGCCGCTTCTCTGGTGCCACAGCTTTCTGTCCTTGGGTTGAGGACGGTCAATGGATAGGAATCTTGGGTCCAAAGGATGAAAGATGCCCTCCATTCCTGGTTCTTTTCCCGTGGTGCTAGTGAGATCCCCCATTCCTGCTTCTGAAACCGCTCATTTTCTACCCATGTTAGAGTTCCAAATTTTTACAGTCACAGTTAGCTCTGTTAAGAATCACACCTGAATCATATCAGTGTCTTCTCCCTCCTTTACTTACTCAGACCCATCAGGGTAAAAGAAGTTGCTTGGCCGAAGTTACAGTTTGGATAGAAAGCCATATGAAGTAATTCTCTGCGCTGCAGTTGGTAATGGGATTGTCCTTAGAAGTCACCCTCCTCATGTCTTCTGCCCTCAGCTTGGAACCTAAAGAGACACTTATGGTCCCAGAGAGAGGCTGCTGCCACACAAAGAAAGGCCTGAGTGAATGTCACGGTCTCTTCCTTCCCTTCTCCTCTCTACTCCTCAGCAGACATTCCCATAAGGAGCGTGGCTTGTTGTGGGATTTGCCTGGCAAGTATCTCCGATGTATCTGCTTCTCTCCTTCCCTTCCACTACCACCACCACCACCACCCTTCCAGCCCTCAGTCAGAAACCATCTTCACCTGGACCCTGCAGCTCCTTCCTCTGGGGATCCCCCTGCTTCCATCCTGGCCCCTCCTGCCTGCTTCCCACCCATCATCCAGGCTGACCTTTTAGAGTGGAAAACAGATTCTGTTGTCCTTGATTAAGCATTTCTATGACTTCCTCTCTTTAGGATAAAGGCCAGAATCCCATGATGGATGGCCTGAAAGGTCATCTGAAGGATCTAGGCTTCCTCCTGCCCTGGTGCCTCATTGGTTCTTGCTCATCTAGTCATGTCCCTGTGGTATAACTTTTCCAACTCCAGTCCCACCCATTTTGTTGTTGTTAGGTGACATTGAGTCGGTACCGACTCATAGCAACCCTGTGCACAACAGAATGAAATATTGCCCGGTCCTGGGCCAGCCTCAAAATTATTGCCATACTTGAGCCCATTGAAGCTGCTATATTGCCAATCTGTCTTCCTTTTTTCTCTGACCCTCCACCTTACCAAACATGATATTTCTCTCCAGTGACTGGTCCCTCCTGACAATATGTCCAAAGTATGAGATACAAAGTCTGGACATCCTAGCCTCCAAGGAGCACTCTGGCTATACTTCTTCCAACACAGATCTGTTCTTTTGGCAGCCCACGGTACTTTCAATATTCTCCTCCAACACCATAACTCAAATACATCAATTCTTCTCAGGGCTTCTTTATTCACTGTCCAGCTTTTGCATGCATATGAGGTTATTGATAATACCATGGCTTGGGTCAGGTGTATCTTTGTCCTCAGGCTGACATCTTTGCTCTTCAACACTTTAAAAAGGTCTTGTGCAGCAGATTTGCCTAATGCAATTTGTCTTTTGATTTGTTGGCTGCTGCTTCCATGAGAGTTGACAGTTGATTCAAGAAAAATGAAGTCTTTTTGTTTCTTTTCTTTACATTGAGATGTAATCAGTAATCAGTAAGTAGTTTTAAGTCCTCTTCACTTTCAGCAAGCAAGGTTGTATCATCTGCATATCGCAGGTTGTTAATGAGTCTTCCTCCAATCCTGATGCTACGTTTTCTTCAGTTTCTCGGATTATTTGATCATCAGCATACAGGTTGAATAAGTATAGTGAAAGAATACAACCCTGTCGCACACCTTTCCTAATTTTAAACCATTCAGTGTTCTCATGTTCTATTCGAACAACTGCTTTTTGGTCATGTACAGGTTTCTCATGAGCACAATTAAGTATTCCGGAATATACATACTTCGCAATGTTGTCCATAGCTTGTCATGATCCACACAATAGAAAGCCTTTGCATAGTCAATAAAGCACAGGTAAACATCTTTCTGGTATTCTCTGCTTTCAGCCAAGATCCTTCTGACATCAGCAATGATATCACTCATTCCACATCTTCTTCTGAATCTGACTTTGAACCTCTGGAAGTTCTCTGTCAGTGTACCCTTGCAGCCATCTGTGTATTACCTTTAGTAAAACTTTACTCGCATGGGATATCAAAGATATTGTTTGATGATTTCCGCATTCCATTGGGTCACCTCTCTTTGGAATGGGCACAGATACGGATCTCTTCCAATCAGCTGGCCATATAGTTGTCTTCCAAATTTCTTGGCAGAGATGAGTGAGTGCCTCCAGTGTCATCTCACTTTGTTGTAAGATCTCAATTTGTATTCCATCAATTTCCGGTGCCTTATTCTTTGCCAATTCCTTCAATGCACCTTGGACTTCTTCCTTACTGTTTTAGCACCCCCATAGTCTGAGTCTACATTTGCATTTGTTACGACTGGAATCTAATCAATGCCCATCTTCCCCATGACACTGCAAGCTCCCTGAGAACAACGGCCATGTCTGCTTTGCCTGCTGTTGAATCTCCAACCCCTACCTCAGTCCCTGGCACTTAGAAGGTGCTCAGTACATACACCTCAAGGGTATTGGTCAGAAGACAGAAGCTTAAAAAGTTTACTTCAAACAGTGGAGCCTTTTTTTTTCTTTTTTCCCAGGAAGAGTTTACATTAAACCCTAATATATAGTCCAGTAAATGTGGCAATATTCTGGGACAAGTTTGTGGAGTTGGAGAAGATTCACAGACCCCCAGACACTTGGGAACCATGCCTGTTAGGCGGCAGTTTTCATTGTGCTCATAGGAGCACAGAGAGAGTTTTTGGTGACTGAGGGGTGATGTTTCTAGAATTGATCTCTTTGCCCTTTGGTTTACTTTCTCTCTTCCAAGACATGAGCTTGCAAAAGACTCATCCCCCTAGCTAGAGACTTAGTGCCACCAAAGGACCCCAGGGACACACTAAGCAACCTTTGCCCTACCCTAAACTCTACCCCTCCAGTCAGATTCCTATCAGGAGCCTCATGTAAGACTTATGCAAGTCTCAGGGCTGGTTGCCTCAAGAACATACAGTTCATCCACACGTCCCAGAGACGTGCCTGAACTTATTCTGCTTTTACATTTTTGATTGGGGTAGAATTCTTTAAAAATCAGGAGGTCCATACAAAAATCCAGAAATCTGTTTTCAGTTATAAAATTAGTTAGACATTGGGTCTGGCAGTGGTCCTTCAGGCATGCCCTATGGCATTAAAAAAAAAAAAAAGCCATCTGTGCCAATATATGTTATCTGTTGGCCCCTGTGGATAGTTTTTTGCTTACAGCCTTTGTTCCAGACCAGCACTGTCCAGTACAACTATTTCTGAGGTGGACATATTCTACGTCTACACTATCCAACTTGTTAGCCACCAATCTGGCTCTTGAGCGTTTGAAATATGACTGATGTGACTGAAGAGTTTTTTGTTTTATTTTATTCAAATTCTTGTGTATTTAAATAGAGCTACCTCATTGGACAGCACAACTCTAGACATTTAAAATATTACCTTTAGTTAGGAAGCATTTATTAATTAGATGCTGTAGTTCCCCATGTTTTCTACCCTTGTTTTCTCTTCATTGGATTTTGAGATCTATTTATTTTAACTTGTTATATTTATGGGTAGCCTCATCTATTTCAGAGTGATGTGAGATTTGAAAAATATAAGTTACCAGTTCGGATGGATATGTGGAGAAAGGAGGCTGTAGCTAGGGAGAAAATTTCACTCAACTGAGAAACCAAATACTTAAACTGAGCACCCGCTGTATACAGGGCTGTGTCAAGTGCTGTGGTAGATACAGAAACGAGTAAAATGCCTCTTGGGTGTTATTTATTTAATATCTGTTTCCCCCCACCAGGTGGTAGGTTCCATGAGGGCAGGGGGCTGTGTGTCCATCCTATATGTCACACTAGTCCCAGAGTTCAGCATAGAGTATTGCCTTACATGCATGCACTCTAGAATGAATGATTGTTGTTAAGTGTCATGGAGTTGATTCCAACTCATAGTGACTCGGTATAGGGTTTCTGAGGAGCAGTTGGTGGGTTTGAATCGCTGACTTTGATTCTCAATAACTTGATGAAATCAGACATTATTGATGGGGAAAATGAACCAAGGACCTTGCCCCTTTAACAGCTGTACAATTTTTTTCCTTTTCTCTTCATTCACCCATTTTAAGTTGTTAAAGAGGGTACTGGAGAGAGAATTATGGTTTGGGATGCTAGGGACCATCCTTCCCTGATAGTATTGACTTTGGGAACCATCTTTGCTACGTATCTGAGAGTTATTCCCAAGCTTTCCTGTTTTAGAAGGCACGTGGGGTCTGCCACAGGTCCCTTTACAATGCCTCTGAGCCCCCAAAGAAGCCAGGTGACTGGAAACCCTGAGCACCACACCCATTGTTTCCAGGTGAGACAAAGTGGTACATCTCTACCTGAGGTACAACTGGAGAGCTGGGTTGGCAGATCTGCTGCTTCATGGTGGCTGGGGGTCCTTCTTGTCCTTGGGGATAATGTCAGGCATCCCTGGCAGAGCTGCCTTCTTCACCTTCTTCCACAGCTTTGGGTGGGTGGGAACGTGGGAGGAGACAGGATTGCTGCTGCTGAGCACTTACTTTTGTGGCAGTTTAAAAATGCACTAAACTCCAGACTTGATTTGGATTTTACCGGCCTTTTTGTTAATGCCACCTTTTTGTTCTCAGACTTAGTTGTCATGTTTTCCCAGTTTTCTCTGGCTGTGACTGTTTCTCAGTCTTCCCTTGGCTTTTATGACGTGGGCAGTCTGGAGGATTATTGGCCAGGTCTCCTGCAGAGTGTCCCCGAATCTGGATTTAATCGAATGCTTGTTTTGTGGTTAGATGGAGGTCATGAGTTTTTGAAAAGAATGCCACAGAGGTGAAGGAAGTGTGTTTGTTGCATGTTAGGGAGGACAGGAGACCTCCCCGCATCACTGGTTATGGTAACCAGCGTTATGTAGTTCATACAGTATTTGCCAGCTTTCTCCAAAGTGAAGTTACTCTGCTTCCTTTCCTTTTCTGTTCTCTGAAAGCAAGTCACTAAGTCTAACCTACTCTCAAGAAGATGGGGGAGATTATGCTTCACTTTCTGGAAAAAGGATTGTCTGTGTTGCAGCTAGTCCCTGCATTACAAACCTCAGATTTACATGCAAAACCCTTTGTTACAAACCAGCTCCATACAGCTGCCTGTTAACATAAAATTTTCAGGTACATACGATGGTTCATAATAACAAACTGGCACTATAGTTTATGGTATGCATCAAAGCATTACTGTTACTGTATTAAAGATGTCTTCGTGTAGCTGGATGTGATACTTTAATTTTTTAAATATATAAAGGTACACTATATACTAAGACAAACATTTGACGGGGTTCCATGTGAAACCAGTGCATAAATGTTCTGATTTATGTACAAATTTGACTTAAAGGCAGACTTAGGAATGGTACTCATTTGTAAACTGAGGACTACCTATAAATGTAATCTTTCTGTAAGGAAGATTTGGGAACAAATATCCTAGACATGTGCGCCCCTTTGTTGGCCCTAGGACATCCTGTCCACCAAGTCTGCGTTTTTGTTTTGTGTTCTCCAAAAGGTTACTTCAGGTGGACTGTGGAAGTATCGTAATCCTCAGAATAAAATGGGACTAGATGGGAAATTTGGGAAAAGTCTTGTGTTTAAAAATTAGCTCTGAACTTGGTAGCCAAAGAAAAGTGGGAAACATCTATTTCAAGATTCAGAGTGGATCTGCTTACACCCTGACTTTTAGAAATGCACAGACAAGACATACGTTCAGTGAGCTACAACCTGGCAAACAGCTGCAGATTTTCTGCTTGTATATCAGTTTTCAGATGCTGTTTAAGAGAGGCTCCTTTTGTAACCTCAAGGCCCCGTTCAAATGACCTTTTCAAGAGTAAGCAAATCTTTTTTGGCATGAAGTTCTGATGCCTTACATGCTCCAATGGGGGTGAATCTTGAAAACATGCTGTGTGAAATAAGTCAGTCACAAAAGAACAAATATTGTATAATCCCGCTTAGACGAAATACCTAGAAGAAGCAAATCTACAGAGACCAAAGTTTATGAAATAGGAGTGAGGAGGAAAAGAGAGTCACTGCCTGGGGTTACTGAGCTTCTTTTAATGGTGGAACAGTTTGGGAATGGAGAATGATGATGGAGGCTCAACATGATGAACATAATTGCAGTTGAATTCAGTAATATTGAATGTTGTATATTATGTAAGGTTATGTGCCGTGGAGTCAGTTCTGACTCATAGCAACCCGTACAGGGTTTCCAAGGCTGTAAATCTTTACGGGAGCAGAAAGCCTCATCTTTTTCCTGCAGAACACCTGGTAGTTTTGAACTGCTGACCTTGCAGTTTGCAGCCCAATTTGTAACCACTATGCTACCAGAGCTCCTTAAATTATGTGTGTGTATATATAGTTGTTGTTAAGTATTGTTATTGTTGTTAAGTATATATATATATGTGTATATATATATACATATTGTTAAGTGTTGTTAAGTATGTATATATTGTTAAGTGTTAAGTGTATATATATATATATATACACTTTGTTGTTGTTAAGTGCTGTGGAGTCAGTGCCAACTCATAGTGACCCTGAATAGGGTTTCAGGGTTGCAGATCTTTATAGGAGCGGAAAACCTCATCTTTCTCCTGAGGGGCTGCTGATAGATTTGAACTGCTAATCTTGTGGTTAGTAATCCAATTTTGTACCCACTACGCTACCAGGAAGGACCTCTGGTAGTGGTTACGATTTGGGCTGCTAGCCTACAGTCAGCAGTTTGAAACTACTAGCAGTTCCACAGGAGAAAGATGAGGCTTTCTGCTCCTGTAAAGATTTACAGCCTCAGAAACGCTATGCAGGGTGGCTATGAGTCGGAACTGACTCCACGGCACACCACCACCACCACGCTACCAGCACTCTTCTGCATAGGGTTCATGAGGCTGTAAATCAGTAATGGAGCAAAGATTTCTTCCATGGAGCGGCTAGTGGATTTGAATTGCTGACTTTGTGGTTAGCAGCCCAACATCCTATAACCCACTACTCCACAGGGTTCCATAAAACATAAAAAAAAAAAAAAAAAAGACTGAGAATGATCATAAGATTAAAAAAACCAGGTTGTTCCAGATAAGTAATTTTTCCTGATACAAAAACCTGAGTTAATGGCTTTCTGTGTGCAGCCTCTTGAAACTGGCCCCATAGATCAGGGATCAGAAAACGATGGGCCAAATCTGGCCTACCACTCTGTTTTTGTAAATAAAGTTTTATTAAAACACAGCCATACCCATCTGTATTGTTTATGGTTACATTTATGGTGCAACAGAGACCATATGTTTCACATCAAACATTGATTATCTGGCCCTTTACAGAAGGCATTTGCCAACTCCTAATATAGAGGGTAGTTCCTTAACCAGACCCCTACCAAAATAAAAGTGCAAGAATCATTGAAGTTTCTGGCAACACCCCCTCAGGTTAGACTGATACAGCAATTCTCAGGGTGCAATGGATGAGAGATAACTCTACTACAGGGTCTGGGAGGCAACACTTCAGAGTCTCCCTAGATCTGGATCTAGTGTTCCTTAGCGTTTTCTAATATAATGTTTACAACATTGTATCTGAGCTAAAGCTTTATTGGTTAGGGACAGGTGGTGGTGTTGTTAAGTGCCATCAAGTCGATTCCAACCCATAGCGACTCTGTATAGGGTTTCCGAGGAGCAGCTGGTGAGCTTGAGCCGCTGACCTTGCAGTTCAAATGGCTTTGCAGTCTGGTACATTAACCCACAGCAACTCACCAGGACTCGGTGATTGGTTCCAAGCTGCCACTTGCTGAATTGCCCTATGAATTTAGGGTGCCAACAAAGTCTGTGGGGTCGGTCTCTTTAGCAAATCATTGAACCTATTGGTTCAGAGCACTTTGCCATCTCCCTCCCCCCACCCCAAAAGAAACATTGAGGTCTCTCTGGAGACATTTGTATTGTCACAACTTGTGGAAGGAAGTTACGAGCATCTAATGGGTAGAGGCCTGGGACACTGCACAGAACAGACCTTATTCTTCAGCTTCAGTGCTCAGTGGTGCTGAGATTGTGAAGTCTTGTTTTGAAGGAACAATTTTTTTTTTTACATCATGTAACAGAATACCTGAAAATGCTGGGGGGCTTCAAAAAGCTTGTGGAACAATTTGATTTTAGTTCCAATCTCCCACAAACTTTTTGAAGCTCCCTTGGATACGGCTCCATTCTGAAGGTATCCAAGAGCCCTGTACTAGAGACACTAGGAGACTTGTACTTTTCCAGAAGCACTCAGGAAAGACTTTGTAATCTCTCTAAATATTTGCAGATGGCCTACTGTATGTGGAGGAAATTTAGTCTGATGCTTCAGGTCAGAATCTTGCTCTGCTTGCAGAACACTTAAAGACAAGGAGAGAGAATACCAGAACTCCATTCCATGAGGCAAAACACCACAAACACCAAGAGAGGTCATAAGGGTTGCAAGTAGCAAGAACCTGCTTAACGGGTGGGGCTGAGTGAATCCGGGAAGCCATATTTGAAATGGCTCTTCAAGAGATAAGTTTTTAGCAGGTGATTATAGGCGCGCTCTGGTTAGGCATTGGGCTGCTGCTAACCAAAAGGTCAGTAGTTCAAACTCACCAGCCGCTCTGCAGGAGAAAGATGAGGCTACTTGTTCCCGTAAAGATTTACAGTCTTTGAAACACTGTAACGTTGCTGTGGGTTGGAATCAACTCATTGGCAGTAGGTTTGGTTTGGTTTTGTAGGGATTCCAGGGCAGCAGGGCATGTAGGATTAAACATGCAGGATCTGATTTCTCTAGAAATGTGCATGAGGGTGAACAGTGGGTCCATGCGATGGGAATGCAACTTGTTGTTGTTGTCAGGTGCCATCGAGTCGGAACCAACTCATAGCGACCCCATGCACAGCAGAACGAAACAATGTCCGATCCTGGGCCAACCTCACTACCGCCGCCACACTTGACACCATCAATGATGTCACCTGGCTGATCCATCTCTTTGGGGGTCTTCCTCTTTTTCTCTGACCCTCCACCTTACCCAGCATGACATCCTTCTCCAGTGACCTTTCTCTCCGGACAATGTGTCCAAAGTAGGAGAGACGAAGCCTAGCCATCTTGGCCTCCAAGGAGCACTCTGGTTGCACTTCTTCCAAAACAGATCTATTGGTTCTTCTGGCAGTCCATGGCACTTCCAGTATTCTCCTCCAACACCACAACTCAAAGGCATCAAGTCTTCTACGATCTTCCTGCAACTTAGGCCTGTGTTTTGTTGTTAATAGGGAGATGAAGAATTGGAATGATTCTTCAGGAAGATCAAAATGGCGACTGTCCTTCTAGGGACATCATGTTGAACAAGGTGACTTGCAGATAGGATTTGCAGGAGAGGGTCTGAAGTCAGAGGGCCAGTTAGGAGATGCTTCCAGTCTTCCCCAGCACCCAGGGAGGAGGCATGTGAATTAGTTGGGATGGGAAGGCCCAGAACAGTGCCTCTCTTTAGAAATGATATTCATGGGATAAGGGAGCTTATCAGACACCTCTAAGGTCTTGAACCTCAGTATGAAGAAGATCCACAGTAGACAGATGCTAGAATGTTGGGTTGGGGGTGGCTGCAGTGCGGCTCACCTCTCTTGTCTCTTCGTGTGCTCGCTTGCTCTCTCTGCCTCTCAAGAACAATTCTGTTTTCTTTACTCTTTTTTATGGGCTTTTTTCTTCAGTCTAAGTCTTACGTTTCTTTCGTCCTGGGGACTTGCCATGAATGGTTGCCTCCCATCTTGAAGGCCGTGCACACAGGCTGGTGTGATAACTAGGCTCCCTTCACTCTTCCACCAGGACCACTGGCAGTTGGGGAGGAGAGAGGAACAGAAATGACCATGTCTGTAAATAGTTTTAGAGATTTGTGTGGTGTTAACTTTTTTTTTAAGTTTGATTTTGAAATACATTATTTATTTATGTAACTTTTTATTGTGATTTGGGTGGAAGTTAACAGAACAAATTGGTTTTCCATTCAACGATGGATTCACATTTTGTTTCGTGACATTGATATATTCTTAAATCTCTTGCAGGTGTCTGTGGACCAGACGGCCGCTCCAGTCTTGGATGGCACTAGCTTGGGGGTAAGCACAGGCCAGTCCATGGACAGAGGCAACAGCCAGACCTTTGGGAACTCTCAGAATGCAGGGGAACAGGGCTTCCCCTCTGCAAACCCCACTGACAGCAGGTGAGATTCAGAATGGCCAACCTCGTGCTCTGGGCAGTGGGGGCAGCCTAACCACAAAATGCTGCAGTGGCTGGGAGTCCAAAGCCTGGGTTGAAGTTCTGACTTGGCCACAAATTATGTGTGGAATCCTGGGCAGGTCGGTCCTTCCCAGCACCTTTCAGATGGAATTTATCATTTGTGTCTGCTTTCCTTGCGGCATAGCTAAGATGTCCCAGTAACAGTGTCAGGCTTCATGCAGAAAGGCCTTAGTGGGCCCAGTCCAACTCTGCCTTCCTCAACATGACACTGCTGTCAAGGCCTAGCCTGGCAAAGGGTAGCCTGCAATCTGTATTTGCTGATTGATAAAATGAGCAAACAGTAAATGAGTTGCTAATTGTGGCCAAACATGCTGGTTCTTCTCCTTCTCGGTGCCCAGAGGAGAAAGAAGTTTTTGCACCTCATTTGCTTTGTGCAGTGCCCCAGCTTTTGATGCCATTATCAAGTCGAGAAGCTTCTTTCTTATTTCCTTTCTGCCCAGTCTGTCTTGTTACCTCACTTGGTTAAAGTGTCTAGGAAACTTGACTTTTTCATCCCTGGGACTGCCCACCTGGCTGGCTCCATGGCCAGGAGGCGTGTATATATGGTCAGCTCTGAAGCAGGAGGAGGTCTGCTTTTCTGGAGTCCTGAATTCTCCCCGGCCTGTAGCCCCATCAAGCCTGGTTGTCCTTCAGCGCTGGGGTGGCTGCCCTGTGCATGGGAAAAACATGCGTTTCTCTGCTTCCTCATTGCTTACAAGGGTAGAACAAAAGATTTTCTTCTGATTGGGGAAGAAAAGAGGAACTGGGAGTCTTCAGGTTGGAGATGAGAAGACCAAAAATGGCATGGAATCAGGCAGGAGCAGTGACTGGAAAGTACAGAAAATGATGCCATTTCATGATAAAGAACTTTCTAGCAATTGGGACTGATGTGTGGAAATGGGTTACTAGTGAGGGTGTTCACATATGAGACAGCCTCTTGTCACGACTCTTTAATAGTGGGAATTTGGGCATTAGAAGAAAGTGCACATCAAAGGTCTTTTAACGTTTTTGTCCAATCCCAGGGTTCTGAAGCACTAACATGAGCCCTGGAGCCTCCAAACAGGCAGGCACAGGAGGCTGGGTCTGAGGAAAGAGAGAGGTCCAAGAAGCTTGTGGGGTACGCTCCAGAGCTGCCAGTTTGGTAGCTGTGTGTATCCTTTGCTCAGTAGAGTGTAGAGTATGTTTTAAGGGGCTGTCATACCATTGAGAGTGAACTTACTAGTAGCTGGAGGCAAGATTTGGGCTCTGGAGTCAGGCCAACATGGATTTAAGTCCAGTCTCTTAACACTTCCCAGCTTTTTGACTTCATAAATCTTGAACCTCTCTGAGTTTTAGTGGGTTGATCATATAACATTTAGTGTTGATTGCCATTTTGGACTTTGTGGGTATCAGTCCTGTGCTTGGGGCTTTACATACATGACCCTCACAACAATCTGGAAAGACAGGAGTAGTATTATCCCCTTTTTTCAGATGAGGGAACTAAGGTCAAGAAAAGCTAAAGGCCCTAAAGCTGGTAAGTGGGACTATGGGAGTCCACCATGTAAAAGACACTTAGGGCAAACCCAAAGCATTCTGGGAAAGCTCTCGGAAGTGGTTGGGTCTTTAGCAAGTTATTAGAAGAGAAGATGCTTACTTGAGGTAAATGAATTTGGGGACAAAGCCAGTTTTTATTTTGTTTATGCTGTGAAAGGAGAAAGTTCTGTATAAGAGGTCCCTGGGACATAGCTGTGAAGCTTTTGTTGGAAAATCTTTTTGTGTCAGTATCTCCATAAGAAATGGAGCGTCTTCCTAAGATTCATGCTCTTTGACCCTGAGTATGTCCTCTTGCTCGGTTGACCAGATACTTTGTGTTACAGCTCACAGCAACTGGTGGCTAGCTCTTTGACATCCTCCTCCACTCTAACAGAGATCCTGGAAGCCATGAAGCACCCCTCGTAAGTGGCCATCTTTTGTGGGGGTGTAGGAACGGGAGGATCTCACAGAGCCCGTACCACAATAGTGCTCAACCCTGTGGGATTGTTGTTGTTAAGTGCCATCAAGTCGGTTCCAACTCATAGCAACTGTATTGGGGTTTCAAGAAGTGGCTGCTGGCTTGAACCACTGACCATGTGGTTCAAACTGACCTCGAGATTGAGTGCTTATTCTATGATGCCACAGTGGCTAAATCACAAAGTTGATACAAGGAGTAAAAGAAGTCATCCGTAAAATACCGAGTGATGCCTGCCAAGGATGGGCATTCTATCAGTGTCGGTTCCCATCTCATTTTTTGCTTTACTTTATTGTCATGGAGATTTCTCTGGGACTAGGAGTAGTATCCTGATGTGGCACTGTAGGATAAGCACTGAACTGTCAACTACTGCAAGGTCAGCAGTTCAAACCCCTCAGCTGCTCTTGATATGAGTCAGAAACAACTTGATGGCACTTAACAACCAAAGCAACAGGATTATTGTAGCGTAGTTGCTTTATAGGGAGCTCACTTACATTCAGTGCTTTAGTGAGAGTCCCTTCTTTTTCTTCTTTCCTTTCTGCTTGGTGCTCTATGCTCCTGGAACACAGGACTGGCGTCCAGCTGCTTTCTGAGCAGAAAGGCCTCTCACCGTGCTGCTTCATCAGCGCCGAGGTGGTGCACTGGCTGGTGAACAGCATGGAGGGAATCCAGACTCAGGCGATGGCCATCGACATCATGCAGGTGAGCCTCAAGAGCAGGGCTGACAGGACCGTACACTTGGTGCCCTGTGGCCTCAAGAGTTTCTGAAGCAGTCACCCCTTCCAGTAACAAAGTCTGCAGTGGAGGGGGAGGTGCTAGTGTTTGTAAGTGTGAGACCTGCCTGGCATGCATGCAAAACCGTCTTCAACTTTGAAATACACTGTACTTTGACTGAAAACTGGCATTAGTTGTTGTCTTAACTGAAGTGTTCTGGAGGGAATCTGTGCAATTTCGATCCTCGGAGGAAACTATGAAAGATTCTCAAAGGACACCCTCTCCCTGCCCCCATCCCCATTTTCTTTTGGTCAGTCCAAACCTAGGGTTTGACTCGGACTCCTGCCTCAGGAACCTCCTGGCACCCTGTGCTTACTCTGACAGAGCACTCAGCCCACAGAGTGAAGACTCTGCTCCTGTCTCACTTGCCTCTCACCTGGCCCTGAGTCCATGAGGGCACGCCACATCTTAGCATCCTTTTCCACAGCACCCGTGCCCGGCATGTTGCTCGGTACACAGTAGGTACTTAGTTAGTGCTCGCTGAATATAATAGCACTGCTCAGACCTAAACTAAACCTGGGAGAAGACTGAGGAAGGGAGAGTTTGCCGAGGCATTCCATGTCATCCTGTCCTCACAGAAGCCCCACCAGAAATCAGTGTGAATAAGTTAATTTCAGCATGAGATCCTGTGTTCTCTCTGTGAGGCCTTTGATGTGCTGTATTGCCTGATAACTTTATAGACACACTCATCTCCCTGAACAACAGCTTTTCCTTAGTCATACACTAGAATCCTATACAGCAGTTAGATGAATGAGCTGAAGGAAATACCAGGAGTGGTACTGAATGAAAAAGCAAGTTGTAAGATGACACGCATACTATCACATTTAACCTTTTAGAATCACATAAAACACCTCACATTCTTTATCAATACAAGTTTATACATTAAAATTATTAAAAACGTGTGTAAGAATACACCATTTCTTTATGGGGAGAGTCTATTTGTTGTTTTTGTTTTAATGAAAGATGTTAAGTCAGTATAGACAACTATGTTAAATTGGTTAAAACTGAATGGTTGATATACCTGGCTTTTCTGTATATTTGAAATATATAGTGCTAATATCTTTTATGATATAATTACATCAAGTATTTTATTTCCTTAGTATTTAACATGGAAAAATTGAAGTAAATCGATTTCTTTTTTTAGTCCATTGCAAACCTACGTAAGTGTTCCCCTATCCACCTTGTTCTTCTGGCCCCCTCCCCTGTCTTATGTATTGCCCTCCACTTCCTAAATCTATTTCTTTTTTCAAAAATGATTTATTTTGTTGTTTTTGCTGAGAAGATGCATGGTAAAACACGTGCGCATTCAACATGTGTCTACATATACAGTTCAGTAACACTGATTACATTCTTTGAGTTGTGCAAAACCATTTTCACCCTCTTTTCTAGATTATTCCTTCTCTGACTCGACAGTACTTAACAACAATATACATTCTAGATTCCTGGTGTGGCCCTGTAGGATATGCACTGGACCGTAAGGCTTATTTGAACTGCGAGGTCAGAGGTTCAAACCCACCAGCCACTCCTCCAAAACCTTATGTTGTTGTTCTTAAGTGCCGTCGAGTTGGTTCCGACCCATAGCGACCCTGTATAGGGTTTCTAAGGAACAGCTGGTGATCTTGAACCATGGACTTTGTGGTCCGGTGCATTAACTCACAGCGCCATACCAGGAGTCCCGGAAACCTTATGCAATGTTGCTGTGAGCCAACCGAGTTCACGACCTAACAACAGTAACATTTACACTCTGCCCCCTGTGGCTCCTGTCCTTTTGAGTTGCTGTTGTCAATTTGAATTTCATATAGCTAGTTCTCAAAAGAGCAGAATCCAGGCATGCGTTTGCCGTACTGCAGTTGTGTCTCATTGCGGTGGGGGAGGCTCCAGTGGGTAGCAGAGGGCTGCTGGCCTAAGATGATGCCCCTCAACAGGATGTCAGAATGTCACCGTCTTTCCTCCTAGAAAATGCTGGAAGAGCAACTCATCACTCACGCATCTGGTGAAGCTTTGCGGACCTTCATCTACGGCTTCTATTTCTACAAGATAGTAATGGACAAAGAGCCCGACAGAGGTCAGAGACAAGGCGAATGTTCTTCCTGGTGACTTGCTCTCTCAAATGAAAATGCTTTTTGAGCTCCATTTATGTCTTTATATTCTAGGTTACCAGATCTGTCAGATTTCTTGAGCATTTTACTTAATTTAAGCCTTAGCCAGAGTGACAGGGTTTGGGGCTACAGTATGTATGTTCTTGGTGTGGACAGTGTGGGTGGAAGAGAAATCTAAGTGAGGTTATGGCACCTGGGCATTTTGGAGTACCTGTTTTTCATGATAGCCCTGCTCTAGCGTAGGTGGTTCTGATTATGACAGGAGCTGGTTGTACTCTGTGACTTAGAGCTCTCTTACTTGCTGGGTCTCTAGACTCTTGTTTTCTCTCAGGAAGACTCTCTCTGGCATTTTCCCAAGATCTATCTTAAGTGTTTGCTTTTGAAAAAAATGATAAAAAGTCATTGACCAGAGGGAGCCCTTTCCAGCATGGTCAGTGTAGGCTCCTATAGCCACGAAGGCACCAGGCCTCACACCAGCCTCTCCTGTGTACCCAGAGCCCGGGACTCCCATGCTGTAGACGGTGACTTCTCCCCCACTGAGGTGACAAAGTGGTCAGTTTTTGTAGCCACCAGTCACCTTTCCCCGTAAATCCTAAATGACTAGTATATAGCCAGGTTTCCAGGAGCATGCTCTGAGGTGAGAGGTGGAACCAGGAGGAGGTAGGGGTTGGTGCTGAGGCCCCTCTCCTCTCTGCTCTCCCAGGAGCCATGCAGCAGTCAGCCGCCTGGCACACAACAGCAAAGGACGACTTTGTCAGCTTCCAGCGGAAGTGGTTCGAGGTGGCATTTGTAGCAGAAGAGCGTTTGCACTCGGAGATTCCTGCCTTCCTCCTGCCCTGGCTGCCCAGCCGGCCAGCCTCCTATGCAAGCAGGCACAGCTCCTTCAGTCGAAGCTTCGGAGGACGCAGCCAGGCAGCTGCACTTTTAGGTAGATGCCTGACCCAGGTGGGGTCTGGGGATGCGCTGAGGGGTGGCTGAGAGGGTTGCAGCCAGTTAGGGGACCTGTACACAGTCCCAGGTTAGAACCACTGTGGCTGCTACACTGTGTGGATTCTTCACTGTGCTGAGCAGGTTGAGCCTCATTATATCATCCCAACCATCAAACTGCCTTCAGCAGCTACCAAGTCAGGGCCCAGTGAGAAACCTGCACTGGGAGGACAGAATGTAAAATGTGGCTCCTACCGCAAATGGCCCTCAGGGTGCAGGGGATGGGGCCTGGTGGGTCCTCACTGCTGGAATAGCAACACAATGATATACTCCTTGGCTAGAGTTATTGTTCTGGAAAATGCTTCAGGAGAAGTCAGCCACCTTGGTGCTGTTCTGTGAAAACACTCTTTTACAAAGACTTCTCCTTCAGCAGGTTGGCAAAACTCTCTTGGGGCTTCCATAGTCTTAAGCTCTAGATGAGATTCCTATCACATCCTATTAGCTTTAACTTAGTTACTTCAGAAAAAAATGTGCTGAAAGAGAAGCAACCTATGGAAAAATAATTCCTGCACCCACATGAAAGGGAGTAAGGAAGAAGAGAGGGGTTATGTCCTCAGCAGTAGCTTGTTAGCTAGGTGTTCTGAACTTGGGGTCTGCTCATGGGCTTTTGCGACTTAGGAATCTGAACCAAGGCAGAATTTTGTGTGTGCATATTTTCTGTGAAAACCTCTTTCCATTATTTTTATAGTGGCTCCCGTGGTTGTTATATTGAGATTTTATCCCACCAACTTCCTTTCTTACCTTCCCTCCCACCAGAAAGTGTCTTTTCCCTTTAAACCCAATATGGCAGTAATGCAGAGAATTCTGCCCACTAACAGTCTTCAGACTGTTAGGATTTGAACTGCTTCTTCCCAGTATTATTTCAGGTTATAGACTTTTACTATGTCATTTATTAAAGTAAGAAAAAGAGCTGTTGTCTTTAAACTGGACTAATTTTGTATGTGTGTGTTTTAAGACTCTTTTCTTAGAGCCATTTTAGCTTTAATAGAAAAATCGTGGCGAAATACAGAGTTCTCATATGCCCCCCACCACCTGTTAACATCTTGCATTCCTGTGAGGATTTCTTTGTTAATGGCAGAATAATTTGCTTTTTCTTTAAAGGGGTGGGGGAAATGAGCAGGATTTATAGAGGAGAAAGGCCTATGTGTTCTTTATTATCCACTTCATATTTTGTTAGTCTGTTTTGACATGTTCCTTTTCAAACATCTCTGATTCTCATCTGGAGGTTAGCTGTGAGAAGCTGCTTTGCCATGCCTGACAGTTGGCCCATTGGTGCTTTCTTACTTGGCCCCAGTGGCTCCCACTTCCCCAACTCTCTCCTCTTGTCTCACAGAACTCTAAAGCTGCCAGAGCATCTGGGGCTCTGAAGAAGCAGTGTTACATCCCTTAGGCCCACTCACATGCCATTGACTTACTGACAACCTGCTGGACTGTCGGGTCAGAGGGACTGTAGGGCATCTGTAATAACCCTGATGGGTGGCCATCTTCTGCAGCACTCTTGATAAGTGGGTGCCACCTTCTCTTTGACAACTCCCATCAATGCGGAACTCGCTCCTGAGCCTGTTCATTCTGTTGGGCAGCTCTGCTGGTGAATAAGTCATTCTTATGTCCCTGGGCCTTGAGTTCTTCCTCCTTAATTAATATTCCCTTGGCTGTGGCCTGGGTGAAGGATGCTCTACAGTTTCTCCTCTGAGTTTTCACTTATTATTGGACTTTCTCTCTCTCTATCCCCAAGGGGAATTAAATAGATTCTCATGGAGCTCAAGTAACGATTCCAAGAACTCGCCTAACACTGCCACTCAGCAGGGCTCAGCCTGCTGTAAACATTGGGAACTTGCTGGAAGCATCTGAACTGTCAAATCTAAGCCCTAGAGTATGAAGTCAGTGGTCTAGCATACAGTGAGTAGTATACTTCCTGAGGCTGCCTTAGACCAGACTTAACTGGAGAGAGACGTACAGGTTATTTCTGGTGTTTATCAAGTGGCCTTCTTTTCTGACCAAGGCTTTTCACTTGGGAATGAACAGGGACCTAGAATAGAGAGCAAAGCCTTTTTCCCATTGATTTGGACTGTTAGGTGAAGGGTTACTTGGGCAATGTCATGAGTCAGGAACACAAGGCACAGACAATCTAATTTTGGTGAGCCTTTTAGCACCAAAGCTGCCAAGTTCTTTAGCCATGATACGAACAGTTAAACAGCGTCCATGGAACTCACTGATGGCCTTGGATTGAGGATTGGCAATCTAGTAGCTAAAACTAGGAGGACAGAATGACAGGAGTGGAAGGAAAAGAAGAGAGTTGGAGGTGGGGGTAGCTGGAGGAAAAGGCAAGAAGGGGAATCCACAATCCATGTTTTTCCTGATCCTCAGCCCTCCTTTGTGAAGAACGTGGGCCTGGCACCTTCTCTGCTCAAAGCTGGGGAACTAAAGCAGGAGGAGCCAAGCACCATTCTCAGGGCCACATGTCTACTAGATGGGAGAGCCTAGGTCTTCTAATTCCAAATCTTCCCCACTTTGCATGTCTGGTTCTGAGAGAATGCTGAGTTGTGCACCTGGCAGTTGTATGTCAATCATCCAGGTGCTATTCAGTACCCTAGCTCCATTCCTACCAACCGAAGCAACTGAAAATTGCTGACTCAAGAGTTTGAGCCACTTTATCCTTGTTAGTGATATAAGCCACTCGAGGATTCTGCCTGCAAAACTCACGCTAAGCTGGCTGCTTCAGATAAATACCATTGGACTCATGGGGGCAGAGGAGAACAAAGGGTAGATTTTATAGAAATCATAGTCTGGCAGTGCCCAGCCAGGCTACAATCAGAGTTCTGATCTTTTCTCTATTTCAGAGGCTATTTTAGGCTTCCAGTCTGGGCAGGAACTTGAGTGTCTGGCAAGTTTCTGAAACCTTCCTCTCTCGGGTTAGGTAGGATTTCTGAACAGGAGTCCCAGCTATGGGACCAGTACATTTGCTACTGACCTGGGAATCTGGAGCAACACACGGCTGATGGGACTGGGCATAGGCTTTGTAAGGCAGTTCCATTTCTATAGGAAAGATTATAGAATCACTGTGCTCCTTGCTTGAAACCAAAAAAGCAAGACTTCCTCTTTTTTGTATATCCCAGCCTGCCTCCTTTGTGGGTCATAGGATTCAGAAGAACTGAGTTTCCACCTGACTAAGGTTCTCATTCTATGATTGCGGCCAAGGCATTTTCCCTCCCTGGGCTTCTGTGTCCTCATCTCTGAATGGGAGAACTGGATTGGATTAGGGGTGGCGTTCTACAGCATAACCAGCCAAATCCAATTTACATCTGTTTTTGCAAGTAAAGTTTAATTTAAACATAGCTGAGCCTATTCATACTCCAGTGACAGAATTGAGTACTTATGGCAAAGACCTTAACTATTTATTATCTGGCCCTTCATGGTGAAATTTTGCCTACCTCTGGATAAGACAATTTCCAGATTCTAGAATCAATGATTTCCTATCGAGTGACTCTGCAGTATCATATTTGCTTAATGGTTTTTTCTTCCTCATACCACTCTTCCTTGCCCTCTCTCTTGGGCTCCCTTCTGTGCACTGCCTTAGCTGCCACTGTCCCAGAGCAGAGGACGGTGACCCTGGATGTTGATGTGAACAATCGCACGGACCGGCTGGAATGGTGCAGCTGCTATTACCATGGCAACGTCTCCTTGAACGCAGCTTTTGAGATAAAGCTGCACTGGATGGCGGTGACGGCCGCAGTGCTCTTCGAGATGGTGAGTGGCTTCGCCTGCTGGGGTGAGGGTCTTTGGCTCACACTGTAGAGGGGTGCAGTAGATGCTAAATGTTGATTCATGCCACTTCTTTAGTTCAGGATCCTATTACCTTTCACCTAGAGTATTGGAATAGCCTCTTTATTTAATAATCAATCAATAAACTTACTTTACAAATTCAGATAGTCAAAAAGAGTCTAGACCAGGATTTCTCAACCTGGCATTACTGACATCTGGAGCCAGCTAATTCTCTGTTGGGGTCAGAGGTGTCCCTTGCAATGTAGGATGTTGAATAGCATCCCTGGCCTCTCCCCACTAGATATCCACAGCATTCACCCCCATTCCACTTGTGACAACCAAAAATGTCTCCAGATGTTACCACATGTCCTTGCGGGGTGGGAGGGTGGAGGAAGGCATTGCTACATAGTTGAAAATCACTCATGTAATTGTGCTCATGTGGAGCCTGGACACAGACCCAAGAGGCCGTCATTCCAACAGATCAAGGGGCTACTGCATGGTTTCAGATCAGGAAAGGTGTGCGTCAGGGTGGTATCCTTTCACCATACTTATTCAATCTGTATGCTGAGCAAATAATCTAAGAAGCTGGACTAAATGAAGAACAACATGGCATTAGAATTGGATGCAGACTCATTAATAACCTGTAATACACAGATGACACAATCTTGCTTGTTGAAAGCAAAGAGGACTTGAAATACTTACTGATGAAGCTCAAAGATTATAGCCTTCATTATAGACTACACCTCAACTAAAATCCTCACAGCTGGCACAGTAAACAACATCACTGACAAAATGAGAAAAGTTGACGTTAAGGATTTCATTTTACTTGGATCCATAATCCAACCCTGTGGAAGCAGTGGTCAAGAAATCAAATGCTTTATTATTCTACTAGCAAATCTGCTGCAAAAGACCTCTTAAAAATGTTAAAGAGCAAAGATGTTACTTTGTAGAATAAGGTGCTTGGATCCACAGTCAGCACTCAAGGAAGCAGCAGTTAAGAAATCAAATGACACATTCCATTAGTCAAATCTGCTGCACAAGAGCAAAGATAGCAGTTTGATGACTAAGGTGCGCCCAAGCCATGCTATTTTCAATAGCCTCATATGTATGTGAAAGCTGGACAATGAATAAGGAAGATCATAGGAGAATCGATGCCTTTGAATTACTGTGTTGGAGAAGAATATTAAAGTATCTCGGACTGCCAAAAGAGCAAACAAACCTGTGTTGGGAGAAGCATAGCCAGAATGTTCCTTTGATGCCAGATGGTGAAACTTTGTCTCTCATACTTCAGACATTTTATCAGGAGTGACCAGTCCCTGGAGAAGACATCATGCTTGTTAAAGTGGAGGGTCGGCAAAAAAGAGGAAGACCCTCAATGAGATGGATTGACACAGTGGCAGCAGCAATGGCCACAAACATAACAACAATTGTGAGGATGGCTCAGGACTGGGTGTGTTTGGTTCCGTTGTGTGCATAAGATCCCTATGAGTCAGAACCAACTCAATGGCACCTAACAGCAACTGAGTCCTAATCCCCTCTAACCTTGACCTAAACACCTTCATTGCACCACTGAGAGCACCTGGAAAATTCAGAAAGAGTTTATTAAAAGCTAAGAGTTAGCAAAAGAGAAATGAGCACAACATTGTTGTTATTAAGTGCTGTCGAGTCGGTTCCTACTCAGCAACCCCGTATATAGATTTTCCGAGGAGCAGCTGGTGAGCTTGAACCGCTGACCTTGTGGTTCAAAGCGACTTTGCAGTCCACTGCATTAACCCACAGTGCCATACTAGGACTCCATTAGCTGATGACATAATAGATTTTCCTTCAGGGCTCATAGGCACAGTTGTGTCCCACATGACATAGTCTCCAGGAACAGCTTTGCCAGGCTTCTCTTGGGCCAGCCCCCAGTCTGCCTTTGTGTGGCATTAGCAGCTTAGTGACACCTTCCCTCAGGAGAGACTCTTATCAAACACCCTTAAGGTTCAAATCAAAAGAGGCCCAGCTGCCCATCCACTCAGCTGCTAGTGGGCACCAGCTCTTCCCCAGCTCGTTGATACCTGGCTGATGGCATCCTTCAGGCACAGCTGCCCCAGTGGACTTAAATAGTCTCCCTGCAGACCCTAGCTGACAATCATGTCTCAAAACACCACGATCACAACATGCAGACACACACATACAGGTGTCATTTGGTAGGTCACCTAAAACCTGCTAATCCCTTTTATTTTGTGAAAAGTTTTTAAAAGTGTGGTGTAACTATTTTTTCAAAGGCATGTCCAAATTTGTAATATATCTAGATATTTTTAAAGGTAAATATTACATAAAATAAGAGTGTTATTGACTGAAGCTTGGAAATTATTTCAGGCAAACAGATTTTGCTTTTCTGTTGTATTGTTATTGCTAGTATGAAGTATACCTGGAAGAGTGGTATCCCTCACTTTTTAGCAGACACTTAAGTAAGATGCAGCCCAAACCGACTCGACGGCACTTAACAACAACACATCTTACCTGTATGCCAATGCTGCATGCATTAGCTTAAAAACTGTTTGTTTGTTTGTTTGTTTTAAATGCATATGGTTTTAAAAGATCCTTAATATCTAGAACACTGAGGTGGTTTCTTAAAAGTCATTATTGATGGGCAGTTTGTCTTTATGCCCCACTGACTTTCTTTCTCAGTCTTCAAGGAAGAGTTTGCTGTAGAGCAGCTCTTGTTCCCTCAGGCCAGGACTTTGCTTCTGACCAGAGGCCACCGCAGCCATCTTGAATTCTACCTCCTGTTCTCCTTAGCCGTCTGAGTGGATTTTCCTGTGGGATGCTTTGGACTTAGTAAAATTTTGATAAAGGACCAAACAAGAATTTAACTTATATCCTATGACCTTTCTCCAACATTCTATCACATAAGTACGAGTGAGGTTTTTAGGAGGCAAGAAAGCGCTCTCCCCACTCTGCTCATTGCGAAAGAAAAACAATGATGAGAAGCCATGTGCTCGACTCACAGATTGTCACAGATTTGTCAGGAGCTAAACTGTGCTGCTTCCTGTCCAGGGACAGCTCCAAGCCAGTGAATCAGAGGCTCTCTCCTTTGGAAGCATTTTCTCTTGTCGGAAAGAACTTGGAGATGATACTGTTTCTGTCTTTTCCACCAGGTCCAAGGTTGGCACCGAAAGGCCACGTCCTGTGGTTTTCTGTTGGTCCCCGTTTTGGAGGGTCCCTTTGCGCTCCCCAGCTACCTGTATGGTGATCCCCTTCGTGCCCAGCTCTTCATCCCGCTCAACCTCAGCTGCCTGCTCAAGGAGGGCAGCGAGCACCTGTTTGATAGTAAGAGAGACTCCCCTCTGGATGTTCTGTTGCTGCGAGTAAGACCACCCCCCAGCCCCCAGCAAGGATGCCTCTCTGGGTGTCTCATCCACAGGCAAGGGCCAGAAAGGATTTGGGGTTTTCTCATGGCCCTTCACTTGCTGGAAGACACTGGAAAAGTCACTTAATGTTTCTGAGTCTTGAATTCCTTACTTCCAGCCACTAATGGGAGTAGCTAGAGCTGCTGGCCAATCTCAGGAAGCCCATCATCATCCTAGCACAGAATGCCAGGGATAGGCTTTCTGCAGGGCAGTGAGAGGTTGCATTACCCCCACCCCCACCCCACCTGCACAATCCTTCCAGGGCTATAGCTGGCTGGTCAGAATCCCATGGGAGGCCTGGATGTCTTGTTTCATACAGAAAGGCCAAAAAGGGTGTGGGCAGACTGAGGGCAAATCTGGAACCAGTGCTGTTGGGTAGAGCTGTGGTATGTCGACACCTGGAACACTATGTGGCTCAGCTGTCAGATGCAGTCAGAGCCGGAGGCAGTGGGATGTGGGTCAGAACAGGGACACAGTTGGAATGGGAGCATATGGACCAGCTTACCTGTGGCTGGACCCCAGTCCACCCGGATTCAGCGGGCTGGGACAGGGCTTCCTTCACACCACATGTGTAACGTCTCACTCATCACCAAGGTTCATCGTGGTTGAACATGTCAGTAGGTCCTAGAGAGCTTTCCAGTTCATAGATGATGTTTATTATCATCGCTGCTGGTCCATAGACATGCTACCACTTCTCAGGGATGGAGATGCTCACCATGAAAGAGACAGCTGCTGTTAGGGAGATGTATTGCTCCAGGACTTCCCACAGCCTATCATTCTGAGTCACAGCCAGCAGCAGAGGCCTGGTCCCTAGAATGAAGCAAGCTCATCCAGTGTGAGGCCACCAAGCCAAGCTTCCTGGGCCTTTCCTGTGACGGGCTACCCTCCTGGCGCAGACTGTTTCTATTCCAAAGGCTCTCATATATGCCCTTTGTTTACAATATTAAAGATATCTTGGTATAGATGCAATGTTCTAAGTGATCACTGGGCCCCACATGAGCCCTATAGAACCACTACAGGTTGCAGAGACGACCCTCTTTGTCAGTTCACAAAGTGCTCCACACACACACACCCGTCCCAGCGTAGCTGAGGCCCTTTGGGTTTGACCATGCAGCACCTTGCACTGTTGTTTTTATATGCTCGGGGGGGCAGAGAGATGCCAGCTCCCACCCTACCCAGAGCTTCTTGGTAGTGGTGGTGGGGTTCCACCGTGCTTGCTCACAGAGCTGGCATGGAGGACGTGTTTGTGCACAGCGATGGTTGTCACTGCCAGTCGGAACCCAGACTAGGACCAGCAGCCCCTCAGTTGCCATGGTTACAGCTGAAGAAAGGAGTCCTAGTTTAAAGGAATAAGGACTCGAATCTGAAATTGATTTTCTTGCTTTTGCTTGCTTTTGGTCTGCTTTTCTTCCTGTTATCTCCTTTTCTTATAATAGTAAACTCAAAATCTTAGAAATAGAATGTGCTATGTATGTGGGTTCTTTTTTTTAACCTTCTTCTCAAAAACAGTTTTCTCTCTTTTTCTAACCATAAAGGTTAAAAAAACCCCAACAAGGTGGGGGAGACCTTCAAATCTATCCTAGATGGGAAACTTTGAATGTGGAAAATGTTAACAAAGCCACCTCAGGCATCACTGCTCTTGGGTGCCATCAGCCCCTCTGTCCCCAGGGCAGCCCTGGCTTCACTGCCTCATTCCCTATGACAACTGCTCTGTGCTTCCACCTTCTCTCCCAGCTTCCAGTCTTCAACAACAGCCGAGCAGGAACAGGGGGACTGCAGGGATGCAGTCAGGGTCCTCTCTGTTCCCCTGCCCAGAGATCACTTTCAGAAAAATTATGGGGAAAATGAAAAAAAAAACAAAACTTTTTTGCTCTTTATTAGCAGATAATACATATTTAAAGTTTGTTTTTTGTTTGTACTTTAATATCGTGTTCTTTCCCATTTCTGGTATAGGCAGCCATTAGAGTGAGACCCGATTTGATTTCTGATACCTCACCCTGAGGTACTAGACCCTGATTCTGTCTGGGAGTGGGATGGGGTGAGCACACAGCTGTCATTCTCCCTGACTGCTGGTCAGAGAGGCTGCTGGTTGTGTGGAAAAGCAGAAGTCAGGTTCTGGGAAAGAACTGCCAAGAGAAATGAAGGGCCAAGAGGAGTAGGCCCGGGGGAGCCTCAGGCCTTATCACCACAGCGCAGCGTTTACACTTCTTTCTTTCAGGCTTTGAACCAGAGACCTACTGGGATCGAATGCATCTTTTCCAGGAAGCCATCGCACACAGGTCTGTCCCTTAGCAAGAGGGAGTAGTGGGAAGGTATTCACCAACATGAAGTCCAGTGGCTTCATTTCTGGGGAAAGAGAGCCATCGATTCCAGTGGGGACACGTTTGCCACACTGCTCTGACTGAACTGTGCCTCAGTCTCGAAGACAGCCACCACTGCTCCAGTTCCTGTCGCTGCTGCCATTTTTCAGACCTTTCTGCCTTCTTCCAGCTGAGGGAAGTCCATACAGCTCTCTCTTTAGCTTTTAACAAAACCCTGAGCTAGGTTCTCCAGGAGATATGGTCAAAGGAAAAATTACAAAACTTTTCAGAAAAACCTTGACACATGTTGAAAAGACAATAGATAGTTATAAAGCAATGGATGAATCAAAGGATGTTTACTGAGCACCTACTGTGTATGTCTTAGAAGGCCTTTCTTTGCTTAATGGTCCACCCCTCAGCCTACTCCAGCAAATCACTAACTCAGTGTCTAGTTGCTAATCCATGTTAACCATGGTGAAAACAGAGCCTGCTTTTCTTGCTTCAATAATCTCTTGCCACACCTTCAGTGCCATGTTGTTGTTGTTAAGTGCCGTCGAGTTGGTTACAACTCATAATACCCTGTATAGTGTTTCTGAGGAGCAGCTGGTGAGCTTGAACTGCTGACCTTGCAGTACAAACGACTTGGCAGTCCAGCGCAATAACCCACAGTTCCACACCAGGACTCCCAAGCATCTCCAGCCACGACCACTCCACCCCTGCAGACACAATATGAAAGCCACACTCTTGAGTCTTCCTTTACCAAGACTAATTCTAGCCTACCTGTCAACCTCATTGTGTGCATTTGTTTATCAGTCTAACTCAGAAACTTAAAGCCTATGGAATGAATGTAAGGGCAGCTAATTTCCTCCAGCAAGAAGAAGATTTGGGTGCAGATTTGGGGCTGTGGTCAGTGAGAAAGAGTCTTTGGGTAGGAAGCAGACTGCCTGGTTCAGCCGTTGCCTCCACAGGAACCGGGGAAAGTCCTGAAATGGCGTATCCTTCCTTTTCTCACAGAGCTATGGGGTGAGACTAGCTCTGACCTCACAGGGCTGTTGGGAGACTTCTCTGCTGTTCCTAGCTTCTGGTCAGTCCTCAGTAGACAGGAGTTATTATGAATGACCCCAGCTAATGTATTTATGAGATGCTTCCTCGGCTATTACCTGGCTGCACTCTGCACAGGGCTCTTGTCACATTTGCTTTTTTCTTCCACAGTATCTGCTTTGTGGTCCTCCTTAGTCTCGATTCCATTCATGTCTTCTCTTAGCCACTGCCATTTCCTCCCTTCCAATGACTTTTCTAGCCTTAGCTTCCCTCACATGTCTCTGCCTGCTTCCCGTGCATCAACTATGCACATAGTCCCTTCGTGGAACCCCGCCCACTTCCCACATCTGTCCCCCTCTCCCACTGGCTACACCTAAACCCCTCCCACCGGTCACAGCTATTTCCCAGACAGCTTTACACCTAACCCTCTCTACCTCCCACATTTGTTCTTCCTACCTTTACACCTAAGCCCCTCCCACATCTGTTCCCCCAGCCTTCCACACCTAAGCCCCTTTCCCATGTCGCACTGTAGGACAAACACTGGACTGCGATCAATGGAAATGGCCTTTCCTGCCCATTTCTAGAACCTAGCCAGGCACTTCCCAGAGGGAAGTTCCACACATAAAAAAAAAAAAAAGGATTCCAGTTAAGATGCATCACTCCGTTTCAGTTCAGAACCTTTACTGAGAACCTACTGTGTACTCAGCAGGAGAGAACAGGGAGGCAAGGGAACCAAGTGTGGTTCCTTCCTTTGAGGAGTTGATCATGTTGGGATGTGGGTGTGCTGCCAACTAGAGATTCCAGCAGGAGCCAGAATGGTGGCTGGGACCCAGGGCGCACGCGCGGGGGCAGATCTGCAGTGTGGCAGTGGGTGGTGGCTGGGCAGACAGGAGGACTGGATGAGGACGAAGGTCTTCTCACGGATACGATGGTGATGACCATGGAGATGGGAGGAGGTCCAGGGAGCCGTGTTGGAGGAGAGAGAAGGTGGGAAATGGTGAGGACAAAATAAAGCAGCTTCATGTTCCATCTTGAAAGAGATCTTCCCAGCCCCCTTTATCTGTCAGGGTGTTGTATGACCCACACTCTTCACTCTCTCCTGTTCCCTAAAGAGGCTGTAACCAGTATCTCTTCTGACCTTCCCTCAGGTTTGGCTTTGTACAAGATAAATATTCTGCCTCTGCTTTTAACTTTCCTGCTGAGAACAAGCCTCAGTACATCCACGTCACAGGTGAGATGCTCCCTGGCACCAAGTCGGGAGGGGGCCTGCCAGGGCATGTGACAGAAGAGCTCTGGTTGGGGACCCTCCCCACAGTTGTGACATCATTCCTCCTTCTCTGCAGGGACAGTGTTTCTGCAGCTGCCCTACTCCAAGCGGAAGTTTTCAGGGCAGCAGCGGCGTCGGCGGAACTCCACCAGCTCTAGCAACCAGAACATGTTCTGCGAGGAGCGGGTTGGCTACAACTGGGCCTACAACACCATGCTGACTAAGACGTGGCGCTCCAGTGCCACAGGGGACGAGAAGTTTGCTGACCGGCTGCTGAAGGACTTCATGGACTTCTGCATCAACCGAGACAACCGGCTAGTCACCTTCTGGACAAGTTGCCTGGAGAAGATGCACGCCAGTGCCCCATGAAGGGGTATCCTCAGAGACTCTACCCACCCTGGTGGCAAGGAGGGGTTAACCCTCACCTTCAGACCCGGGCAGAGGATTCAAAAGGTTCCAGCCAGACTCGGGCCATCAGGTGTCAGTTTGCTGCTTTTGCCAAGGGGGGCCACTGCTGAGTTTTGGTCCCTCACCACCCACAAATGTTCCTCCAGTCGAAAAGAAAGACTTTGGAAGCAGCTGCTGCCGCTGCCACTACCCAAATCCAATCAGCACATACTGAGAGCTGGTGGGAGGTACAGATTGTCCGTGGGAGGGCGTCAGCGGCTGGGAGGGGCGGGCAGCCACCATGGATGCCCTCCGAGAGGGGCAGCTCCTATGAGCATCCTGGTCTTCCACCCATGGGATGTGTGGAGCAGGCCCAGATGTAAGATAAACTTGTGAAATAGTGTACCATAGGCTCCCACCAACTGTATATACCTGTAAATATTGGAAGGGAAATAAAACTCTTCATGTAGCCCCTCTCCCCCAGCAGCGGGCACATCCTCATCTGCACCTTCATCTGGTCATTGGACCACGACACTGGCTGGGGTCAGAGCATCACGGAAATAGCTGCCGATGCCACGGAGTACTTGGAAATTCACTGATATGGGGTCAGATCTTTGATGCGCTTGCTCAGGGATTTCTCTTTCAGGGCCTTGGGTAGGCACCAGGATCATTTTGGTTGGGGCTGGGAAGCGTATCACCCAACATACTAGGCAACTGCAGGCTTGTACTGTCTGTGGTGAATCTTGCTCAGAGTCATGGCTTTCGGAGAAAACCAGAGGAAGCCTCGATGACTTTGTCCTCAGTCCCATCCTTTAACAGGACAAAACCCAGCATGGTGCTCACCCTCAGCATCCTGCCAGTTACCCCACCTCCCCAGGTTGAGTCAGTCACAAAGCCTGATGATTCTGCTCCTCAGAAGCTTGCGGCGCCATCCACTTCTTGCCAGACTCGCTCTAGCCCTCGGCCGGCTGTCTCTTGCACACAACAGAGTCCTTTTTAAAAATCAATCTGGTGGGGTGTGTGTGTGTTGAGGTGGGGTGTGCTGTATACTGTATGGTGGTGGTGATGGTGTGATTTGTTAGTTGCTGCCTGGTTGGCTTTGACTTTACATATAACCAAACTAAATATTACTTGTTCCAGCACCATCTTCAGTCTGACTGTGCCCACCACTTCTTTTGAACTCCTTGGTGATGTGAACTTCAAAAAAATACCTTAGACACAGCCCACATGGCCCTGTACAGTCTGGTCCCAGACTACCCTGTCCAGCTACCCTGGCCTTTGTGTCACCCCTTCAACATCTCAGACTGTTCACCAGCTCAGGTGCTTGGCACACACTGTTCCATCTGCCTAGAACACTCTTCCACTCCTCACCCACTGTGCCTCAGTATCTTCTCCTCCGCATCATCCATCAGCTCTTCATGCAGATGTCATAGCTTCGCTGAAGCAGACTTGGGTACCTGTTAGATCTTCCCAGAGCACCTCTGCTTCCCTGCCTTTGCAGCCTACGTCTTGTGTCCATCCTTTTGTCCTGAAGCCATGGAACACTACTAGATGCTGGCAGTGTGGGTTTGTTTTGCTTTGTTTTGTTTTTTTAATTTAAGGTTTTATTGTGGATTGAGTGAAAGTTTACAGGGCATATCATCAGTTTTACATTCAACAAATCGTATACCTTGTTTCATTACATTGATTATGATTCCCTCCATGTACCATCAGTTAACAGTATTTCTCTCTATCCACTTTGGCTTTTTAAAAAACACTCAAACACAAAAACCCACTCAGTCATATATAATAATTTAGATCTCCAAAGGGCACATTCTGCAAGTCTGCTCCTGGCCACCAGCTCTTAGTCCTTCTCTTCTTAGTTGATGACTCTAGAGTCCTCAGCCACTCCCCCTCTCCATGCTCCCATCTCTGCCTCCATCTCTGGCACTGCTGCTTCTCTGGATAAGGTCCCACATTCTGCTTGTGCGTTCCTCTCTTGATGGTCCTAGGGTCTTCTGTATCTGGACTGTAAGATTAACCACTCCCCTTTTTTGTTACAAAACATCTACTTTTACAATTGTGACAGTTGCGATTAGTCATGATAACAATTATTCATTATTGAATCTTACAAATCTTATCCCCATCTCTTTTCACCAG
>NW_006408646.1:9272435-9274274 GCF_000296735.1 Chrysochloris asiatica
GTAGTAGAACCCTCCGAGGGTGGGCCTGGGGTGCCCACTAGCTCAGGCACCCCTATAGTCACCAGACTGGAGGTGCGCAGACAGCAATGGACCAATGAACAGCTACCAAAAGAGAAGAATGTCTACACCTTTATCTCTGTGGTTCTGCCAGGCATCTGTGGCTGCTCCGATCCTTCCCCCGCTTGGTCTCACCCAAGATGGCGGCTCCTCGAGCAGCTGAGCGTCTTGAATTAGAAAGTAATGGATTTCTTGCTTCTGCCACAAATTCCCCCAGCTGTAAGTCTTCCAACCTTCTAAGTATTCCTTTATATATGGTTCAGAGTTCTGGGACCATCCCCTGAGGCTGCTTGGTCGGGTATTCTGTGTTGTTGCTGGCAGAGCTCCTTTACTGCACTAGCGTAGTGGTTATGAATCGGGCTGTGAACTTTAAGGCCAGCAGTTCGAAACTACCAGCGGCTCTGCGGGAGAAAGATGAGTCTTTCCGCTCCCGTAAAGATTTACAGCCTCGGAAACCCTGTACAGGGTCACTATGGGTCGGAACCGACTTGATGGCACTTAACAACAACAACAACAACCTGATCCACCATCTTGTTTGTTCTCACTCATGAACTTTTAATATCCCAGATGCTATTCACCAAAGTAGGATGTAGGATAAAACACTGCACTGAAAGGTTCGTTGGAACTACAAGGTCAATGCTTCAAACTCACCAGCTGCTCCTTCGAAACCTATATAGGGTCACTCTGAATTGGAACTATCAGCATCACAGGAGAGTCCCAGTCTCTCCACACCCTTGCTAAGATTTATTGCTTTTCTGAACTTTGCCGTTAATGCTGGTGTGCAATGATATTTCATTGCTGTTTTGATTTGTCTGGTGTGGTTAATGTGCTGGACTGCAAAGTCTCTTTGAACCGCTCACCAGATGCTCCTCAGCACCCCTACACTGGGTTGCTGTGGGTCCAAACTCACTCAATGTCATTTAACACAACAACAATGGCAAATGATTGTGAACATTTCTTTATATATTTGTTGGCCGCCTGGATGTCTTCTTTGGTGAAGTGTCTGTACATGTCCTGTACCCATTTTTTAAATTGGGTTGTTTGTCTTTTTCTTGTAGAGGTGTTGTAGTTTTCTGTAGATTTTAGAGATTAGTCCATTGTCTGAAATGTCATTGCAAAATTTTTTGCCTTGTCTCTGGGCTCCCTTTTTCACTCTTTCAGTGCAATATATATAGAAGTATATATTTGGTGCAATACACATTTGATGCACATTTATTTCTAATTTTTAGGAGTAATTTGTTTAGTCTTCTATTTGTGTGGTTTTTGTAATGTTTGATGGTGTATCTATGCCATGTATTGTTGTTAAGTGCTGTCGAGTCAGTTCTGACCCATAGCGACCCTGTATAGGGTTTTTGAGAAGCATTTGGTGAGCTTGAACACTGACCTTGCAGTACAAATGACTTTGCAGTCTGGCGCATTAACCCACAGGGCCACACCAGGATTATCCTAAATTTATCCGTATTTTTTCATAGATGAGCTTCATAGTTCTAGGTTTTACATTTAGGTCTTTAATCCATGTTGGGAGTTTGCTTTTGTATATGGTGTGGGATATGGGTCTTGTTTCATTCTTCTGCAAATGCATTTCCAGTTTTACCAGACCAATTGTTGAAAAGATTATCTCTTTTTTTAAAAAACACACAAACAAAAAACCCATTCAGGTACATATAATAATTTACATCTCCAAAGGGCACATTCTTCAAGTCTGCTCCTGGCCACCAGCTCTTAGTCCTTCTTCTCTTAGTTGATGACTCTAGAGTCCTCAGCCACTCCCCCTCTCCATGC
>NW_006408646.1:9283982-9317359 GCF_000296735.1 Chrysochloris asiatica
AGTGTTCCCCTATCTATCTTGTTCTTCTGCCTCCTCCCCCCTTCTTGTATTGCCCTCCCCAATACCCAGGATAAACCCCCCACCCCAACCCCATTGTGGTTGCCTTATATTCCATTAGTTCTTCCTTCCATTTAAAACAGTCTATTTTATCCAGTAATCTACCTGAACTTCCCACCACCTGGATCTCTGTCCCTCTGTGTTTACCTTTTTTCATATTGTAATTGTTTTGATCATAGACTGACCTCCCAGATCCTCTGTTCTTATCATTTTATTCTGTTCTTGACTCTTCCATTTGTTGACTGAGTTCAGGTTGATGCGGCCATGTACGTCATTCTGTAATTGTTTTATGTTCTTGTTGGTTCTCCGTCCACAGAACTTCCTTTAGGATGTTTTTCATAGCAGGGTTGGCTTTGGCAAAATCCTTTAGCTTCTGCTTATCCTGGAATGTTTTGATCACACCATTGTATTTAATTGACAGCTTTGCTGGGTAGAGGATTCTTGGGTGGCATTTTTTTTTTTCTTTCAGGGTTTTATATACGTCTCCCCATTGCCTTCTTGCCTGCATGGTTTCTGTTGAGAAATCGGAGCTTAATCTCATCTGCTTTCCTTTGTATGTTATATTTCTCTTTTCCCTAGCTGCTTTCAAGATCATGTCTTTATCTTTGGTTTTGGAGAGCTAGATATGTCTTGGTGATTGTCTTTTAGCGTCTATCCATCCTGGGGTTCGTTGAGCTTCTTGAATGCTTATCTTTTCACTTTTCAGGATATTAGGAACATTTTCTTCCAGAAGCTCTTCAACTATCTCCTCTGTGGACTTGTGTGATCGTTCCTGTTCTGGAATGCCAACAATTCTTACATTATTCCTCTTCATGTTATCCAACATGAATCTTAGGCCTTCTTCAGATTTCTTTATCCTTTTTTGTGTTTGTTTTTCTATCTTAGTAGTGTTGAGAGATTTATCTTCTAGTTCATTAGTTCTGGCTTCTATCTCTTCAATTCTACTCCTTTGCCCTTTCAGTGTATTGTCCATTTCTGTTATTCTATTATTAATCATTTGGACCTCTTTCTGTAGATTTTGAATTGTTTCCAATGCTCTATCTATCTTATTTGATTGTTCCTGTAACGCTTTCCTGACTTCTTTCTTATTTTTCTCAACTCCATTGTATAATGTTTTGATACATTTTATAATAATTTTTCTGAATTCCTTCTCAGGCATTTCTAAAGCCTGCCCATCTTCCAGTATGGAGTGTAGGTCTACTTCCAGCTCATTTCCTCAGTCACTTAATCTCATTTCTGGACATGTGCAGATATGGTCATCTGCTTCCGTTTTTTAGGCATATTCATGGGTTATCTGTGGCCCTAATACTTAGATGGGTATGTATTTTGGTATTTTTTATGCTTTCTGATTGCCTTCAGGTAGATGTGGTCAGGAAATGGGCTTCCCTTTTCACTCTTCTTCCTGAGAAGTTTCAAGATGCCACTGTTGGTCATTTTGACATAACTTAGGATTTAATTTTCAGCTTATTTCCTTTTTTGTCTGCTTGTCCCCCTCCACAATCCCCATTCAGGCCTTGTTTCTAGTTAGAAACAGTTCAGGGCTGGCTGTGGCCATTTGGTTTTAATTGGAAACTGTCTCTTTAAATTTCTAGGAGATCTATGAGCATGCATAGTAGAACCTTCTGAGTGTGGGGCTGGGGTGCCCACTAGCTCAGGCACCCCTATAGTTACCAGAATGGAGGTGCACAGACAGCAAGGCACCAATGAACAGCTACCAAAAGAAAAGAAAAGAACGTCCACACCTTTATCTCTGCGGTTCTGCCAGGTATCTGGGGCTGCTCTGATCCTTCCCCCGCTTGGTCTCACCCAAGATGGCGGCTCCTGGAGCAGCTGAACATCCCGGACTAGATAGCAATGGATTTCTTGCTTCTGCCACAAATTACCCAGCTGTATGCCTTCCAACCTTCTAAATATTCCTTTATATGTGGTTCAAAGTTCTGGGACCATCCGCTGAGCCTGCTTGGTCGGGTATTCTGTGTTGTTGTTGGCGGAGCTCTTCACTGCACTTTCACCTCATCTGCCATCTTGTTTGTTCCCTGGAAGTGTGGTTTTTGACTGGCTGCATGAACTCTGAACTTGAGGGCTGGGCACTGCATGCTGTCACTGAATCTACCCCTACCCCTCAGCTGTCTCGGATGTTTCTTATCTATAGAATGTAGCTATTGAGGCTTCATGTAGATACTGTGAGAGAACAGGTGTGACCGCAAACATTTATTTCTGGCATGGAGCAGACCCTTGATAAAAATCCATTTTCCTTTGTCACCTTCCCTTCGACAACCTATGGCTCTTCTTTGAGCATCTGTGTCCTTATTTGTTCTCCCAGGGTGGTTGAAGGTCAAAAGAGCGCTGTATTGAAAAGGACTTGCTCCTGAGAAAGCAGCCCACAGATGTATCTCCAGCCAGTTTCCTGAGAGGTCAGGCTGCCCGCCGCCTCTGCTGGCCCGTTGGTGTGGTGCAGTGTGCCTGTCTGACCCTCAGTATGAAGGCCACTCTCATGACCTGGGAAAAAAAGCCATGGAGAATGATTGGCCAAACTGAGCTCCCCCACTTAAGTACCTGAAGGTTCCCCACTCTATAAGCAAGCTTCCTGCTCAAAGTCGCTCAGCTTTACTTGCTCCATGGCCTGGGAAGCCCATTGCTCTGTTTCGTGCTTTGGTTCAGCTGCTGATGCTCCTCTGCCACTCCTCTGGTGTCATAGCTCTCTGTTCCGGGTTGAGGAGGTTCAATGCACAGACATCTTGAGATCCAAAAGACACTCCACTCCTCACTCTTCTTTGATTGTAGTAAGATTCCCCTCCTGCTTCTGATATGGCTTATTTTAAACCTATGCTAGAGTTTCAAGTTTTTACAATTACAATGAACCTTGTTAACGTCCACAGCTGATTTCTGTCACCCTCTCTGGATCTTCTCCCACCTTTTCTTACCCAGGCCCAGCAGGGAAGAAGTTTGGTGGGAGTTAACAGACTATGGCTAGAAGTGTCATTAGAGAATGGACTACACCACATCAACCAATCCTAACAGCTTATGTTCTAGGTCCCCTTCTCCTGCAGCCAAAGCATCTCATAGACACAATCAGGTCCTTGAAAGGCAAACTTCCCAGCCTCTGCTCAAGCTGTGTGTGTCCTCAGAACTTGCAGAGACAGACCATCTTGAAGAGGGCGGACAAGGACTCTGCCGAGGGCCAACTTGTACCGATGGTTTCTCAAAATGCCCGGCCCCTTTTTCAGACGCCTGACTATAGCACTGGGGTGAACTAGGCTCTCCACAGGGCCATTTGGTACTGCCTGGAGGTATTTTTTGTTGTCACAGTTGGGAGATGCTGCTGGGGTCGAAGGAGCACTGTTGGTGTAATGGCTCAGCGCTTGACTGCTAACAAAAAGGTCAGTTGGTCTGAACCCATTAGCCACTCCACAGGAGAAAAGAGGTGGCTTTCTGCTATCATAAAGATGACAGCCTCAGACGTGGTGCCGGGACAGCTCTACTCCATCCTACAGGGTTGCTTGATAGCAACAGATTTGGGTTTTTGATTCATTGGCATCTAGTTGGCCAATGGAATGCGGAAATCTTTGTACAATTGCATTGGTATCCCATGCAAGTAAAGTTTTACAAAAAGTAATTAAAAAATGGCTGCAACCGTATACTGACAGAGAACTTCCAGCGGTTCAAGCTGGATCCAGAAGAGGCTGTGGAATGAGGGATATCACTGCTGACATCAGATGGATCTTAGCTGAAAGCAGAGAATATCAGAAAGATGTTTACCTATGCTTTTTTGACTATGAAAAGACTTTTGATTGTGTGGATCATGACTAGTTATGGACAACATTGCAAAGCACGAGTATCCAGAACACTTAACTGTGCTCATGAAGAACCTGTACATAGACCAAGAGGCAGTTGTTCAAACAGAGTAAGGGAACATCGAATGGTTTAAAATTAGGGAAGGTGTGTGCCAGGGTTGTATTCTTTCACCATATTTATTCAATCTGTATGCTAGGCAAATAATCTGAGAAGCTTGATTATATAAAGAACTTGGCATCAGGATTGGAGGAAGACTCATTAACAACCTGGGACACGTAGATGATACAATCTTGCTTGCTGAAAGTGAAGAGAACTTAAAATACTTATTGATAAAGATCAAAGACCACAACCTTCAGTATGAGTTGCATCTCAAAGTAAAGAAAAAAATCCTCACCACTGGACCAATAAACAAGATCCATATCAATGGAGAAAAGATTGACTTAATTTTTTTCAGATTAACCATCAACACTCATGGAAACAGCAGTCAAGAAATCAAGTGACATATTGTATTAGGTAAATCTGCTGCACAAGACCTCTTTAAAGTATGGAAGAGCAAAGATGTCAGCTTGAGGACTAAGGTGCACTTGACCCAAGCCGTGGTATTTTCAGTAACCTCATCTGCATGTGAAATTTGGACAGTGAATAAGGAAGACCATAGAAGACTTGATGCAGTGAATAAGGAAGACCGTAGAAGACCTGCCACTTGCCCCTGTTTCAAGATCTGGATCTTTAATTCTCTCCAGTGATGGAAACCCCGTCCCTAATCTTTTACAGTGTTTACTCTCATTAGACTCCAAGACCGGAGCAATTAAGGGACCTACTTAGAGCCATTCAACAAATTCAACAGACAGAACCAGTATTTGGGCCGTGGTTTTATTTCGTGCTCTCAAGATGTAAGCAGCTCTTGTTTCTCTCCCATTTATATAATATACTGCTTTCCTCTCCAATTGTGTAGAAACTCCTTGAGGACAGAGGGAGAACACATCTTGCTCAGCCTTACATCCCTAATTGCAAGTACCCATCGCATATTGTTGTTGTTAAGTGCCATTGAGTTGGTTCTGGCCCATAGTGACCCTGTATAGAGTTTCTGAGGAGTGGCTGGTGAACTTGAACCACCAACATTGCAGTTCAAACTGACTTTGCAGTCCAGTGCATTAACCTACAGCGCCACACCAGGACTCCATCACATATTAGGTGCTCATTTAAAATGGGTTGAATCCATTCATTCCCCTTTTTATGCACAGGTGAACCAATGTGAGTGGGCCCTGCCCTCCTAGAACTCGGAGACATGCAAACCAACAGCTACAACCCTCTAGGCTAGGTCTTGGATTGGTGGGCTATGTTGTAAAGCACTACAGAAACAGAAGAGGGGAGTGAATTCTGCAGAGGGGAGCTGGACAAGACTGAAGAAGGTGGTATTTGAGCTGGCATTTGAAGGTGGTAAAAGAGTTCTAGTGGATGAGGAGGACAGGATGAGAAAAGGAATTCTGGTAGTGAAACTGGGGCTTTAGTGTCAGGCCAGACAAAAAAAAGATGGTACCCTGGAAATGCAAAGGAGAAAACTGGAGAGTTCTCCAAGGTTGTCTCACCCAAGCTGCACTTTCAACAACTGATATCCAGAGGGATCTGAGCATTGTCAATTGTGTGCAGACCTGAGCAACCAGTGACCTATTGTTGGGAAACCTGTACCAGCCCATCCCCTGGGGTGCCATCGCCTGGGGCCTTGCTCCCCTGGCAGCCTTTGCTCTTCTGGCTTCAGAGCTGGGCAGAACAATGGGCTCTACACACACCAGCCTTCAGGTAGTGTCCAGCAATTTGGCTAAGGTAGGCTAAGAAATGACTTTCTTTCATTGTGGTCCTAAATCCAGGCTGCGGTTTCTTCATGTGCCCCAGGCAAGCTCCTGCAGTCAGCCTGACCCTCATCCCTGTCCACAGCCACAAAAACAGTCATTAGCATTGTTGTGAGGAGCTGGGAGGTAAGGGTTGTGGACTGAGCCATTTCAGTTGTGAGGCAGAGTCATTGTTTCTTGGGTCTAACTTTAGTGCTAACTACCTGTGTTTTCCTCAGCAAGTCTGTTCACCTCACTTGACCTCAAGTCCAATGGTGGCCAAGTTTGGGTTGGGCTAATGTTGATGCTTCTCCTGCCTCTTTAAGGGCTTCATGGTGGGATTCCAGTGGGGTCAGCCTTGCAAAGGCATGATGCCAAGTGCTCCCCTAGTAGAGACCAACCATTGTGTTCGGAATGTGTTTGCAAAGAACCTGGCCCACCACCAGCTGGCCTGAGGTTTGAGAAGGAAGGGAAAGACAGCAAAAGGAAGAGAATACTAAAAGCTTTACTCATATATTGAACCTCAGACAAGTATGTACCCCTTGTCCCATTTGGGCTGAGGACAGTACCAATGAAGGTGCGGTGAGTGGAGGTCCCTCACTTCTCAGAGGAGAAAATGGGTCTCAGGGAAGTAGAAGGACTTGCCCAGAGTTACTGAGCACACACATGGTATGGGAGGGATGGAACCCAGGCTCCTTTCTCCTGCCTCAGGGCTCTTCCCCTTGGAGTGAAAAGTTGGGCTGAGGTACGGCATGGAGAAAGACATCCCCTCTGAGGGGCTTCCGTGGGGGAGCAACTATGTCTGAGAAGGAGGGAAGGCAAGACTTGGGGTCTTGGCTAACTACACAGTGATGAAGGCTGTGCCCTGGGTCCCAGCTCCCCAGGTACCGCAGTTCCCAGTCTCCATATTGACTACCATTCATGGTTGGCGCTGGGAAGACAAGAGGGTTGCCTGGGTGGTCTGACATACAGGATGTGTCTCGCCTCAAAGCAGAAGTGAAAAGGAGCCCAGTTCCCCTTTGGAACAGATGCAAGTCTGACTGCCCTCTCCAGCTACCATCTCTCTTCTGCAGAAACCACCCACTGGGAACCTAGCCAAGATTGTGGGACTACAAAGACAAATGGGCCTGGTCTGGGGCTTAACCCATCCTTCTTTCAGACTTCATGATTTAGACTCTGGGAGATAGCCCTTCATATAGTTCACCTGGCAAAACCACAGCAGATGAGCGTCATTTGTAGTCTATTCACTCACACATTCAGTTCTTACAGCAACAAATACAAGTTAAGAGCCATCATGTGCCTGACTTTGTGTGGATACAGGAGGCATAAAAAAATCTTATGCAAGTGGTGAGTGCTAAGGAAATAATTAGTGGAGTTTTGGAAAGTGCTCCAGTGACTGAGGACCAGACCCGGGGGAGCTTGATGGGAAGCCCAAGCTCAGAGAAGGTTCCTCCAGCTGTTGCTATGAAGACTTAGTTGATAGCAGAGCTTGGAGTCCTGGTGTGGCACTGTGGGTTAATGCGCCAGACTGCAAAGCCTTTTGAACTGCAAGGTGGGCGGTTCAAGCTCACCAGCTGCTCCTCGGAAACCCTATACAGGGTCACTATGGGTCAGAACCAACTCGAAAGCACTTCACAACAACAACAGAGCTTGCTAAGGCAGAGAGGTGGGTGGCCTGGCTGTGACTATCTTCAGGTTGGTGGACCCATGAGAAAGGGAGGGGCCAGTGTAGCTGGAGGAGGGCTCAGAGGCAGATGAACAGGACCTTGCAGGTCCAGCTGGTTATATGGATCTTTAAGGAAGGAGACAGTGTGCTGAGAGCACAAGAGTTATAGTTGGAAGCCCTACAATGTTCAGTGGACTTCTGTGGACCCAGTTGGGGACCTGGATGGCAAGCAGTGTGAGAAGACCTGGGGACTCTTGGGCCCAGAGTCTGTGGCGTGGCCACAGAGGACTCGAGAGGAGAGTGGAGCTACTGGCTGACAGGAAGAGAGGGCATGTGCACAGGAGCGCCCACACTTGCAGATGATACCCACGTGACCCGGACTGGATGACTGGATGATTGGAGCTCAATCAGGAGAAGAAAGAAGAGGGTGGGGGGGAAAAGAGTGAGTTGATACAATCTGATGAACTTGACCTATACCTATGGAGCAGCAACTCAAAAGAAGGAACAAATCCTTACAGCAAGAATCATTCCCACCCCCTCCACACACAGAGTGCACAGAGATGGGCAACTTGGACATTGGATACTCAAATGGGGGGATATGGAGGATCGGAACAAAGGCAAGAAGTGACTGGCTTACAAGCTTTCAAGGGGGCACCTAGTGCTAGGGAGCATGGAGGAAGGCAGAATCTCCAGTGGGTACTATTCAATCTGGCTGGGCAGAGCGGATGAAAGGAAATACAGATGGGTAACTCGTGATACTGTAGTGAATAATGCTTATCAGGACGGCTTATGAGGGTTGGAAATGCAAAGGTAGACATTTTGCAACAAGGAAGGGAGTGATTAATTCTATAGGCTAGGAGCAGAGGTATCTGGGACCATCAACAGAGAAGAGCCCAGAGAGGGACCCTACCCAGAGAAACAGAGATGCCTGAGATGGAGATGGAGACAGAGACTACGACGTGGAGTATTGAAGCGGCTGGGGACTTTGGATCCAGGATATACCCTTTGGTTGGTGGATGATGCATGGAGGGGATTGGAACCATGGCAATGAGATGATATACGATGAAATGAATGTAAAACTAAAGTTCTCTCATGTAAACTACCATAGAATTCACAGTAAAACATTACAAACAACAACAATAACAACAAAAGAGTTATAGTTGGGGTGTTGGTTTCATCGCTTACTGTCCAGGTGACCTCAGGCAAGTCTGTCCCTTTTCTGGGCCTCAGTATCTTCTTCTTTTCAATAGAAGCATGATCACCTCCTTTGCAGCATTGTTGAAGAACCCACAGGAAAAGCCTTAAGTCCAGAGCCTGGCACTGAAATGACCAATGAGTGCAGACACCCACTTCGTGGCTAGTGCTAGGAATTCAGGCTCCCTGCCTGCTCATCCAGGGCTGCTTCTAGTAGTCACCCAACCAAGAGCCATCATTGGGCTCAACATGTTGGCTTGAGCTCCAGTTTGCTCTCTGCTGAAGTATCTTCCTGAAGTCACATCACTGTTCCTTGCCAGCAGACTCATTACAGCCCGGGAAAAGGCTAAGGTCAGCCTTAGACGCTGATGTCCCCTCCTTTATCCTAGCCCCTCCCCCCTCCAATGCCCCAGTCTCCTGCTAAATGACCTTACCCTTTGACCAATTTCTAGACTTCTAATTCCTGTGCTGCTGGCCAGCCGTGTATCTTGCAGGTGAGGGGCAGGGATAGAACAGAGCTGGCTACCTCAGGGTTGCAGGCAGCAGGGAAGCTTTCTTCTGAAAGGATAGAGCCACCCTGGACTCCTCTCTTCTGAAAGAAAGTGGCATTGACCACAGACATGGCTGGGGTGGCATGGGATGCTTTGCTCAACAGCTGGTGTGGGTATTAGTGGCCTTCTCTTACAGGCAAGTAACAGGGGCTCAGAAGTCACTCCAGGTCACCCAGTTAGTTGGTAAGTGGAAGAGTCTGGATTCAACTTCAGGCCAACATAAGCCTGCCTTGCCTCAAACCTTTTAGATGTAGAACAGACCATTTCATTGCCCAGCTTGCAAACCCTTCAGACACTTCTCATAAACTCAGAATGCAGTCCTAATTTATCAGGCCCCGTAGACCCACTCTTCTCATCTACTCGCTCAGAATGATAAAGATGCTTCCCTTTCTGTTCTGTGAACACCACAGAGTTGTCCTGGCCTCGGGAGCCTTAGCACTTCTCTTTCCTCTTTTTAGAACCCTCATTCGAAGACTGCTGCTCAGCTGCCTCCTCAGTGTTGGTGTCATCTGTTGCCCTCTGAGATGCCTTCTTCTATCCTGAGAGCCCCGTCCCTCCGCCCATCACTGTTAATGTCTCAGAAATCATTTTAGTTATTTGTCTGCTAGTATGTTGTCTTTTTTTCTTCACTGGAACATAAATTTTGGGTCTGTTTTTATGCTGCCGTATACTCAGCACACAGTAGGTGCTTAATAAATGTTTGTTCAAAGAGTGATCCACATGGGTTCAGGGCCTAAATGAAAAAGGATCAGTGCATTTGAAGTATGGTATTGGCGAAGGATATTGTTTGGCCAGAAGAACAAACAAATCTGTCTTGGAAGAAGTACAACCAGAAGGCTCCTGAGAAGACGACTTCATCTTATGTACTTTGGACATGTTGTTGAGAAGGGCCAGTCCTTGGAGAAGAACATCATGCTTAGCAAAGGGGTGTCAGTGAAAAAGAGGAAGACCCTCACAAGAGGGACTGGCACAGCGACAGCAACAATGGACTCAAACATAACAATTGTGAGGATGGCACAGGATCAGGCAGTGTTTCCTTCTGTTGGGTATAGAGTGGCTATGAACAGGAACTGACTCGCCGGCATCTAACAATAACAACAACAACAAATTTGTTCCAGGTTGTGGTCCCTAGGGACTCTCTTTTAGAGGATAGCATTTCACCATCTATGTCATCTTTAAGCAAATAATTTCTTTTAGTGTCCAGAGGTGACTATATATTCAGGGGGTTGCCATTAATAAGTATCACAAACTGAGTGAATTATAAGAATAGGACCTCACAGTTCTAAGAGTTGGAGATCAACGTGTCAGCCACGTTGATCCTTTGTGAGGTTTGGAAAGAGACTCTGGAAAGAGAATCTCCCTGCTAGCTTTTGGCAGTCCTGGTGTGGCACTTAGGGTAAACACTGGACTGATAACCACAAGGTCGGCAATTCAAACCCACCAGCTGCTCCGACTCACTGTACTTAACACCAACAAGAAAGCTTCTGGCTGCTCCAGACATCTTTTGGTTTGCAGCTGCATCATTAATGGTATCCTTCTGTCTACCTCTCAGTATCTCTTTTTTCCTAAGGACACCACTCCTATTAGGTTACAACCCACCCTACTTCAGTATGTTCACTAAGTGGTAACATTTCTAAAGACCTGCTTTCCTAACAGTTGCATTCATAGGTATAGGGGTCAAGATTTTAATTCAGACCAGTGACCACTAAACTTAGAAGAGTCGGGAAGGCCTTCTTTCATCTAAGCCACGGTAGGAACTGGACGTGATACAATGGAGAAGTCTGTCTTGCTTCCTGAGCTCAGCTTTCTCATAGCTCCAGACACTTTCAGCTTTTCCTTCCGTCTAAAAGCAGGGTGACTACTCTATCTTAATCACATGGTACTCTGTTCTGGTTTTTCTGGCTGATGGTGTTTTCTTTAATGAGTTGAAGCAAGGGTTCACAAGGGCCTCCACACCTGGGCCAGCCCCACCACAATTTGCACCAAGGTATGGCAAAATGAGGACAATAAGGACAAGATAGTGAGTTTTCATTAGGCTAAATGAATTCTTAGATTACCTACCCTACTTTTGTGTGGTTGTGTGTGTCAGGATGCCCTTTCTTTATGAAGTAGGAGTGATAAGTTGTTTTTATTTTAACATCCTTGTCAAAATCACCTACTGCCTTTATTTTTGAGATATTCTGGTGCACAGTCAGCGGCTGAGCCTGGAGGAAGCCCCAGGTCTTCATCTCCAAGCAGCCCTCTTCCTGAAGCCGCTGGATAGGGACATGAGAGCCAGCTGCAAATCATTGATGAGCTGCCATGGGGAAGAGAGGACATACTTGTTCTAGTTGTTTCCAGAATGCAGAATTGGGGGTCACTGGGAAGTCATCTCAGAAATTTGAAATTCAAATTTCAATCCACTTTTGGGATGAAGTGTCTGGTAGGTAGGGCTTCAACAATAGAATAGGCTCCCCTTCCCTGAGAGTGTTCAGACAGAGGGGCAGGGCTGTCGAAGAGGCTGTCCTGGGACTGAGTACCCTTAGAACTTTGGGTTTGGAATTAAATTAACCTAGGTTTCAGCACTAGTCTGACTACTTATTATCTGTTTGACTTTGGGCAAATCTCATCTACTTGCAGAGTCTGTTTCCTCAAATTTAAAATGGGGGAATCATGCTCCCCTTAGGGTTTTGGAATGATCAAAAGAGAGACTGGGTGTAGATAGGCCCTCTGGTCAGATGTGACCCCTGTCCCTAGGAATGGATAACATGAAGTGCATGCAGTCCCCATCTTATGACATATTCGATTCCAAGGAGTCACACTTACGACCATCTATTGTTTTTTGTATATCTTGTCATTAATAACATGTACTCCATGCAGTATGCAATGTGTTGTTTTCATTCTTAGATGTTTACTCAAGAAGTTCAAAGATTGGATTTATAAAGATACTGATAATAAAAGGCAATAATAATGAAAACTTTAAAAAAAAAAAAAAGAGGCATTTGACTTATGTCAGAATCAACTGAAAACAGAGTCATTTGAACGGAATGCCACTGTAAGTCAGGGACTACATGGAGTTTATGAGCAAGTCCAGAAAGAATGCCCCAGACATTTAGCATGAACCCTATGGTCAGAGAAGACTTCCTGGAGGAGGTGATACATAAACTGGACCTTGAGCTATCATTAGGCATTAGATAAGAGTGAGGCGATTCCCTATAGGAGGTCATACAGTGGTCTCTGGCACATAATAGTAAGTGTTAATTGGAGGTAGCTATTATTATTAAGTTTCCAAGACAGGGGATCCCCTACTTCCTTGTGCTCTTGACAGCTCTTTGGGCACATTCCTAATACATCAGTGATACTATGTGCATTGGAGTCCTGGTGTGACACTGTACGATAGTAAGGCAGGATTAGGGTTGGACAGTGAATAAAGAAGACCATAGAATAATTGATGCATTTGAGTTATGGTGTTGGAAGAGAATATTGAAAATACCAGGGACTGTCAAAAGAACAAACAAATCTATGATGGAAGAGGTACAGGTGCTTCTTAGAAGTGAGGATGGCCAGACTTTATCTCTTATACTTTGGACGTATTTCAGGAGGGACCTGGAGAAGGACGTCATGCTTGGTAATCACATGGTAGTCTGTTCTGGTTTTAATGGCTAATAGTGTTTTCTTTAATGAGGTGGGTGGTCAGCAAAAAAGAGGGAGACCTCCAATGAGATGGATTGGCACAGGGGCAGTGGCAAGGGACTCAAACGAAGCAACAATTGTGAGGCTGGTGCAGGACTGGGCAGTGTTTTACTCTTTGGTACAGGACAACAACAGTAGCAACAACACCCAATCACTGTGTGGGAATCACAAAAACTATAGCTAGAAGCCACCACTACTCTGGCAGTTTGTCCTACTGTGGTGGTCTATGTGTTGCTGTGATTCTGGAAGGTATGCCACAGGTATTTTCAATACCAGCAGGGTTACCCACAGAGGACAGGTTTCAGCTGAGCTTCCAGATGAGGACAGACTATGAAGAAGGAGAGACGGACTGCTTACAAGTATTTTGTCACTGAAACCATATGAATAGCAGTGGAACATTATCAGCACCACATTTTGAATGCTGAAACATGAAGAAGAGCATCATATTATCAGATTTAGTGCTGGAAGATGAGCCTCTCAGGTTGGAAGGCACTCAAAATACGATTGGGGAGGAGCTGCCTCCTCAAAGTAGAGTTGACTGTGATGACACGAATGGAGTAAAGCCTTTGGGACCTTCATTTACTGATGGGCACAACTCAAAATGAAGAGACACAGCTGTAAACATCCATTAATAATTGGAACGTAGAATGTACGAAGTGTGAATCTAGGGATATTGGAAATTGTAAAAAATGAAATGGCATGCATAAATATCAATATCCTAGGCATCAGTGAATTGAAATGGACTGCTGTTGGCCATTTTGAATCTAAAAATAATGTGATTTACTATGCCAGGTTGACAAATTGAAGAGGAATGGCATCACATTCATCATAAAAAACAACATATCATGATCTGTCTTGAAGTACAACACTGTCTGTGATAGGATAATATCCATATGCCGACAAGGAAGACTGGAGGCCTGGTGTGGCACTGTGGGGTTAATGCACTGGGCTGCAAAGTCTTCTTGAACCGCATGGTCAGCATTTCAAGCTTACCAGTCACTCCTCAGAAACCCTATACAGGGTCACTATGGGTCAGAACTGACTCAATGGCACTTACCAACAATACAAGGAATATTAACAATAGTTAACACCACTATTATTCAAATTTATGCACCAACCACTAAAGCCAGTGATGATGAAATTGAAGAATTCTACCAACTTCTTCAGTCTGAAATTGATCAAACATGCAATCAAGATGTATTGAAAATTACTGATGATTGGAGTGCAAAGGTTGGAAACAAAGAGGAAGGATCAGTAGTAGGAAAATATGGCCTTGGTGATAGAAATGATGCTGGAGATTGCATGATAGAATTTTGCAAGACGAATTACTTCATCGCAAATACCTTTTTTTAAACAATATAAAAGATGATTATGCACAAGGACCTCACCAGATGGAATACAAAGAAATCAAATTGACTACATCTGTGGAAAGAGACAGTGGAAAAGCTCCATATCATCAGCCAAAACAAGGCCAGGGACAGACTGTGGAACAGAACATCAAATTACTCATATGCAAGTTCAGGCTGAAGCTGAAGAGAAGTAAAACAAGTTCACGAGAGCCAAAATATGACCTTAAACATATCCCACCTGAATTTAGCGATCCTCTGAAGAACAGATTCGATGCATGAGACACTAAAGACTGAAGACCAGAAGGGTTGTGGGATGACATCAAAAACATTATACAGGAAGAAAGCAAAAGGTCATTAAGAAGACAAGAAAGAAGGAAAAGACCAAAATGGATACCAGAAGAGACTCTGAAACTTGTTCCCCAGCATAGAGATGCTAAAGCAAATGGATTTGCTGAACAGAAAAAATTTAAAGGCAGCTTGAGAAGACAAAAGTCAAATATTACAAAATGTGCAAAGACCTGGAGTTAGAAAACCAAAAGGAAAGAACATTCTCAACATTTTTCATGCTGAGGAAACTGAAGAAAAAATCCAAGCCTCAATTTGCAATATTGAAGGACTCTTTGAATTGAAAAGTAGTGGTTATGAATTGGGCTGTGACCCTCAAGGTCAGCAGTTTGAAACTACCATCTGTTTCACGGGAGAAAGCTGAGGCTTTCTGCTCCCGTAAAGATTTACAGCCTCGAAAACCCTATACAGGGTGGCTGTGAGTTGGAATCGACTCCATGCCACATAACCACCACCATGGGCAAAATACTGACTGATGCAGAAAACATCAAAAGATTGAAGGAATATACTGTATTATTGTACCAAAAAGAAATGGTCGATGTTTAACCATTTCAAGAGGTAGCATATGATCCAAAGCCAGTGATCCTGAAGGAAGAAGTCCGAGGTGCACTGAAGTCATTAGCAAAGAATAAGGCACTGGGAATTGAGGAATACACATGGAAATCTTTCAACAAACTGATGCGGTACTGGAAGCACTCACTCATCTCTGCCAAGGAATTTGGAAGACAACTACCTGGTCAACTGACTGGAAGAGATTCATATTTGTGCCCATTCCAAAGAGAGGTGACCCAACAGAATGCAGAAACCAACGGACAATATCATTAATATTGCATGCAAGTAAAGTTTTGCTAAAGATTACAGAAAAACAGCTGCAATCATACATTGACAGAGAACTTCAGAGATTCAAATTGGATTCAGAAGAAGACATAGAATGAGGTGTATCATTGTTGACATCAGATAGAACTTGTCTGAAAGCAGAGAATGCCAGAAAGATGTTTACCTGTGCTTCATTAACTACACAAAGGCATTTGATTGTATAGATCATGACAAGCTATGAACAACATTGCAGAGAATGAGTATTCTGGAATACTTAATTGTGTTCATGAGGAACCTGTACATAGACCAAGAGGCAGTTGTTGGAACAGAACAAGGTAACACTGAAAGGTTTAAAATTAGGAAAGGGTGTGCCAGGGTTGTATTCTTTCACCATACTTATTCAATCTGTATGCTGATTGAGAAGCTGAATTATATGAAGAAAAACATGGCAATGATATTTCATCATTATATGAAGATTATATTGAGAAAAATATAGCATCAACATGGCATCATTAACAACATGTGATATGCAGGTGATACAACCTTGCTCTCTGAAAGCAAAGAGGACTTAAAATACTTACTGATGAAGTTAAACACCATAGCCTTTGGTATGGGTTGCACCTCAATGTAAAGAAAAAAATATTCGTCACTAGTGGACCAATAAACAACATTCATATAAGTGGAGAAAAGACTGAAGTTATCAAAGACTTCATTTTGCTTGGATCAACCATCAACACTTAGAGAAGCAGCAGTCAAAAAATCAAAGGAGGTATTGCGTTAGGCAAATCTGCTGCACAAGACCTCTTTAAAGTGTTGAAGAGCAAAGATGTCAGTTTGAGGAATAAGGTGTGCCTGATCCAAGCCATGGTATTTTCACTAACTTCATATGCATGGGAAAGTTGAAGAGTAAGTAAGGAAGAGTGTAGAAGAATTGATGAATTTGAGTTATGGTGTTGGAGGAGAATATTAAAAGTTCATGGACTGCCAAAGGAATAAACAGATCTGTGTTGGGAGAAGTACAGTAAGAATGCTCCTTGGAAGCCAGATGGCCAGACTTCATCTCTCGTCTTTCATACTTTGCACATATTATCAGGAGGTACCAGTCCCTGGAGAAGGACATCATGCTTCGTTAAGTGGAGGGTCAGAGAAAAAGAGGAAGACCCCCAATGAGGTTAACTGGCACAGTGGCAGCACCAATGGGCTCAGGCATCGCAACAATGGTGAGGATGGCGTAGGACCGGGCAGTGTTTTGTTCTGTTGTTCATTGTCAAGGAATGCTGGGCCTACAGATGCTGAAAGGTGATAAGGACCTTTCCGCAGAGCTGACAGAGAAAGCCTTGCCCTACAGGCGACACTCTGAATTTGGGCTAGCCTCCTAAAATTGTGAGAGAATAGAATTCTGTTTGTTAAAGCCATTCACTTTTGGTGTTTCTGTTATAGTAGCGCTAGAGAACTAATACACTCCCCCAGGAAGTGTGAGGAGCAGTGACTGGGAAGGGAAGAATGTTCCAGGCAGAGAGGGAAGAGCATGGGCAAGGACAAGATAAAGTTGGAGGAGTAGGGCCGATGATTCTGGGCCTCTCAGTCATGCTCAGGATTTTGATTTTTATCCTGAGAAGTTTTAAGCAAGCAGCAGATTACATGGTCAGATTGTATTTTTAAAAGATTGTTTTGATTGTGGGTGTAGCAAATGGAAGCAAGGGATGGGATGAGCAAGTGTAAAACTGGAGGGTTTTATACTTGTCTAAGGGCTCAGGATGAGACCTCAGACTTGGGGAGGTGCTGGGAATGAGGTGGACTCAAGGACCATTTAGGAGATTCAATGGACAGAATGGAGAGGTGGGTTCAATAGGAAGGATGAGAGTGAGAGTGTTGTCTAGGCAACACACAGGTTTCTAGATAGAACTGTTGCCAGGCAACAAGGTGGAAACCAGGAGGGAGTGGAAAAGGGATGGGAAACACTTTCTGTTGCAGTTGTCATTATTCCAGTGTTTGCAAAATAAAGAGTGTTAGAAGTGTGAGCTACACAACTCCCTGACTATCTGCTCAAGAGTAAGGAAGCTGGTGTCAGAAGGTTATATGCTAGAAAGGACATCGTGTTTGGTCAGTGAAAACGAGGGAGATTCTTCTGGAGATGGACGGACACATAGAATAATGATCATAAAGATGGATGACACAGGACCAAGAAACGTTTTGTTCTGTTACACATTATGTTGTCATGAGTTGGAGCCGACGCAACAGCAAATGAACAGCAAAAACAACAGTGCAGACTAAAGGGGTTCCTGGCTCTATATCCAGGTAGCTGTGTGACCCTGTGTGGGCAGCTTCATCCCTCTGGGTCTCAGCTCTGGAATGGCTGGGCTAGCTTTCACTTTCACAGTGACAGACGGCCTGAGTCTTATTTGTATCCATGAGCACTATTTACAAGGTTCCCCCTGGGGAAGTTATTTCTGCAAATTCGCTTTATCCACATCCTAAAGGTGAAAAACAGTGTTACATCTACAATGGGAGAGCTGAAAGGAATCACAGAATTTAGCTGCCCAATCTTGAATTTGAGAGAGACTGGGAGGGAGAGCCCTGTGTCTTCCCTGCCCTGCTCTGTTCTGCCACTCGAACATACACCTAGGAGGCGACGCTAAGCAGTGGTCTGATGTGAGAAAGCTCTAGAAGAACACCCTTTGGGGATGAGCGCCACGTTCCTTTTCTTAGTTTTGGGGTTCAGATTTTTCTGCATTCTATGGCCATTTCCTAAGACAGAGGGGACTTGGGAGAACTGAGTTCATAGATCTGAATGATGCTGAGCATCTGGAGAAAGAATGATGACAGGGTCATTGGAAGCCCTATCCTGGCTAAGCTGGGTCCTTCCTGACTCTTTGAAGAGGTTTTTTGTCATGTATCTCCTCTATGACTCCTGAATGTCCTCTCAGGGCTGCAGAACGCTCTTTGCACAAAAGGAATGCAGAAACACAGCCCACCCCCTGCACACGAGACATGAAGACAAAAACACGGTTGGAACCTCAGGGTTGAGGTTTCCATGGTGGCTCCACTCCACCACCTTTCCCATTGGCCAGGCGTCCTGCTCTGGCTTTAGCAACAGAGGCTTTAATATCTGTCTCCTTCCTGATTGGCCAGGCCGTACTGTAGTGCCATGGCAACAGAGGCAGAAGGACCAGTTTCTGCACAAAGATTTGAGTCACCATTCACCTGGGGTAGGGCTCAGATCCAGAGGGCTGCAAAGGGGGACAGGTGGCCCCCATCTGAGCTCATAGTCAGGTGGGGGACTTTCCTTTCTGATTGACAAAGGGCTGGGGAGATTGGTGAGCTTCTCCTCCCTATCTTATTTATCCTGTATCTTATAGCATCTTCTCAGCCTGTCTCTCACCCCATGGCTCCTTTGTCCTACAGCAGAAAAATCAAACCTCTGGAAGGGTCAGCATTTAATTCATTTGCCCAGTTACTCAGGTAATAAGTTGCAAATTAGGATTCAAACCCATATTGTATGGCCGGGCTTAAAGGCTTAGAAGGACCTTGCTAAAGAACCTAGGGGTCCTTTCCATTTTAATAGTGACCCCATTTCATTCATCAAACAGCTTTCAAAGTCATTATCTGATCTTCCCAACGACCCTAAGGAGCCCAGGTGTGGTGCTGTAGGATAGGCAAGGTCAGCAATTCAAACCCACCAGCCACAACTCAAATACCCAATATAGGGTCACTATGAGTCAGAATCAGTTTGATAGCATTTAAAAAGACGACTACAACAGTTTGAATTCATTAAGGGATGGACTGTTGTTATTAGTTGTTGACATGTTGATTCCAACTGCTCCATAGGAAGAGGATCTCCGGGCCTGTCTCCCAAGATGCCTCTGGATGACTTAGAACTACCAAACTTTCAACTAGTTGTTGTTGTTGTTCAGTGCCATCGAGTCATTTCCAACCCATAGCAACCCTGTATAGGGTTTCCGAGGAGCAGCTGGTGAGCTTGAACCACCAACCTTGCAGTTCAAAAGACTTGCAGTCTGACGCATTAGCTCACAGCACCACACCAGGCGACCCTGTATAGTGTTTCTGAGGAGCAGCTGGTAGGTTTGAACCACTGACCTTGCAGTTCAAGCTGACTTTACAATCCAGCGCATTAACCCACAATGCCACACCAGTTGAGTGCTAATGTCTCATTTTATAGATGAGGACAACAGAATCCAGAGAAGGCAAATGATTTGGTCCATGGCATGAGTCCCAGAACTGGGTCTTCAACCAATGTCTCCTGAATCCTCCAAACCAACTAGACTTTTCCACACCAGGTGGCTCCAGATGGGTTGGAGGGCTGTTCTATGTGGTTCTCTCATCAATTAGAGTGCATCCACTCCAGAACACACCAAAACCCCAGCACCTGCCCGGTGACTCCCAGAGAGGGTCCATGTTGCACTGCAAGCCTTGCCCCCTCCCAGGTGTCCACATGTACCTGCAGGAAGAGAGAGACCTGTAAGCATAGATGCAGTAGGTTTGCTGTTCCTGTATTCTTAAAGTTGTGCTGAGTAGGCATGATCTCATTGAATCCTCATCCCAACCTCAGGAGTTAGCTCATTGTTGCCCAGCCCCCATGCAGAAATGGGTGCTCAGCAAGGTCAGGTAGTACACCCACGGCACACAGATAGAGGGCAGTGGAGCAAACTGGCATGCACAGGAATTCTGCTGTCTGCTCGCACTGCACGTGGAATGGTGGCGCCAAAAACATCTGAACGCTGATTTTTATTGAGTGTGCTTCTTTTCCTTCAGATGAGGCTGCAGTTGGACTACTGCTTAGTAGTGGAAAAAACAGGCTGAGGGCTGGTTTTGTTAGAGGGGTTTGGATGTTGCCTCCCATTGCCCCTTTCCTTTGTGATCCTTCAGGAGGGCATGGCGGGGCCACTAGTAATCAGTAGCAGATGGGGAGGAGGAAACCCAGTGGCCTCCTTGGTCTGAGTCTGAGCCCCTGCTAAAAATGTACCTTTTGGCTGATTCCTCTCCTTCCTGTTCAACTTGAGTTCCCTGAAGCTCTTGCGCCTGGCACGGAGTCCAATGACCTGGTCTGTCTTCCTTGGAGGAGAGAGCCAGAGGGCGTAGCTTTCGGGATCTCAAACCTGTCACTGTGCTCCCCTAAGTGCTACACCAGCAAGAGGCAAGCAGGTTCTTGATTTCATCACAGTGATGGTTAAACTTATGTGTCAACGGGCTACCCAGTGGTTTGGCCAAACACTAGGCTAGTTGTTGTTATAGAGTAATTAACCCACTGCCATTGTTGTTGTTGTTAAGTGCTGCAAGTTGGTTCCAACTCAGCGACGTTGTATAGGGTTTTTGAGGAGCGGCTGGTGGGTTTGAACCACTGACTTTTTGGTTAGCAGTCCAGTGTTTACCCTACAGCATCACACCAGAATTCCATATAGGACAGAGTAGAACTGCCCTTAGAGTTTCCAAGGTTGCTTTATGGAAGCAGACTGCTTCATCTTTCTCATGAAAAGCAGCTGGTGGGTTTGAGCTGCCGACCTTTTGTTAGCAGCTGACTGCTAAACCACTGCACCACCAGGGCTCCTTCAATGCAGTAGTTACTTATGATTAAATCAGTTAACCATGAATAAAGCAGATAACCTTCCATATTGTAATCAGTCTATCAGTTGAAGGCATAAAGAGCAAAAACGGCATTGCCAGACTAAAAGTAATATTTTGGCAGAATTCTCACCTCAGTCTTCCTATGGATTTTGGACCTTCCAGCCCCCTAAAATGTGTGTCACTGGTTCTGCTTTGCTTGAGAATCCTGAATTAGACAATAACAATGAACATTTTGCATCTTTCCCGTACTGGACTCCAGTGTCAGGTTATCTAACAAGCGAGGTAAGCACAAATTTACTTGCACTTAATAATCTGTAGTGAATAGTTTCACATCTACAGATTAGTAAGTAAGCACAGGTAGACCCTTCTAGTGGAAGAGATAGACAACAAGTCTGTAACTGACTAAATAACACGTCCAAGATAGAATGAAACAGGATACTGGGATGGACAGGTGGGGCAGGGGGTGTTTTACCTGGAAGCCTCTCTAAGGGAGTGACATCTGAGCAGACCTGAAGGAGAGGCAGTTATATTGGCTACATGGCCGTGTAACACACCATTCCAAAATGGAATGACTTACAGCATCATTTATTAGTGCTCAGAGCCTGGACTTGGTCACATCTTCTCCATTTGCATGCAGCTGGAGGTATAGCTGGAGGTAGAAGATCCAAGGTGGCTTTACTTGTACATCCAGTAAGTAGTTGGTGCTGGCTGCTGGATGGGCCGCCTCAGCTATTGGCCACTGGGTATCTTGTTCTCCATGTGGCAGGACTGGTTCTGACCTGGTGGTCTTGGGGTTGCATTCCTAGGAGTTGAAAACAGCAGCTGCAAAGACACTTAAAGCCTAGGCTCCTATCTTAGTTATCTAGCGGTGCCCTAAGGAAAATATACCCCACGTGGGTGCCCTTAAGGAACACAGCTCAGGAGGCTAGACATAGAATTCGAATTCAAGGTGTGCCCTGCTTTGTCTATTTCAGCTTTTGAAATAGATTAAAAAAAAAACAAAAAAAAAAAACAACTGGCCATCCTGGGAGTTTCTGGGTTTATAGATTCATCTGCCATGTGTGTCTGTCTTCATATATGGTCTTCTCCATATTTTGCTCTTTTTTTGTGACTCAGAAAGGATTAGATTTGTTGTTGTTGTTAGGTGCCTTTGAGTCAGTACTGACTCATAGTGGATGCATAACAGAATGAAACACTCCTGTCCTGCGTCAACCTCACCACCATTGCTACGCTTGAGCCCATTACCACTGCCACTGAGTCAGTCCATCTCATTGGGGAATTTCCTCATTCCATGTTCTGATTATTAATAGATGTTTACAGCTGTTTCTCCTTACTTTGAGTTGTGGCCCCATCAACAAATGGAGGTCTGGAAAGCTTTACTCCATTCACGTCATCATGGTCGTCTCTACTTCAAGGAGGCAGCTCTTTCTCAGTCGCATTTTGAGTGCCTTCCAACCTGAGGGACTTATCTCCTGGCACTGTATCTGACAGTATTTCTGGTGCTCTTCTTCATGTTTCAATATTCAATATTCTGGTGCTGACAGTATTCCACTGCTATTCGTAAGGTTTTCAGTGACTAAATATTCGAAAGTAGTCCATCTCTCCTTCTTCCTAGCCTGTCTTTGTCTGGAAGCTCAACTGAAACCTGTCCACCATGGGTGACCCTGCTGGTATTTAAAATACCGGTGGCGTAGCTCCCAGAATCACAGCAACACACAAGCCACCACAGTATGGCACACTGACAGACACGTGGTGGAGAACAGGTTCGTTGTTGTTGTTGTTAGTGCTGTCAAGTTGGTTCCCACCCATAACAACCCTGTATAGGGTTTCCGAGGAGCGACTAGTGCGCTTCAACCGCCAACCTTGTGGTTCAAACTGACTTTGCAGTCCGGCACATTAGACCCACAATACGCTGGCATGGCGCCATTAGTATAACAAAAGAAACTCCTCTTTCCAAACAAGTTCACATCTACAGGAACAAGGGCCAGGACTTCAGTAGATGCTTTTTTTTTCCCAGGGACTTAATTCAATCTACAACAGCTCCAGAATTCATAACAGGTCACTTTGTGCTATTGCTAAAGCAAGTCACAAGGCCATTCTGGAATAAAGAGCTGGGGAAAGAGATACTGCCTCTACAGGAGGAGGAGCAAAGAATTTGTGGTCATAATTCATCGCCATATCACAGATGTGAAGATCTTTGAGTGTCCCCAGGCAGAACAGGTGCATGGTCCCTGAGGTCAGATGGACTCCAGGGACCTGAGTCATGAAAAATGGGCCCCACCCCTCCCTCGGTTCCTCATCTATAAAGTGGGGACTAAGGGTGCATCCTGATTCTTTTCTAGGGTGGCTGTGGGGCTCAGATGTAGGGGGCTTTGCTCCAGGGCAGCATTGGGAATTTGGTTTTCCTGTGGGGAGAAAGGAAGAGCTGGTGTGGATGCTGTAGGATAAACACAGTTCAAACCCACCAGCCATTCTGCAGGAGAAAGATGAGACTTTCTGCTCCTATAAAGATTTACAGCCTCGGAAACCCTATACAGAGCTGCTAAGGGTCGGAATTGACTCAGTGGCTGTGAGTTTGGTTTTAAGAGTTGTTTTTTTTTTTGTAATGTTTTATTGTGAATTATGTGATAGTTTATATGGGAGAACATTAGTTTTACATTCATCCTATCATATATAATTTCATTGCCATGGTTACAATCCCCTCTATGCATCATCAACCAACCAAAGGGTATACCCCAGAAGCCTGTCCCCGGTCGGTCGTCAGCACACAGCCCCTCTCCTTCTCTGGGTCTAAAGTCCCCAGCCGTTCCATCTCTCCATGTCATCGTCTCTGCCTCCATTTCTGGCATCACTGCTTCTCTGGGTAGGGTCCCGCTCTCCGCTCTTCTCCCTTGATGGTCCCAGGGACCTCCGCTCCTAGACTGCAAAATCAATCACTCTCCTCCTTTTGCTACAAAACATCTACCTTTACATTTCCAGCCCTCACAATCAGTCCTGATAACAATTATTCACTATTGTATCACAAGAGACCTATCTGCATTTCCTTTCATCAGCCCTGCCCAGACAGATTGGATACTACACAGTAGAGATTCAATCTTCCTCCATGCCCTCTGGATCTAGGCTCCCTCTTGAAAGCTTGTAAGCCAGTCACTTCTTGCCTTTGTCGCACTCCCCCACCCCCATTTTGGGCAGCCAATGTTCAAGTTGCCCATCCCTGTCTACTCTGTGTATGCAGGGGGTAGGAATGATACTCGCTGTAGAGTTGTTTAGGGGCAGAAACGATTAGAGGAACTCCATTGGGCATTCACTGAATGTGCCAATTTTCGCTGAGCACTGTCTTGCAGGAATGTTTCAAGTACTACAGGCTACAAGGAAAGTATTGGAAGTTGCTGATCTTGCTGAGCTTATGGGCTGAAAACTCTGCTCGCTGGACCAATGACTGAGACAGCTCAGGCATGTCACTAAAGAAAACATCTGGGAGGACTGTGGGGCCAGGTTGGGGTTCAACAGGGACTGGAACAGCACTAATGTTTTGTGGCAGGATGGTAGTGGGGGCTGCTGTGGAATTGAGTATTTCAGTGCAACAGATGTTTACTGAAGCCCTACTCTGTGCCAAGTGACCAGGAAGGGCAGAGGACACAGCACCCTGGCAGGCTTCCAGGAGGAGGTGACAACTCTTTGGAGTCAGGTCTAGCACAGTGGGGCAGTGGGAGGAGGAGGAGCACAGAGTTAAGCACAAAGAGAGTTCTACATAGAGGGCAGTATGCACAGTTTCCAGAATAAATAAAAATACAGGACACCCAATGAAATGTGAATTTTAGATCACTGACAAATAAATAATTTTTCAGTATAAGTATGTGCAGGCAGTACTTGAAACTTTCTTATAGTAAAAAATCATTTACATGCCTTCTCACTCCTTCCCCACTTCTCACTTCTCACCCCAAGGAAGCCCCCTCCCTACTCCACTTCTGACTCCTCCAGCCCCTCAGCCCCTACACATGGCTTGGGTGAAGGAACACAGCATTTGTGGCGAGCTAACCACACCACTGTGTGCTAAGCCAGGCACTGTACATGACTGGTCTCACCAGACGTCACACCAGTCCCCCAAGGAAAGTAATTATTGCCCCCATTCTTCAGATGAAGGAACTGAGGCTCACAGCAACATAGCTGCTGCCCAGCCACATAGCTGCAAGCTTGGAGTGGACTCAGACGCTTGTCTGTGCTCTGCTGTCCTCGTCCGCTGCCTCTAGGAAATGTTCCTGTGAGCCCTAATTCCACCACTAGTTAGTACTTGGGCTCCATTAGCAACGCCCCCCTCCCCCATCCACTGAGGCATGTGTTGTGCTAGCTCTTTCTAAGTCTGGCCAGGACTTGAATATGTGGACAAAATGCTCATTTGCCAGAGGTTATAGTTTGTGAAGCCTGTTCTAGCTGTGCGCTCCCCACAGCCTCTTGCCCTGAGACTATCCATAGTCTCCCAGCAATTGTAGTCTGCATCCCTGCATTAAATATTCACAGGCAGCGCGCCTCAGCCTCGCCTGGCACCACAATGACGTCAATTACTGGGCTGCTTGTTGAGGGCGTGGCTATCTCTCCAAGGTGAAGAAGTGACGGGAATCCAGTGGGCTCAAATGGCATCCCAGGGGGCCTACTGTCAGGACCGGGAGAAGATGCTGCTAATGTAAGCCATGGCAGGAGTCCAGAAGTTTCCTTGCAATTTCTCCAGCTTCTTTGGGGCCCTGTGGCATACCAGTGCTGGCACGATGCAGTCATTCACCAAGTACTCATTGAGTACCTGCTGTATGCCAAGCACAGTGCTAGCTTCTGGGCATATAGACAATGTCCTTGTGTCAAGGAGCTCCCTGACTAAAGGAGGGGGAGAAATGGCTGCTATGCAGAGTGTTCAATGCAGAGGGGTAGCCAGCATTCCTCAGGGGTGCACCTGAGGCCAGCAATCCTTCCAGAAGGAGCCATGGCTAAGCTGGTACTTGAAGGAGCACACACTAAGTGGGAAAGAACATGGGTGAGTGTTTTAGGCAGAGGGAATCGGATTAGCTCAGATCCTGGTTCCCTGCTATTTATCTGCAAACTGGCTTCCCACCTCACAGGGTTGGCATGAAGCCATGGCTGTCCATAGCATGGGGCTCAATGCATAGAGACATATGGTAAGAGCTCAGAATAGTTGCCATGAGAATCACTCTGTAATTCCTTCACCCTGCTAGGAATTCTTACTGCCACTTGGTGAGCAGAAATGGAGACCCAGAGAGGAAGCCTGCCATGCCCAGAGCCAGACACACATCCCTAGACTCTGTTGGGGGTCTTTTGCACACTGCAGCTATAGGCAACCCAAGCAGTTGTCTCAGCTTAGGGAACCGTGGACCACATCTCTTTACTGCATTGCTAATGATGGTTTTGGTCTTCCTTAAGGTGAGACTGCAGCTGTCTGAGGGCCAGCCCAGGACTGGGTTTGGGGATGCCTGGGTGTTAGTTCTGAGCCTGCTGCTAGCCTTCTGTGTAACCATGAGTATATTGCTGCTGTTGCTCTCCAAGTCTCTCAGTTCCCAGTAGTTAATGAGAACAGTCATTGTCATTGTTTGGATCTCTAATCTTCCCAACTTGAAGAACTCCAAACTCATTACTAACAAGTTGATCCCAATGTGTAGTAACCCTTTATAGAGTTTTCAAGGCTATAAATCTTTATGGGAGTAGAAAGCAGTTGGTGGATTTGAATGGCTGACCTTGCAGTTAGCCATCCACTGTTCATCCTATAGAAAGCACCACACCAGGACTCCTATTCCTCCCAACAGAGACATGTAAAAGGAGTTACTTGTATTACTAATCCCATAGTAAAGATCAGCAAATTGAATGGATTCAGTCTGAGCCTCTGTAAGTCAGATTCATCAGCATGGCCAACAGAATAGAATCTTAATGGGAAATTCCCCCCTGGGTTTCTTGTGTTCCTGCACATTTTGGAAGCAGAGACATGGACTGCCTTTCTTCTAGACTCTTTTTCAAGGATGTTTGAATAGTGAACACTCTTGGAAGATGCAGAGAGTATCTTTCTCCACGATAAAGGGCAGGTTTGCTGAGCGCCTTGGAAAACAAAGATAGTGTTTCCCTGGAGGCCAATTCGGGCAGGTTTACTGCCCATTATAAGAGACCGGGTGCCCTAAAGTCAGCCTTCTTCTCCTGGAATGCCATCCTCTGGCTATGCAGGTCCTCATGTAACCCAGTGGGATTTGGGAATCAGGGAACTGCTGCAGGAAAATGATTCCTCTGGTGACTGCTTTTTCTATGAGTAATGAAGTCCTTAGTCTCGGGGAAATAAGAAAAAGATGGGGAGCCAGTCTCAAAGGAGCAAAGTGATGGGCAGCAGGCCACCCATGTAACCATTAGGGGGCCATATTTGGAAGCAGGTCTGTCTGTTGGCAGAGCTGACCAGGGGTCCCCCATCCCCCTCCTCATGAGATCACTGGGCCCTGAAGGCTTGGGAGCTCACAGAATCCCAGACTTAGAGTAAAGATTTGGAGATCATTCAGTGCTGCCTCTGGGAGCTAGAGGCTGCACTGAATTACAGCAGGATCTTTATGGTAGGTCTGGATTCCATGAGCTCCCAAGCCTTCAGGGCCCAGTGACCTCATGAGGAAGGGACTGGGGGTAGGGCTAATCCTCCAATAGTCCCCATTTTAAGGAGGTGATAGCATTGATCAGAGTGCCTAGAGGGCAGCACCCAACCTCCCTCTTCCTCAGTCCCACCTTGTTCCTCCTGGCAACTGCCCAGGGTCCAGTGTGGCCAGTACCATCATACATTTCCATCTTATGAATAGGGATTTGAAGCCCAGGCTTCCTCAGTTCTGAGTGGGAGAGCTGGAATTTGAGGCTGGGTAATTCTAGATCTCATACTCTGATTAACAGGGGGAGGTTAGGGCAGGCACAGGCAGGGGATGTCAGATTTACCCTGGAGCCTTCTACCTCCCCCTCCTCTCAGTTCTCTCCACTCCTGCAATCTTGCCCTCCCCTTTCTTCTCTTTCACTCAGTTTTAAGTTAAGCTTCAATTAGGAGTCAGCAGATTTTTTCTTATTACCGAAACCTACAGCCATCGAGCTGATTATGACTCATAGTGACCCTATGTAGGGTTTCTGAGGCTGAAAATCTCTACAGGAACAGAAAGCCGTATCTCTCTCCCACTGCTTACCTTTTGGTTAGTAGTCCAGTGCTTACCTTACAGTGCCACTAGGGCTCCTTTTTCTTATTATGTAATTTTATTTTTGGTGAAAAGATACACAGCAAAACCTACTCCAAGTTCATAATTTCTAGACACAATGATGAATGGCATTGGTTACATTTTTCAATTGTGTCAACATTTCCATTATTTCTGTTCTACTTATTTCACTTTCATTTACTTAATCTCTCTGCCTGCTCCTCCAACCTTCTCACCTGTGCTGTAAAATACCTGTTGACCATTTGATCATATACATACATGCACACATACATATATCTGTTGTTGTTAAGTGCTACTGAGTTGATTCCAACTCAAACTGACTCTGTATAGGGTTTATAAGGAATAGCTGGAGGGTTTGAACTGCTAGGCTTGGGGGTCATACAATAGTGCCACACCAGGTTTCCACATATTCACTACAAAGGAGCTCTTGTAGTGTAATAGACCATGAGCTGGGCTGCTAACAACAAAGACAGCAGTTCAAACCTACCAGTTTGAATCCATACGAGAAAGATGAGGCTTCCAGCTCCTGTAAAGATTTACAGACTCAGGACCCCCATATAGAGTCGCTACAAGTCAGAACTGACTCGGTGGCACACAATCATCATCATATATATTATAAAAACAGAAATGCAATGATCTAGGATGACAATGTTTACTCCTTGGGCTAAACTATTGCTTAGTTTAAAGGTGACTGTAGGGGATCGTTTCAATTCAATGTTGGAAGAACAATCCAGGGTCATACTCTCGGGGACTCCTCCAGTCTCCATAGGTCCAGTTAGTCTGGAATCCATATTTTTCTCCTTTTCTATCAGGTTTCCCCAATGAGTTCCTGATAAGAATGTTCAGTACTGATAGCTGACACCATCTAGTTCTTCTGGTCTCAAAGTGTAGGAGGCAGTGATTCATGGAGATAAATAGTTCTGTAGTCCAGTTCCCAACACTCGTCTGTCAATTTGTCATACTGTGATGGCTTGAATGTTGCTGTGATTCTGGAAACTACATCACTGGGTATTTTAAATACCAGCAGGGTCATCCACGGTAGACAGATTACAGCTGAGCTTCCAGATGAAGACAGATTTGGAAGGAAAGATAGACTATTTCTGAATATGTAGTCACTGAAAACCTTATGAATAGCAGTAGAACACTGTCAGGCAGCACCAGAATATTGTATATTGAAATATGATGAAGAGCACAAAATATTGTCAGATTTTGTGCCAGAACATGAGCCCCTCAGGTTGGAAGGCACATAAAATACAACTGGGAAAGCGCTGCCTCCTCAAAGTAGAGTTGACCGTGATGACATGAGTGGAGTAAAGCCTTCAGGAACTTCAATTGCTGATGGGGCACAACTCAAAATGAAGAGAAACAGCTGTAAACATCCATTAATAATTAGAACATAGAACGTACAAAGTGTGTATCTAGGAAAATTGGAAATTGTCAAAATGAAATAGAATGCATAAACATTAAATATTCTAAAGTGAAATGGCCTGGTATTGGCCATTTAGAATCTGATAAAATTGTGGGTTATTATGCCAAGAATGACAAATTGAAGAGGAATGGCATTGCATTCATCATCAGAAAGAACATATCAAGCTCTGTCTTTAAGTACAGCACTATAGGATAATATCCATATGTCTACAAGGAAGACCAGTTAATACCACTACTATTCAAATTTACACACCAACCATTAAAGTCAGTGAAGATGAAATTGAAGAATTCTACCAACTTCTTCAGCCTGAAATTGATCAAACATGCAATTAAAATGTATTGATAATTATTGGTGATTGGAATGCAAATGTTGGAAACAAAAAGAAGCATCAGTAGTTGGAAAATATGGCCTTGGTGATAGAAATGATGCCGGAGTTCGCATGATAGAATTTTGCAAGACGAATGACTTGCAAATACCTTTTAAAAACAAGGTATTTCATTGTGAATACCTTTTTAAAACAACATCAAAGATGACTATGTGCTGGACCTCATCAGATGAAATACACAGAAATCAAATTGACTACATCTGTAGAAAGAGATGGTGGAAAAATTCAATATCATCAGCCAAAACGAGGCCAGGGGCAGACTGTGGAACAGAACATCAATTGCTCACATGCAAGCTCAGGCTGAAGCTGAAGAGAATTAAAACAAGTTCACGAGAGCCAAAATATGACCTTGAACATATCCCACTTGAATTTAGAGATCATCTGAAGACCAGATTTGAGCAATAGACACTAAAGACCAAAGACCAGAAGAGTTGTCGGATGACATCAAAAATATACAGAAAGAAAACAAAAGGTCATTAAGAAGACAAGAGAGAAACAATAATGGCAGTCTGACTGATTACTACAAGAACAAGCAAGTTGCTCACCCAGGAGACATCAAGGCAAGTGGCCGGGTCCCCTCAGGGCAAACCCCCTTCTAAGACTAAGATGCAATAGGAATACACAAGCAGACATGCGCTCTGATTAGTGACCACATTCATCATCGATAAGGGGAAGTGAGGGAAAAACAGCAATGAAGCTGCAAGCTAAGTCCTGCAATGTTCAATAGACTCCTGTGAACCCGGGTGGAGACTTGGTTGGCCAGCAGTGTGGCAAGACCTGGGGACTCTTGGGCCCAGAGTCAATGACACAGCCACAAAGGACTAGAGTGGAGAGTGAAGCATCCAGTTGATATGAAGACAGGGCATATGCATAAGAACACCCACACTTGCAGATAATACCCACTTGACCTGGCTTCAATGACTCGATGATCAGAGCTCAACTAGAAGAAGAAAGAAGAGGGAAAAAAGAGTAACCTGATACAATTTGATGAACTTGACCTACACCTATGGATGCAGTAGCTCAAAAGAGGAAACAAATCTTTACAGTGAAGATCATTCCCACCCCCTCCATACACAGAGTAGATAGGGATGGGCAACTTGGACATTGGCTACCCAAAATGGAGGGGCTACAATAGCAAGAAGTAACTGGCTTACAGGCTTTCAAGATGGAGCCTAGATCCAGAGGGCACGGAGGAAGTTAGAATCTCTACTGAGTAGTATCCAAACTGTCTGGGCAGGGCTGATGAAAGGAGATGGAGATGGGTCTCTTGTGGTACAACAGTCAATAATTGCTATCAGGACTGATTGTGAGGGTTGGAAATGTAAAGGTAGAATTTGTAGCAAAAGGGGGGGAGTGATTGACTTTGCAGTCTAGGAGCGGAGGTCCCTGGGACCATCAAGGGAGAAGAGTGGAGTGTGGGGCCCTACCCAGAGAAACAGTGATGCCAGAGATGGAGGCAGAGACAATAATGTGGAGAGATCGAGCAGCTGGGGACTCTAGACCCAGAGAGGGAGAGGGGCTGTGTGCTGACAACCAGGGGGGCAGGCTTGCAGTGTGTACCCTTCGGTAGGTTGATGCTGCACGGAGGGGATTATAACCAATGCAATGAAATGATATACGATAGGATGAATGTAAAGCTAATGTTCTCCCATGTAAATTATCACATACCTCACAATAAAACATTAGGAAAAAAAAAACAGGAGAGAAAGAAAAGACCAAAATGGATGACAGAAGAGACTCTGAAAATTGCTAAAGCAAGTAGAGATGCTAAAGCAGATGGAAGAAATGAGTAGGTAAAAGGGCTGAACAGAAAACTTCAAGGGCAGCTTGAGAAGACAAAGTCAAATATGATAACGAAATGTGCAAAGACCTGGAGTTAGAAAGCCAAAATGGAAGAACATTCTCAGCATTTCTCAAGTTGAGGGAACTGAAGAAAATATTCAAGCCTTGACTTGATATATTGAAGGATTCTATAGGCAAAATATTGAATGACACAGAAAACATCATGTGAAGATGGAAGGCATACACAGAGTCACTGTACCATAAAGAAATGGTTGATGTTCAACCCTTTCAAGAGGTAGCATATGATCAAGAGTCAATGATACCGAAGGAAGAAGTCCAAGGTGCATTAAAGGCATTGGCAAAGAAAAAGTCTCCGGGAATTGATGGAATACAAATGAAAATCTTTCAACAAACTAATGCTGCATTGGAGGCACTTACTCATCTATGCCAAGAAATTTGGAAGACAACTGCCTGGCCAACTGACTGGAAGAAATCCATATTTGTGCCCATTCCAAAGAGAGGTGATCCAATGGGATGCGGAAATCATGGGTCAATATCATCAATAGTACATGCAAGTAAAATTTTGCTAACGATAATTTTAAAATGGCTGCAACCATACATTGACAGAGAACGTCCAGAAGTTTAAGCTGGACTCAGAAGAGGATGTGGAATGAGGAATATCATTGCTGATGTCAGAGGGACCTTGATTGAAGGCAGACAATACCAGAAAGATGTTTACCTGTGCTTCATTGACTATGGAAAGGCTTTTGATTGTGTGGATCATGACAAGCTATGTACAATATTGTGGAAAACTAGCATTCCAGGACAGTTAATTGTGCTCATGAGGGACCTGTACATAGACCAACAGGCAGTTGTTTGAAAAGAACAAGGGAACACTGGTTGGCTTAAAATTAAGAAAGGTGTGCACCAGGGTTGAATTCTTTCACCATATTTATTCAATCTGTATGCTATGCTGAGCAAATAATCTGAGAAGCTGGATTATATACAGAAAAATGTGGCATCAGGATTGGAAGAAGACTCATTTAACAACCTGCAATTTTCAGATGATACAAGCTTGTTTGCTAAAAGTAAAGAGGACTTGAAATTCTTTCTGATGAAGATCAAAACCACATCCTTCAGTGTGGGTTGCACCTCGATGTAAAGAAAACAAAAATCCTCACAACTATACCAATAAACAACATCCTTATATATGGAGAAAAGATTGAAGTTGTCCAAGACTTAATTTTGCTTGGATCAACCATCAACACTAATGGAAGCAGCAGTCAAGAAATCAAATGACATATTGCATTAGGCAAATCTGCTGCACAAGTCATCTTTAAAGTGTTCAAGAGTAAAGATGTCAGTTTGAGGACTAAGGTACACCTGATCCAAGCTGTGGTATTTTCAATAACCTCATATACATGTTAAAGTTGGACAGTGAATCAGGAAGACCATAGAAGAATTGATGCATTTGAGTTGTGGTGTTGGAGGAGAATATCAAAAGTACCATGGATTGCCAGAAGAACAAATCTGTCTTGGAAGAAGTACAGCCAGAATGCTCCTTGGAAGCCAAGATGGCCAGACTTCATCTCTCATACTTCAGACATATTATTAGGTGGGACCAGACCCAGGAGAATGACATCATGTGTGGTAAAGTTGATGGTCGGAGAAAAGGAAGACCCTCAATGAAATGAATTAGCA
>NW_006408646.1:9318093-9324263 GCF_000296735.1 Chrysochloris asiatica
CCCCATTTTGGGTAGCCAATGTCCAAGTTGCCCATCCCTGTCTACTCTGTGTGTGGAGGGGTGGGAATGATTCTTGCTGTAAGGACTTGTTCCCTCTTTTGAGCTACTGCTTCCATAGGTGTAGGTCAAGTTCATCGAATTGTATGAGAATTTTTTGTTTCTTTCTTTCTTTCCTCTTCTTTTCACCTCCAGTTGAGCTCTGATCATCCAGTCATCGAAGCCAGGACAAGTAGGCACCATCCGCAAGTGTGGGTGTTCTTATGCATATGCCCTTTCTTCTTATCAGCTGGACGCTTCACTCTCCACTCTAGTCGTCTGTGGCTTTGTCACTGACTCTGGGCCCAAGAGTCCCCAGGTCTTGCCACACTGCTGGCCAACCAGGTCCTCACCCGGGTTCGCAGAGGTCTATTGAACGTTGTAGGGCTTAGCTTACCGCTTCATTGCTGTTTTTCCCTCATTCCCCCTTATTGGTGTCGAGCATGGTCACCAATCACAGCGTGCATTCCCATTGAGTCTTAGTCTTGGAAGGGGGTTTTTGCTAATGAGCTTTTAAGAACCTACACATTACTCACCATACTGGAGGTAGAACATAAATTTCTTTTGCAGGTGCTATAAAGTTGATTCTAACTCATCATGACACTGTATAAAACAGATCAAAACACTGTCTGTCCTGCGCTATCCTCACAATCATTGCTGTGTTTGAGCCCACTGTTGCAGCCACTGTGTCTGTCAATCCATCTCCTTGAGAGCCTTCTTTGTCACTGACCCACCATTTTGTTGTTGGGTGCTATCGAGTTTGTTCAAATCATAGTGACCCTATGCTCAACAGAATGAAACACTATCTGGTTCTGCATTATCCTCACAATTGTTGTGAGGATGAGTCTATTGCTGCTGCCACTGTGCCAATCCATCTCGTTGGTGATTTTCCTCTTTTTCGCTGATATCCACTTTATTAAGCATGATGTTCTTCTCCAGGAACTGGTCCCTCTTGATAATATATATGAAGTATGAGAGACGAAGTTTCATCATCCTTGCTTCTAAAATGCATTCTGGGTGTACTTCATCCAACACAGACCTCTTTGCTCTTCTGCCCGCCCCTGATACCTTTAATATTTGTCTCCAACACAATACCTCATATGCATCAATCAATGCACAAGTAATTTTCTGGTATTCTCAGCTTTCAGCCAAGATCCACCTGGCATCAGCAATAATATCCTTAGTACCAGAGGAGCTCTGGTAGCGTAGTGGTTACGAATCGGGCTGCTAACCTCATTGTCAGCAGTTTGAAACCACCAGCTGTTCTGACGGAGAAAGATGAGGCTTTCTGCTCCCGTAAAGATTTACAGCCTCAGAAACCCTGTACAGGGTCGCTATGAGTCAGAACAGACTCGACAGCACATAACAACAACAACATCCTGTCTGAATCCTGCTTGAATTTCTGGCAGTTCGCTGTCAATGTACTGTTGCACCTATTTTTGAATTATCTTCAGAAAAATTTTACTTGTATGTGATATTAATTATATTGTTCTATGATTTCCACATTCCATTGGGTCACTTATCTTTGGAATGGGCACAAATATGGATCTCTTCCAATCAGTTGACCAGGTAACTGTCTTCCAAATGTCTTGGCATAGATGAGAAAGTGCCTCCAGTGCTGCATCAGTTTGATGAAAAGTTTCAGTTTGTATTTCATCAATTCCTGTAGCCTTGTTTTTCACTAATGCTTCCATACAACTTGGACTACTTCCTTTAGTACCATTGGTTCTTGATCATACACTGTCTCTTAGAATCGTTGAACATTTCTTTATGGTACAGTGACTCTGTATATACTTTCCTTCTTTTGATACTTACTGCATCATTCAATATTTTCCCATGTTGTTGTTGTTGTAGTTATTAAGTGTTATCAAGTTGGTTTCGATTGATAGTGACCCTGTATAGGGGTTTCAAGACTAAATCTTCATGAGAGCAGAAAGTCTTATAGAATCCATCAATATTGCAAGTTGAGAGTTGGATTTTTTTATTCAGTTCTTTCTGTTGGAGAAATGTTGAGCATGCTCTTCCATTTTAGGTTTCTAACTCAGGTCTTGGTGCATTTCATTAAGATACTTGACTTTGCCTTCTCGAGCTGCCCTTTGAAATTCTCTGTTCAGCTCTTTTATGTCCTCATTTCTTCCATTCATTTCAGCAGTAGAGCAATTTTCAGGGTCTTCTCTGACACCAATTTTGGTCTTTTCTTTCTTTCCTGTCTTTTTAATGGCCTTTGCTTTCTTTCTTTACACTGTTCTTGATGCCATCCCATAGCTCTGCTGGTTTTCAGTTATTAGTTTCTAGTTCATCAAATCTGTCCTTGAGATGGTCTCTAAATTCAGGTGGAATATGTTCAAGGTCATATTTTGGCTCTTGTGAATGTGTTTTAATTTTCTTTAGCTTCAGCTTGAACTTGCATATGAGCAATTGATGATCCATTCCACAGTCTGCCCCTAGCCTTGTTGTGACTGATGATGTTGAGTTTTTCCACCATCTCTTTCCATAGATGTAGTCAATATTGTTGTTGAGTGTCATTGAGGTGGTTCCAACTCATAGCGACCCTGTGTAGGTTTCTAAGGAATGGATGACGAGTTTGAGCCGCTGACCTTGTAGTTCAAACCGACCTTGCAGCCTAGTACTTTATCCTATAGTACCAGGTCCTTTGTGTTGTTTAAAAATGGTATTTGCGATAAAGAAGTCATCAGTCTTGCAAAATTTTATCATGCTATCTCCAGCATCATTTCTAAGATTCTGAGACTGTATTTTCCAAGTATGGATACTTCCTCTTTGTTTTCAACATTTGCATTCCAATCACCAGTAATTTTTATTACATCTTGACTGCATGTTTGATCAATTTCAGACTGAAAAAGTTAGTAGAATTCTTCAATTTCATCAACACTGACTTTAGTGGTTGGTGCATAAAATTGAATAATAGTGGCATTTTGAGTGTCTTCAACCTGACAGGCTCATCTTCTGGCATTATGTCTGACAATGTTAGAAGTACCATTCAGAAGTAGCCTGTCTCTCCTTCTTCCTTGTCTGCCTTAGTCTGGAAGCTCTGCTGAAACCTGTCCACCATGGGTGACCCTGCTGGTGTTTAAAATACCGGTGGCATAGCAACCCACAAGTCACCACAGTGTGACATACTGACAGATGAATGGTGGACCTAAGTATATAATATCTTTAATATCAGGTCTCTCCTGATCACATGTCCAAAGAACGAGAGACGAAATCTCATCATTTTTGCTTCTAAGGAGCATCATGACGTTGCTTCTAAGATTTGTTCATTTTTCTGGCAGTTCATTGCATATACAATGTTCTTCACCAACACCATGATTCAAATGCATCAGTTCCTCTTCAGTCTTCCTTATTTATTATCTAGCTTTTGCAAGCATATGCTGAGGTTAAGTGCTGTCAAGTCTGTTCTGACTCCCAGCAACCCTTTCTAGGATTTCTGAGGAGTGGCTGGTGGGTTTGAACTGCTGACCTTGGGTTCAAACCGACCTTGCCATCCAGTGCATACATATGAGGCGATTGAAAACAGCATGGCTTGGGTCAGCTGCACCTAGTCCTCAAAGTGACATCTTTGCCCTTTTAAACTTTCAAGAGGCCTTTTGCAATAGCTTTGCCCAATGCAATATGTCATTTGATTTCTTAACTGCTGTTTCCATGGATGTTGATTATGGATCCAAGTAAAATGAAATCCTTCACAACTTTAACCTCTTCTCCATTCATCATGATGTTGCTTATTGGTCCATATACTTTCTTCTTTATGCTAAGGTGTAATCAAGGAGCCCTGGTAGCACAGTGGGCTACAAGTTGGGCTGCTAACCACAAGTTCAGCAGTTCGAATCTACCTGCTGCTCTGTGGGAGAAAGATAAAGCTTTCTGCTCCCATAAAGATTTATAGCTTCAGAAGTCCAATATAGGGTTGCTATGAGTCAGAACTGATTTAATGGCACACAACCACCACCACCAAAGTGTCATCCATATTTAAGGCTGTATGTAGTCTTTGCTCTCCAGTAAGTGCTTCAAGTCTTATTGGCTTTCAGCCAGCAAGAGTGTGTCATTAACATATTGCAGCTTATTAATGAGTCTTCCTTTAATCCTGATGCCACATTCTTCTTTGAATAGTCTAGCTATTTGGATTATTTGCTTAGCATATGTTATCTGCTCAGGTTAAATAAATATGGTGAAAGGATACAATCCTGATACACAGGATTTTAAAATCTTGATTTTAAACCAGGCAGTATCCCTTTGTTTGAATCACTGTCTCTTGGCCTATGTATAAATTCCACAAGAGCACTTTAAGAACTATATTACGACAACTGACTGCATTTAATGGATGTAAGAAGAAATTCCACCTTGTATGTTTGTTGTGAGGATTAAGTAAGATCATACATTAACTAAAACTGCATAGCATAGTGCTTGATACGTAGGAGCTAGCTGGTCAATACCAACTCTCCTGAAATCACTTTGTGCAAGGTATCCCTGAGCCAGAGTGGAGCAGGTACAAGGAGAGAGTGAAAGAGTACTTCTTTTTGGAGAAAACAAATGGTTTCTTAGAGGAGACAAGGTTTTATCTAGGCATTAAAGAATTCAAGAACCAGGGAAGGGGGTGGAAAGATGGGTCAGGACATTTTAGTTGGAGGAAATTCATGGGCAGACTCTGGGAACCTGATGGGCTTAGGATGTTCAGGGAGTGGGTGATTAGCTTGGAGTGGTGGGCTAGGATCAGGCTAGAAAGGTTTTGGATCTTTTAAGGGGAAGGGCTCCTACATAGGACCCTTAGGCCCTCTCAGTGCTGTGTCTACAGAGATCAGTCTGTGGAATCAGTCTCTTCCCTGTTTTTCCTGAGTCAGGGCAAGCCTGCCAATGTCGTCTGGAAGGAGACAGAAGGTTGTAGCAATCTGCTTGCCTCCTACTACCATACTGGAAAGGAAAAGATGTTTTACAGCAAAGTTGCCTGGCAGAGAACCTTGGTGAAAATCCAGCAAGCTTCTCTCTCTTACTTCCCAGGGTAAGGTTACAAGAGCAGGTGGTGAGTGCTACATTTATGCTTTCAACTCAATAACCAAAAGAACATTCTCGGACTCTCAGAAGGTCAGGGGCAACAGCAGACAGGAAGGATGGTAATGTATAGCTGGCTCCGAGTCCCGGCTTTTCCCACTTGCTCTCTGTGATGTGTTTGGTTAAGTCACTTACACTCTCTAAACCTCAGTTTCCTCATCTGTAAACTCATAATAAGACGGACCTCTCCTAAACCTCACCTAAACCATGCGAGAAATACAAATTACCTGCAACGCTAATAAAGGAAGACACCATTGTTTGCTGGACTTTTAATGGTTGACATTTCCTAGACACTGAGAGCTGCCATGTGGGTGTGGCCTCCTATTTTATTTGGTTTAGTGCAATTTGCACAACAAAGGTCACCATTTTAACAACATTAACATGCCCAATCTGGTAGCATAGTGGTTATGAGTCGGGCTGCTAACCTCAAGGTCGGCAGTTGGAAACAACCAATAGTTCCGTGGGAGAAACATGGGACTTTCTGCTCCTGTAAAGATTTACAGCCGAGAGAAGAAACAAGATGGTGGATCAGGTGGACGTGCAGTAAAGGAGCTCCGCCAACAACAACACAGAATACCTGACCAAGCAGGATCAGGGGATAGTCCCAGAACTCTGAACCACATATAAAGGAATATTGAGAAGGTTGGAAGACTTACAGCTGGGGGAGTTTGTGGCAGAAGCAAGAAATCCATTGCATTCTAGTCCGGGACGTTTGGCTGCTCCAAGAGCCGCCATCTTGGGTGAGACCAAGCAGGGAAGGATCGGAGCAGCCACAGATGCCTGGCAGAACCGCTGAGAAAAAGGTGTGGACATATTTTTCTTTTGGTATCTGTTCATTGGTCCCTTGCTGTCTGCGTACCTCCATTCTGGTGACTGTAGGGGTGCCTAAGCTAGTGGGCACCCCAGCCCCACTCTCGGAGGGTTCTACTATACATGTGCACAGATCTCGAAAATAAGAGACAGTTTCCAATTAAAACCAAATGGCCACAGCCAGCCCTGAACTGTTTCCAACTAGAAAAAAGGCCTGAACGGGAATTGTGGAGTGGGACAAGCAGACAAAAGAGGAAATAGGC
>NW_006408646.1:9326193-9378069 GCF_000296735.1 Chrysochloris asiatica
AATACCAACAGAGAGGGAAAGAGTCTTCAAATCAAGTATCAATGCTATCTGCTCTGTACACAGGGTAGATAGGGACGGGCAACTTAGACATTGGTTATCTAAAATGAGGGGGCAATAAAGGCGCAAAGTGACTGGCTTACAAGTTTCCAAGAGGGAGCTTAGTTTAAGAGTGTGGAGGGAAAGAAAGAGTCCTCACTGAATAGCTATCATCTTGTCTAGATGGGTCTGGTGAAAGGTGATGGGGATAAGATTCGTAAGATTCAATAGTGAATAACTGTTATGATGACTAATGATGACTGTCACACTTGTAAAAATAGAAGTTTTGTAACAAAAAAAGGGGAGTGGTTAATCTTACAGTCCAGAAACAGAGGAACCTAGGACCATCAAGAGAGGATCACACAAATAGAATGTGGGACCTTATCCAGAGAAGCAGCAGTGCCAGAGATGGAGGCAGAGATGGGGGCACGAAGAGGGGGAGCGCTAAGAAGAGAAGGACTAAGAACTGATGGCCAGGAGCTGACTTGCAGAATGTGCACTTTGGAGATGTAAATTATTATATATGCCTGAGTGGGTTTTTTTGTTTGTGTGTTTTTTAAAAAGCTAAAGTGGATAGAGAGAAATACTTTCAACTGATGGTATACGGAGGGGATTATAATCAATGTAATGAAACAAGTTATATGAATTGTTGAATGTGAAACTGATGATGTGCCCTGTAAACTTTTACTCGATCCAGAATAAAAACCTTAAATAAAAAAAAAAAAAAAAAAAAAGATTTGCAGCCTCAGAAACCCTATACAGGGTTGCTATGAGTCGGAACCAACTTCAAGGCACACCACCACTACCACCACCACCAATCTGGCGGCGTTTAATATGTTCACAATGTTGTACCACTATCATCTAGTTCCACATGTTCATCTCTGTTCCTCCCGCTATAGCCCCATTGGCTTGTCATTGTTCTTCAGTGTTGTATTGTCGGTTCTGACTCATAGCAACCCTGTATAGGGTTTTCAAGGAGGGACTGGTGGGTTTGAACTGCCATCCTTGTGGTTAGCAGTCTAGTGTTTATCCTACAGCATTACTCCCTATTTCCCTGTCCCTCAACCCCTGGCAACCACCGATCTACTTTCTGTATCTATGGACCTGCCTATTAGGGATTGTTGTTGTTGTTTTAGTGCCGTTGAGTTGATTCAGACTCATTGCGAACCTGTATAGGATTTGCAAGGAGTAGCTGGTGAGCATGAACCGCAAACCTTAAGGTCCACACCAACCTTGCAGTCCAGTGCATTAACCCACGGCTCACCAGGACTCCATCTATTATGCATACTTCATGTAAATGGAATCATCCAAACCTTTTGTATCTGTTTTCTTTCATTGAGCATATTTTGAAGGTTTATCCACATTTTAACATATATCAATATTTGATGCCTTTTTATGGCTGAGTAACTCCTGGTGTGATGCTATAGGATTACTGCTATAGGATCAGCACTGGACTATGAACAAAAAGGTCAGTAGTTCAAACCTACCAGCTGCTCCTTGGAAACCCTATAGAGGGTCGCTATGAGTCAGAACCAACCACTCCATGACACAACAACATTCAGTTGTATGGCTATACCACATTTTGTTTATCCTTTCATCACCTGATGGGCATTTGGGTTGTTTCCACTTTCTGGCTATTGTGGGTAACGCTGCTATTTATTTGAAAAACCTATTTGAATTCATTTGGGTATTTTCCTAGGAGTGGAATTGCTGAGTTCATGTGGTTATTCTATGTTTAATGTAATGAGGAACTGCCAAACTCTTTTCCACAGCTTCCCATTTTACAGATAAGGAATCCAAGTTTCAACGAGGAGAAGTAATGTGTCTATAAGCCCTCAGCTATGGTTAGAAGCAGAAAGGAGTATATGCAGGTTGGGCGTGTGGAGGGGTCAAGGAACTCTCTAACCCCCAGCTTTCCCAGACCACAGCAGCCCGTCTCCACCTGGACCCACCCAGCAGGAACCAAGCAGAAGTGTGAGGTAATTATCCAGATGGTTCAGGCCAAATGATCTAGAAAATTCTGGCTCACAAAAATGAGTTACCTAACCATATGCAGGACTGAAGCAAAAGCCTTTTCCTCTCTCATTTTAACTGTGTCTCTGTAGGTGACAGCTTTGTCTTTTCCCCAGAGCCAGGCTCCTCTGAACATGCTTGGGGGTGGGGTGGGGGTGGGGGTGCTGAGAACGGGCTCTGGACTGCACAGCTCACAGATTGCAACTCCCAGGACATTTTCACACTTCTTAATGCCAAAAGCTGCCTTGAGAGCCGGTCTGCTCCCAAAGTGGGCTTTGGAAGAGTGGCGGAAGGCTCTGGATCCACCCAGAAATCTGTGTGCGCAGTCTGATCCTGGGCCCAAACTCAAACCCACGGCTGTTGAGTCAATTCCAATAGGGTAAAACTGTTCCGTAGGGTTTCCAAGGCTAAGATCTGTAGAGAAACAGACTGCCATATTTTCTTCTAGAGAGGGTTTGAACCACCATTTTCCTGCTCGCAGTCAAGCGCTTTATCTGCTGTGCCACCAGGGATCCTTTGATCTTGGACACAGGCTGGAATATGGAATCAACAAAATGACCAGGGCCAAAGTGAAAATAGTGTGAGCTGGTGGGTGACCTTTGACTGCCCGGTGATGACAGAGCATGCATCTTGCATTTGTAGCTCTCAGTGTCCACTTCCATGTAACGGAGACAACCAACTACCTCCAAAGGTTATGGTAGGGATTTGGTGAACTAATCTATGTAAATGAAAAATAAATGAAAGCATCTGCTGGTGTTATCATATTGGCTTGGGATTAACAGGGTCACCTCGGCAGCAGGAGGCCCGTGTTGGGGGGTAAAAATATCCCCTCAAATTACAGTGCTATCTGGGGGATACAAATCTGTGGGCAGGTGACTTCTACTCAAGACGGTAGCCATGCTGACAGTGTGAACGCATCTCCCTGGCAATACCAGGTCCTCTTTGTAACATGCCCTATGGTGCCCAGGCATTGCAGGGAACTCAGTGTGTCCCAGAGTGTTAGAAAAAACAAAACAAATTAAAAAAGACAGGACGTGCCTTTTCTGGGTCATCTATTCACTGGGCTCTAGATGAGGTTTCTGGCAATGCTTTGGAAGTCTAGTCCCTCCCAAGGAGCGTCATCGGGGTTTACAGAGGGGGATGCGGCCCTTTGGTGCTTTCCAAGTGCTGACACTTGGCAGACATAGCACATATACGACACTCTTGCCGATTCCCACTACAACCCTTGCAAGCAAGTGTGGCTGGTTCCATGTTTCAGCGGTAAAAAGAAAGTCCCTTGCCTAGGGTTATGATGAAAACTGGCAAAGCAGGACTTGAACCCAACTCCAGAGCCAGATTATTACTATTTTTTTAACTTTTTATTGTGAATTGAGTGAAGGTTTACAGACAAGATCACCATCAGTTTATATTCAACAAATCATATACTTTGTTTCATCTCAATGATTACAATCCCCTCCATGCAACAACAGTTATCCCACTTCCTCCCCACGGCTCCTATTTCTAGTCAAACCTCCTTCCCATCACTTCTCAACTTTGTCCTTAGGTAAATGTTGCCCTTTTGATCTTGATTGATTGACCATTCCATAGTGAGCATACCTTCCTAGTTCTTGCTCCCCCTCCCTGCCTTATACCTATCTACTGCTTAGCTGGAAATTGGGCCATGAAGGTGAGCCCCATTCCAGACCTGAAGAGTGTTTGTTGAAGGGCCATAGTCTCAGGTTATGTAATTTGGAGTTTTGCAGAACCCGATTCTTTTGCCCCAACCCATCACACACATTTCTCAGGCTGCCAGGGGGTGGGGTCTGTTCCTTGAGTGACCCCCTGTGCCAGGTGACCTGGCCCCCTTAATCTGGATCCCTAAGGAACACAGGGTGTTTATTTATTTATTTATTTTGTAAAACTTTTCATTGTGAATTGAGTGAAGGTTAATAGACAAGATCATCAGCTTTACATTCAGCAAATTATACACTTTGTTTCATCTCAGTGATTACAATCTCCTCCCTACAACAACAGTTATCCTGCTTCCTCCCCATGGCTTCCCTTTTACATCTTATATTCCACAAATGAACAAAGCAAAAATATTTGATGCACAAATACAAAACAAAACAAAAAAAATTATTTAAATGCTCTAAGGGCATGTTAGGAGCTCTGGTAGCGTAGTGGTTATGAATCGGGCTGCTAACCACAGGGTCAGCAGTTTGAAACTACCAGCTGTTCCGCGGGAGAAAGATGAGGCTTTCTGCTCCCATAAAGATTTATAACCTCGGAAACCCTGTACAGGGTCGCTATGAGTCGGAATCGACTCCACAGCACATGACAACAACAACAAGGACATGTTCTGCAAGCCAGCCTCCTGCGCGCAGGCACACATCCTTACTCTGTCCATGGGCCTAGAGCCTGCAGCTCTTCTATCTCTCCATGCCATCACCTCTGCCACCATCTCTGTGGTTGCTGCTTTTCTAAGTAGGATCTCACGCTTCATTCATGCTCTTCTCTCAAGGACAGTGTGTTTAATGTTAATCATCAGCTTCCTTCACCTCATTCAAGAGCTCTCTCTGGAGTTGTTCCAATTTGTTGGTAGTACCTGTCAAGTTGGCCCCTGACTCATGGTGAGCCCATGCATAAATGGAACAAAATGCTACTCAGTTCTGCACCATCCCCATAATCAGTTGTAGATGAGACTGTTGTAAGCCATAGGGCTTTCAGTGGCTGATTTTGGTAGTAGGTCATTAGGCAAGGCCTTTTAGTCCATCTTTGTCTGGAACCTCCACTGAAACCTGTTCAGCATCGTAGCAACTCACAAGCCTCACTGACAGATGGTGGCTGCTCGTGTAGTGCACTGGCCGGAAATGGAGCCTGGTATCCTACATGGTGTGTCCTGGTGTGGCACTGTGGGCTAATGAGTCAGACTGCAGTGTCGTTTGAACAGCAAGGTGGGTGGTTCAAGTTCACCAGCTACTCCTTGGAAACCCTATACAGGGTCATTATGGGTGTGAATCGACTCGATGGCACTTAACAACAATCCTACATGGAAAGTGCGAGAGTCCTGGGAATGCATGCCCTATCCAAGGTGATTCTTGTCATCTTTATTTATGATGCTTTGGGGAGTTGGCATGTGCCTGGGTGGGTGGTTCAGTTTGCGATAGGCTGTTGCTATTGTTAAGTGTGGTCTTCCGTGCCGACCCATAGCGATTCTATATAAGGTTTCCAAGGAGTGGCTGGTGAGCTTGAACCACCGATCTTGTGGTTCACACCGACTTTACAGTGCAGCACATTAACCCACATCACCACATCAGGGCTCCTGAAAGAGACTATTAACCTACATGTTAGCAATTCAAATACATTCAGTGGTGCTGTGAAAGATGGTGGTGGTGGCTGTGTGCCGTGGAGTCGGTTCCGACTCATAGTGACCCTGTACAGGGTTTCCAAACCTGTAAATCTTTACGGGAGCAGAACGCCTCATCTTTCTCCCGCGGAATAGCTGGTAGTTTCGAACTGCTGACCTCGCGGTTCACAGCCCGATTCATAACCACTACGCTACCAGTGCTCCTGCTGTGAAAGCTAGGCCTGACAATCAGGTCATTTAAGGAAATCCTGCTCTGTAAGACATGGAGTCTTCCTGAGTCAGAATCAACTTGATGGCAATGGAATTTGGGGTGTGTGTGGGGGGGTGGGGAGATGGGGAGAGGAGTTGGTAGCTTTCTCCCAAGGGGTAAAGAGATGGGTGCTGGTAAGTGTGCAGGCTAAAAGGTGGAAGGTTGTGTTTGCTTTTTACAATATGAATGACTTCAAAAGGGGAATTGCAGCTAAGCTTTTCTCAGCTAGAGTGAGAAGAGGGTCTGGGATGGAGCCCTGAGGAACCCTGAATTTCAGGGTAGGCCAGAAATAACTCATCATTTGTGGACTGAGACAGAATCAATTATTTAGAATGCCCCAGCTCTGTATCTCATTGTTTTGAATTCAATCTCATTCCAACATGATGAGAAAAGCACAGCCTCTAAGGACTGGAAGGAACCCGGAAGCTCCTCCCATCCAGCTTTGGATCTTTCCCCACCTCTCCATGGACCCCCATTCATGTGATCAGTGGAGGAGAGGATTAATTACTCTACAACGCGCTTTTTAAAGATATTCACTAGGGGGAGGATCAGCCTGGTTTGTTAACCTCGATTCCATTTCTAGTCAGCAAAGGTGACTCTTCAAAGTCTGGTGTGGGGCATCTTGGACCCACATTCCAGTCCTGTTCTGTGAGTACCAGTGCCCTCATTTTAGTATTGCAGAGAGGAGAGGAGAAGGCCTGGAGTCAGAAGACCTGGTATGGAAGGGTCGCTCTGCTCTTAGCTCTGCAAATGGGTGCAGGGCAGTGCAGTGGCTGATGTCTCTTTTACCCACAGTCTTCATAATTCCCACCAAACAACCCTTTTGTCCTAATGGGTCCGGGTAAGATAAGATGGGAGAACATGCTGATAGGATAATATGATTCAGTTGTGAGTAGTTAATGGTTCATTGTGATTGTAAAAACTTGGAACTCTAACATGTATAAAATGAGCTTTCTCAGAAGTAGGAAGTGGGGAATCTTATTACCATCAAAGAAGACCCAGGAGTGAACCCCTTTGGACCTCAGGACCCCTGTGTATTGAGCTTCTTTTACCTAGGGACAGAAGGCTGTGACACCAGCGAAGTGGCAGAGAAGCAGCAGCAGCAAAACCAAAAGCCAGAGCACAAGAGTGGTGGTCTTTTCAGGCCACGGAGCAAGTAAAGTTGAGTGCCTTTGGGCAGGAAGCTTGCTTGCAGAATGGAGTGCTTAGGGGAGCTGGTTTGCTGACTCACGGAGCAAGAGCCAAGTGTCTTCACGGTGAGGTTTAGCATATAGTGGGGTGACTTTTAGGCATTTATCAGTAGTATTAAACGAGCTTTATAATATTGCTGGAGCAGAGCAGATGCCAGGCCAATGGGCAGAGGCCCAGAGAGAGAGGTCTGCTTGTGGGCATGGCTGAGGAGAAGCTGTCCTGACTAGAAGAACTGTGTCCTGAACATTTCTAACTCTCAGCTATAACCTGTTAGCTTTCCTAATAAACACCGTAACTGTGAATATAGTGTCTTGAGTTTGTGTGGCTATTGCAATGAACAATTGAACCTAGTTGAGTAGAATGTAACATTCTACTCAAGGGAGAGAGGAAGAGTTGGCGCCATGATTTACAGTCATTAACAGGGTTCATTGCAATGGCTCCAGACTCTGGGAAGCATGGGGTTTTGTAAGAGAAAGAAGTAAGAGGCATGAGACTGATTCTTAGATGGTTACTGTTACCTGTAATGGCTGAAAGGAATGTAAGAGATGTTATGTTGCAACAGAGGGGAGATAAGCTGCTACTAGAGTCACCTGGGGCAAAAGCCAGGCTGGAAAAGCAAGGTTTCTTCCACCTGGTGTTGTAACAGACCTAAATGTATGATAGAAATGAATACTGGTTATCTTGATTTTAGAGAGCTTGTAAACCTGCACTCAGCCTACAGTTGATTGGATATGCTAAAAGGAGAGTTGGGAATTGCCCGAAAGGAACAGACTTTTTTTTTTTTTTCATGGAAAATGGAATCCTATCTAGAATTTTTAGAGTTAGGAAAGTCACATTTAAAAAGACATGTACACCTAACTCAAACTGGTTTATGGTTAAAGGAAAGACCTGAAGAATGAAAATGGACTGGTATTTTGGATTTTGAGCAAGCGCTGAGACAGGAAAAGTCTGTGCCCATTAAAGAAAGGCCCCTTGTAAGACTGAAAGTTAAGGATATCCCCCCAAAGCAGACAACCTAACATGCTCTCTAGTGACCACCTGGGGCTATCTGATGAGTGGAAGTGGGGGAGTATGCAGCAATGAAGAGATGAGTTGAGAGACAAGAGGAAGGAGCTAGCTGGTGTGAAATTTAGGGAGTTATGTAGTCTTCTGGGCCTATAGGCATTGATATAGTCCATGGTGGGCTATGGTTAAGAGGGAGAAGGGGCCAGGTGATCTAAAGTGCAGGGAGGTGTGTGGAGTTCTAGGCGAGTAACTTGTACTCATTTGACCTAGCTAGGAGCTCTGGTAGTGTAGTGGTTACAAGTCGGGTTGCTAACCTGAAGGTCAGCAGTTTGAAACTACCAGTGGTTCCGTGGCAGATGAGGCTTTAAGCTCCTGTAAAGATTTATAACCCCAGAGTTGGGAATTTCCCGAAAGGAACAGACTTTTTTTTTTAGTGGAAAATGGAGTCCCATCTCTGACTCCATGGCACTTCCCAACTCTGACTCCATGGCACTTCACCACCAGAACGATGAGGGCTGAATTGACCAGAATGTGACCAAATGAAGAGAGAGATGTTTGATATTGTGAGCTGGCATAAACTTGCTGCAATTTTGATGGCTTGTTCTGGACTGGACTTCGCTTATGGTTCAGATGTTCGAAGTTCCAACCAGAATGAATAGTCTTCACTTGCCAAAGGAGCAAGTAAATCTGAGCGACTTGGGGCAGGAGGCTCACTTGTAGAGTGGGGTGTCTCCAGGCACTTTCTTAGGGAGCTAGATTCGTTGCCCCACAAAGCTAGAGTTGAACACCTCCAGGCTGAGGCTTAAAGCAAGTAGGATGCCCTTTGGGTATTTATCAGCAGTCCTAAAAGAGCTTTGCAACATTGCTGGAGCAGAGCAGAAGCCAGGCCAACAGGCAGAGGCCCAGAGAGAGTGGCCTGCCTGTGGGCATGGCTGAGGCAAGGCTGTCCTAACTGGAAGAACTGTGTCCTGAACATTTCTGATTCTGAATTGTAACTTGTTTATTTTCCTAACAAACCCTGTAACTGTGAATATGTCCTGAGTTCTGTGTGGCTATTGCAATGAACAGTTGAACCTAGTTGAGCAGAATTTGCCATTCTACTCAAGGGAGGGAGGGAGAGTTGGTGCCATTTTTTAGTGTCATAAACAGGGTTGTTGCAATGACTCCAGACTCTGGGTAAGAATGGGGTTTTGTAAGGGAAAGAATGAAGAGGCATGAGATTGAAACTTTAGATTCTTAGATGGTTACTTGGGTGGTTGTTACCTGTAATGTCTGGAAGGAATGTATGAGATGTTATGTTGCAACAGAAGGGAGGGAGATAAGCTGCTACTAAAAGCCAGGCTGGATGAGCAAGATTCTTCTACCTGCTGTTGTAATAGACCTAAATGTATGATAGAAATGAACACTGGTTATCTTGATTATAGAGAGCTTGCTTGTAAGCCTGCATTCAGCCTATAGTTGATTAGACATGCTAAAAGGGGAGTTAGGAATTGTCCAGAAGGGAAAGACTTTGTTTTTTCAAAGTCAGTAGCCTGTGTTAGAGCTTCCGGGTTTTGGCGGAAACCTGAGCCCCATCTAGAACCTTCATAGGAAATTCACATTTGAAAAGACGTGCACACCCACCCAGAATTGCTGGGAGAATGTATTTACAGATAAAGGAAAAATCTGCAGAATAAAAATTGACTAGCATTTTGAATTTTGAGCAGGCAGGTTGCTGCTGGATGCACTGTCCAACAAAGAAACCCTCTTTCCACGACTGAAAGTTAAAAAGACATGGCAACAGGCAGTCTAGTAGGCTCACTGCTGATCATCTGAGTTCTCCTGAAAAGTGGAAGTAAGGGAATTTGCAGCAATGAGAGACAGCTTGAGAGAATAAGGTGTAGAGTTGGCTGGTCTAAAGCTCAGGGAGTTGTGTACACTCCTGGGTTTATAGGCACCAACCTAACCCATGAATTTTCAAACACTTTTACTGAGTAAAAATGTTGTGGGGAGGGGTGGTTGGTGTCATACTTTTTCCCTGCAATGGGTCTCTGGTTAGGGTTAAACCCTAGTGTTAACCCTTTCTTCTTTCTAAGCCCTCAGTTTCCCTCTGTGCAAGAAAAAGAGGCAGACAACAGTACTCTCAGGGACCTTGTTCGCTCTGACATTCCAAGGCACAGGGTTATATTCCAGTTCCTTAAATAGTCCTTCAAGTCCTGTTTTCCAGATGGCAAAACTGAGGTCCAGAAAAGGAAGACGAGGGCCTGGGTCTAAGTGCTGAGGAACCCCATATTTCAGGGTAGGCCTAGAAGACGAGCCCACTCAGGAGACAAGAAGCCTGTACAGAGGATCAGAGGAGAAGCTAGAAGAGTGTTTCAAAGTCAAGAGTGAAAGTTGTGTCCAGCTTGGCCCAGAGGACCAGGAGATGAGGACTATACAGTGTGGCAGATAGGAGGTGTTCCTGATGGAGGAATAGGTGGTCTCCAGGCCCTCCCTTTCCCCCTCTGGCATATTTTACAAACACATTAGCTAGATTCATTTCCTGAAGTAGGGCCCTCACCACCTCTCAAAAACAACAAACAAACAAACAAAAAACCCCAAACTATTGATTCCAACTCATTACAAGCCCACGAGTTAGAGCAGAACTGTTCTATAAGGTTTTCTCAGCTATAATCCTTATGAAAGCAGATCACCAGGCCGTTCTAACGTGGCACCCAAGAGAGGGTTTGAAACCACCAAGATTTAGGTTAGTAGCCAATTGCAAACCATTTGCACCCCACAGGGACTTTTTGCCACCTCTAGTGGTTCCCAATTACCTAAGGATAAAACCTCATCTTCAGCCTGGCATTTAAAATACTCTCATACTTCTCTAACCTCATTTTCCATTGCCAGATCTCGCCTCTCACTATCGTACTAGCTGAAAGCAAGGAGGACTGGAAGCACTTGCTGATGCTCAGACTACAGCCTTCAGTATGGATTGTACCGAAATGTAAAGAAAACAGAAATCCACACAACAGGACCAATAAAAGACATGATAAATGGAGAAAAGATTGATGTTGTCAACGATTTCATTCTACTTGGATCTACTATGTCCATGGAAGCAGTAACTAAGAGATCAAAAGATGTATCGCATTGGGTAAATCTGCAAAAGATGTCTTTAACAGGGTTAAAGAGCAAAAATGTTACTTTGAGGACTAAGGTGCACCTAACCTAAGCCATGATATTGTCAATTGCCTCATATGCATGTGAAAGTTAGACAGTGAATAAGGAAGATCAGAGAAGAATTGATTCATTTGATTCTGGTGTTGGCAAAGAATATTCAAAGTACCATGAGCTACCAGAGGAACAAACAAATCTGTCTTGGAAGTACAGCCAGAATGCCCCTTAAGAGTAAAGACTTCATCTCAAGTACTTTGGAAACTTATCAGGAGGGAGAAATCCTTGGAGAAGGACATCATGCTTGGTAAAGTACAGGGTCAATGAAAAAGATGGAAATCCTCAAGGAGATGGACTGACACAATAGACTCAAACACGGCAACAATTGTGAGGATGGCCCAGGACTCCTCAGTGTTTTTTCTGTTGTACACAGGATCACTGTGAATCTCAACGGAACATGCAACCGACTGCCCTGACTCTGTTTTCAAGGCCCAACGTATCTGTTGTTTAGTATTTATATCAGAACTTCTCAGAGGCAGCGGTTCTCTTATTCAGTAGCTTCCTATGCTCACAGCTGAGCATGCAATAGGTGCTCAGTAAAATTCTGAGTCCATTGCCCCTTCCCCTGCACTACCCTTGGCATCTTGTAAATTGAAGCCGTGTTTAGTCTTGGGGATTTTCATAGTTTGCCTCGTGCGCAGATAGGGCACAAGGGACCCTCAGCACCGAGTTGGCGAGTGAGGAGGGGCTTAGTGACCAGTTTGTTGGTCCACTGCCTTCTTTGCCGCTGAATTAGTACAGCCTGGGTTTGAACTCAGATCCTCGCCCTGCCACTAGCAGGCAGTGAATTAATCTCACTCTGCTTCAGGTTCTACACTTTAAAGGGGTACACTAACAGGGTCTCATCCTCAGTTGGGCTGTGAGGGTAACTAGGATGATGGGTGCACAGACCGTGCCCTGGGCGGGCTTCTAGAAGTGTGCTGGGACTGTGCTTACACCGCCTCCCCTTGTGGACTGTAGTGTGCAGTTCTATGGATGGGATCTTGCCAGGCCAGAGTAGATGGAGCAGGGTGTGGCACACCACGCAGCTGGCCAGGCTGGGCTCCCAGCAAACGGGGCGTGAGGGTGGGTGGGCTCAAGTCCGCCCTCCCTCTGGTCACAGCCTCCCGCTTCTTTAAGCAGTGGCTTGGCCTTCTGGATCCTTCTCGGGTCAGACGGCTAACGTGGATTCAGCAGCGCTTTTCAGGGTGGGGCTACGACAAGGCACTGTCCCTGCAGCCGCCATTGCAGCACCCCTCCTAAGGCTGCGCAGTCTCCACCCGGCGGTCCCTGCTCCCACCTCCACCTCTGCGGCGGTAAAATGCAGCACTCGAATAGCGCTTGCGCGGCTCCAGGGCGGGGGCAGCCGTTGGCTATTTATAGTAGGTGACGTCACCTTGAAATAGACCGTTAGGGCCGGCCTGCCCTCCCCCCCCTCCTTATGCCCGCAGCTCGGCGTTGCCCGCCCCACCTCTCCCACTGCGCAGGCGTCCTCCCGCCCTCCCTCCGCCCCCCGTGCTACCTTCTTTCCCTCGGCGGGTCGGCGGTGGAGTCACTGCGCGCGGGGAAGCCTTAGAGCGCGGAGTACGGCGCTGCTGCAGCCAGAGTCAGTGCGCGTGCGCAGCGGCCTCCGCGGCGACCGGGAGCAGTGAACGAGCGAGCGGGTGGTGTGGGCCGAGGCGAGCCGCGACGACATGGGAGACCGGGAGCAGCTGCTGCAGCGGGCGCGGCTAGCCGAGCAGGCGGAGCGCTACGACGACATGGCCTCCGCTATGAAGGCGGTGAGCACAACGGGGACCAAGTGGCCTGCTAAGGCCCAGCGAGGGGAGGGATGAGCGGCCCAAACGCAGGGTCTCCACGGGTGTGGCTCGCAGCCTGAGCCCACCAGACGCCTCGCCATTTCCTGTGGTCAGCCCCGGGTGGGGTCGTGAGTGCTGCCCCAGGGGGAAGGGGCGGTGGTGCCCCCCTACGGGCGATGGGCGGGCGTCACGGGCTCGGAGGCCTAGAGAGGGCAGGGGCTGCCTGGGGAAATCACATTTCTTCTAACAGACCATTCTGTCCGCACCTGGGGCGCAGCCCCCTCGTCCCCTACCCCCACCTTGTCATCCAGAGCCCCTGAGCACGGCGCCCTGTCCCCTGCTTCTCTCCATAAGGCGGACTTGTTGGCCTCAAGTCGGTATAACTCCAATCTGTCTGGTCTCTTCACCCGAATTGTTCTCATTCCACCTTCCCACGCCTGACTCGGGCTTTGTGTCGGGGAGACCCCCTTGCTGCAGCCGCGACGGGAGGGCCCGGCTTCTCGAGGCGGCGCCTCATCTGCCTTGAGATGAGACGTGACTCGTAGGTGAGACGAACCCGTGTGCCTTTCTGCTTTCCCGAGACCCTCGCAGATCGAGTCTGCTGCTTCATTTCCGGTGAAGGAGTCGTGCCAGCCACACCCTAGTAAACGCCGTGGAGTAGACGCGACCAGCGTTTCCGAGACCCAGTTCCGGTTATCCTTTCCCTGTCCTTTCACATTATTTTACATTTTCTCCAAACGAACGTGAACATGACTTCTCTCTGCCTCAAGGTCACACACCGTGGTGGAGCTGCAACTGGGGCCACCAACCTGCTATGTTCCGGTAATCTTGTGTACAACCTCCTCCGACCCTGGAGGGGCCCCTTGGCCCCACCTTTAGACCCAAAGAGGCAGAAACGCTAGGGATGGAATTCAGAAATCTGTAGTTTAACCATTTCTCTTAGTATGTTTTAGGCAGGCTAAAGTGAGAGTTACTGCCCAGGATTGTAGCTCACATGGCCTTTGCCCATTTGTGTCTGCCTTGTGAAGGAAATTCTTAAAAAAAGGAAAAAAAAAATCCCTACAAATCCAGAGAGGTTCCTTAAAAATTAAGATTCTTTTAAAACGTTCATTTGAAAAAATAACTGGTATTAATATAATAGAAAATAGATGGTTGAGGCCAATATTTAGGATTATCCAGGTAAGAAAGGACTTGAAATGGTAATCTTTCTGGTGGTGTCCCTTTGTCACACATTTAACTACTTATGTTTGGAAACCAACAACAGGTCCCTCTGTGGATTCATTGGTGAGTCTAATTTCAGTGCTGTAGCATGCTGTTGCATGGATAGCTTTTCATCCAAACCAAACCAGTGGATGACCCAGGTTTGGGGTCTGAAGCGTAGGTAATTAGAGGGGTCGTCTTTAAAAAAATGAATTTTAAGACATCTATTTAACATTTTATAGAAGCTGGACTGATTGTGTGAACACACTTCCTTGGAAGGAACCCTGAAGTTTCTTGGGTTTCTTTGGGGTAAAATAACCCGTCTATGCAGCTAGTCACACTTAAATGATCCTCTTCTCCTCTGGCCCTGAGGGGTATTATGAGTATAGGGTGAGGCCTTTCTGTAGCACATTTTTTTGTGAGGTGGCTTGCTCACCAAGGCCACAGTGTCAGGAGTTCTTTGAGGAATACAGATACTACAAAGGAAGGTAGGTGAAAGTTAAGGAAATACAGCTAGAGGACACATTCTGGAGCCAAAGGCAATGCGTAGCAACTTGGGATGTGAGGAAAGAATGGGGAGAGGTTACCAGAATGAAATTTGGGCTGAGAGAAAAAAATGCATATTCTTCTGCTCTTCAAAAAACAGGGTTAGAAAATGCTGTCGTGCAGCTAGTTATTTGGGTCCACAGATTTTCTCTTCAGTTAAGGTAGTGTTTTGCAAGCTAATGGACCCTTCACTGTGTTAGAAATCTATAATATCTTTGCCTGAAGTGGCTGATGAGTCAGGCAAAGCACCCAGCATTGCAGATTCAATCTGTGCTTTCATTATATTATCTCAGAATTGTGATAAACCATCCTCTGCAGGACACACCTCTTAAAAAATAACGTTTTTGTCTATTTATTTTAGAAAAAAGTGTCTAATTTATTGGAAAGGACTTGGGCAGGGGTTGGTAGGGCACAGTTTCTTATGTTTTACCTATTAAGTTAGCATTTGTAGATTGAATTCTACATAAATGTCATTGGGAAGGCACAGTCCCCATTTTGTTAATATCATAGACCTTAAATAGTGCTTATGGAAAGAATCTGAATTCTAGTAACCCTTGGTGCTTATGTGGATTCTGTAGAGAATGGTGGAATGTGCAGATAGAGGGGAGCCAGGCAAGTCAATGAGGGTAGGTTCTGGTACCACCATTTTGCAACGTTGTGCCTAAACATCTTTGGCCTCCTTTTCTCAGAGTATAAAAGTAGGAATGCTGGTGTTCCTGACTGGTCAGTTTCCAGCCCTCAGTCTTCTAACTTATCTTCTGTTTTCTTTGTAATTTAAACGGTCACCCAGTAATACTGCTTTCCTGTAATGACTGATGTTCCTTATGCTACCAGCGTCACCTGGAGGATGGTGTGGGTAAGCTTTAAGAGAAATCCTGCCTATTGGAAACAGTGGTTTTACTTCAAGTAATTTGAGAACTACCGTGTCCTCTATCCACCCAGAATTTAAAAAGGCTAGAAATATTTCTGAATCGAAGTAAAGGAATATCTTCAAGCACTCCTCATCTAGCTAGTAGCTTTGTTATATTTTGGACATAGAATATAATAGTGGGATGAAACCTTATGAAAAATTCTAGGGTCCTTTCTAGGCCATACTTTGAATAACTTAGTATAAAAGTTATTCTGTAAAATTGGTATCATAACATCTTGAGAGAGCTGAAATAAAACTACAGTAGGATAAAAAGGTTAGTTCGTAAGACTTAAGTGATTTCAGGAAAGGATAAACAACCAGGTCGTTTTCTGGTGAATATTCATGGATAGAAATTAGCTCAGTTGTAATTATTACCTTAAATTCTCTTATATGAAAACTTCTGAAGCTATAAAACATTGAGAAAGCAAAGGTATGTTTTATTAACACGTGGTATAGAGTTGATTACAGTGTTTATAAAGGAGGGGGAGAAATATGTCTGAAAGATTTGAGGGTTATCTAGAAAAATCTTAAGTGCAGGAAGCAATGCTGTAGCATAAGGAAATAGGAGTCAGAGAGGAAGAGGCACTTGCCCCAACAGTGGCACAAAGCTCTTATTCCAACAGCTGTGAGATTCTGAGAAAGGGAGAATGAGCAGGTGGTAGGTAAAAGGAGAGCATGTGCTAAGTGGCCCAGGGTGAACCATCAGACTGCAAATAATAAAAACTAAGAGTAATTTTTGAGGTGTACCAAAATTGTAGTTAAAATCACATTGCTATTAGAATTTGAAATAGATAAAATCCCTGTTTCCCACTAACTGGTAATGTGAGCTGTAATTAGCACCGCCCCATATTTATGAAGAAAGGAGGAGCCCTGGTGGTACTATAGGATAAGCACTTGGGCTACTAACCACGAGGTCAGCAGTTCAAATCCACCAGCCTACTCCGTGGGAGAAAGATGAGGCTTTCTGTTCCCATAAAAATTTATAGCCTTGGGAATGCTGTATAGGGTCATTATGAGTCATAACCGACTTGATGACAGCGTGTTTAAAAATATCTGTGAGTGGGGAGGAAGGCTCTGGCTTCCTACAATAGTCTGCATGCCAGAGGGTTACTAGAGATAGATAGTGGGGTCCCTGTGGTGCCAACGATCATGCACTTAAGCCTGAGTCAGCCCCAGAAAAGCTGCTCCCACAGTCGGGCTCCCCGCCCCCCAGATTTAAAGATGAGAAAAATGGGTTTCTCTATGGAATTTTTTATTCATAGTAAACTGCAGTGTCATACTTTGCTAGGAATATGGCCTGAGAGAGGGATGCCCCCAATGTATTTTCCATGTTACAATTTGGCAAGTTTATGGACTTTTCTTTATCATGTTACTTAGAAAATGGTAGCTGTTATTCCTTATGTGTATTTTCATTTAATCTTTCTGACAACTCGAGATACTGCTATTAATTCCATTTTACAAATGAGGCTTCATTTTGACTTTCTCAGACTCAAACAGCTAGTAAGCTGTGAGGCCAAGATTTGAACTCTTGAATTTAGGATGTACTCTTTAATGCCTTGAGGCAAAGAGATAATATTTCTAGGGTCCATTCTGGTTTATTTGCCATTTCTTAGGTGTGATTGATGTTTTTGCCAAGTTTGATTAAAAGAGAATCTTAGCTAGAGCAAAGAAGCATAAGACGCAAACTCACAAATCTGTGACTTTGGCTGGTTTCTAAGGCCAGGAGTTGTGTTTGCTTAAAAAGCAAAGAATTGAGTTTGAGTCCCTGCTGTAGACTAAAAAGTTCAGGTTTTCTAAATTATCCTTGTAGCATGTTAAGAAATTGTTACTCCATTTCGCCATTAGCAGTCTCCAGGTTGTTGGTGAGATTCCTCCTGTGTCCCATCTGAGGCTGCCTGCCTCTCCAGCTTATTGCCCCTCCCACTCCTCCTTGCTTTGATGGGGGTATTGGCACTTCCCTGTGATGGAAACGGGCCACAGTCTCTGAGGCCTTCAACCCTAGTGCTTCAGGGACCAGTAGTATGTTCCGACTCATAGTGACCCTGGTACAGGATTTCCAAGGAGTTAGCCATGAGTTTGAATTGGCTGGTGGGTAACCCCCATTAATTTTCATTAGCACGAGTTCCCAGTACTTCAAATCCCAGAATAATGGAGCCATGCTGTCCAGATTGGGTTGTAATTGATCCTGCCAATCTCTGTGAAAATGTAATGGAAGTCCTGTTAGTTGTTGGTATTGAGTGGGTTCTGAGTCTGAGACGTTATAAATAATAGAACAAAAAACGCTGCCTAGTCCTGCACCATCCTCACAATTGGTGCTATGTTTGTATGCATTGTCCAGCCATCACCAGGAGGGTCAGCCTCTTTTCCACTGACTCTACTTTTACAGGCCTGGAATTCTGATGGCATGTCCAACGTATGGGGGCAAAGTCTCCCCATTCTCTCTTTGAAGGTGCATTCTGACTCTTCATCTAGTTGTTGTTAAAGTGCTGTCAAGTCACTTCTGACCCATAGCGACCCTGTACAGGGTTTCCGAGGCTGTAAATCTTTACGGGAGCAGAAAGCCTCATCTTTCTCCCGCGGAGCAGCTGGTAGTTTCGAACTGCCGACCTTGTGGTTTGCAGCCCGATTTGTAACCACTACACTACTGACAGACTTAATTTGCCTGTTGTTCTGGCACTCCATGGTATGTTCAGTATTCTGGTGCTTTGGGTTAATATGCTGGATTGCAAAGTTGGTTTAAACCCCAAGTTTGGCAGTTCAAACTCAACAGCTGCTCCTTGGAAATGCTATATACAGGGTTGCTATGGATTGAAACTGACTCGACCAAAACCAAAATGCCAGCACCATAATTCCAAGACTTAATTCTTTGGTCTTCCTTATTCCTTGTCCAACTTTTGCATGCTTAAGTAGGTATTAATGACCTAATCCTGTGCAGTCTTGTGGCCTCATAGAACTGCAGCCTTGTCCTGGTGCCGGTAGGGCACTCAATCAAGCCCTGGTTTGGGAGTATACCTTGCAACAGTGGCCAGGAGGGCGTGCTTTTTTCAGGCCTGGGCATGTGGAGGCTGATGGGCGGATACTTTGAGAGCTTGGGTCCAGTCAGGATCCTCACTAGAGGACACTGATGCTCATGGATGAGTTTTCACCCCTTTAGCGTCTTATTTTACATTCTCATGGGTCTGCCAAGAAGTTTGCAGATTTTATGGTGTGGTTATGTTAATTGTTCATGAGAATCATTTTTCCCTGTTACAACCTCTTCAGCAGCCAGCCTGTTGGTAGTGTGTGGGTGTGAGTGAGTATAAAGGAGGGGGTGCATGTGCTTGCTCCTAGGTCTGTTTGTGGAGGGGAGTGTAGGTGCAGGTGTAGCTATGAAGGATGAGAGCGGCTGGGAGAAGGTAACTGTCTTCCTCACTTTGGCAGCTTAGTGTGACTTTGGTGTTGGATGATCCCAGGTTAAGACACTTAATTAACTTTTCCCACGTAGTCCTGTGCTGGTTTTGACAGTAGATCTAGTTTTACTCACAAGACATATCATTTATTGATTTGTGAGTGATGGAAGGGAGACCATTGGGGGCTTTTTGAGTTAAATGAATTGCATGTTAGGAAGATGAGGGAATTAGGAACTAGTTAGGTTCTTGTGCGCAGTGGGTAGTTCTGGAGCTGAGAAAATGGGTGAGGGGATGTCCTGGCTTTGGGAGTTGGTGCCCCTGAAGGGTGTTTGGTGAGGACCCCCATGAAATGGCTGACAGTCCGGTGGTCCTTAAAGAGGTAGTGAGCATGGCCTCTCACATGGGAAGGGTATGAGCAGGAGAGACAGAAGGGAGAGGCTGCAAGCAGAACATGATGACTTGTGACTTAATGACCTGGAGTAGAGTAGCTGTGCCTGGATCAGCTGGGGTATGGTGGAAACAGTGAAACTGGTGTTGGGCCAGAAAGAAGGTTGAAAGCCATTGTTTTATCACACAAGTACTCTGTCTTGTCTCTGCTTCAGCATCCTGATTAGAAACCATTTGGACATAAGAGAGCTTGTAAATCCCATCTCCATAGAATCTGCAGATGATGATTGACTGGAATTAGTCATGTTTCTATCTTTCTTCTCATTATGACATTGTCTCTGAACCTTCTTTAGTCCTCCTGGCTCCATTAGTTTCTGGTATTTGAAGTACTGGGAACTTGTGCTAACGAAAATTAATGGAGGTTACCACCAACCAATTCAGACTCACGGCTGACTCCTTGGAAATCCTGTACCAGGGTCACTATGAGCCGGAACCGACTCGATGGCATGTTAACAGCAGCAACATTTTTGACAGGTATTACCGATTAAGATTGGCTTTTGTGTGTGAACAGATCATCTGATTTCACTTAGGTCTGTAGTTTTTCCAAACTGAGGAAGACTTCGTGTCTCCTTTAGCTGTCTGGTAGGTAATGGTGATGGTGGTAGTATGCAGTGGAGTCAGTTCTGATTCCTAGAGATCCTGTATGGGCTTTCTGAGGCTGTAAATCTTTATGGGAGCCGTTCTCCCATGGAATGGCTAGTAGTTTCGAACTGCTGATCTTGAGGTTTGCAGTCCATCTTGTAACCACTACGCTACCAGAGCTGCTGGTTATGTAATGGTTGTGGTTATGTGCCGTGGAGTCGGTTCCAACTCATAGCGACCCTATACAGGGTTTCCGAGGCTGTAAATATTTATAGGAGCAGAAAGCCTCGTCTTTCTCTCGCGGAACTGCTGGTAGTTTCCAACTGCTAACCTTGCGGTTCACAGCCTGATTGGTAACTACTACGCTACCACAGCTCCTTTGGTTAAGTAATAAGCTACCTTTATTCCACAAAGTTTAAGTTTATTGTTAACTGAGTTCTAACTCAGAGGAGTGTTACTTAAACATAAGTGCCCAGGTTAAACCCTGGCTGGCATTCTAAGAGCCTTTAGCTGATGCAGAGAGGGATTCATTTGGACTGGCAGGGACCAGGTGATGGTTATGTAAACACTAATATTCCTAGTAAATGATTTTCCTGGTGAAGGTGTCATTATAAATATTGCCAGTGGCCATTTTGTGCAGTTTGTTCCTGATGAAGAAAGGATAAGCTCCATGAATTTTGGAAACCCAGAGACACGCCCCAGACTTCATTCAAGTCTGTAGAATCAATCTCCTGTCTTACTATACCTTTTATTGGAGCTCAGGGAAAATAGAATTATAGAAATTTGGAGCTGAAGGTAGCCTTGGGAACCATTTACAATGTTGTGTGTCATTGAACCGATGCCACCTACTGGCGACCCTATGGGACAGGATAGAATTACCCTTAGGGTTTCCAAGGCTGTAACTTTTATGGAATCAGACTCCTGGATCTTTTACCCATGGAGCTGCTGGTGGGTTTCACCTGCTGACCTTTCCATTACTGACTGGACATTCAACCATTAGGCTACCAGGCGGTCATGCTATTTTAGTTTAAAATTTTTTTTAAGTGCCCTTGAGTTGGTTCCAGCTTATAATCACTCTGTATAGGGTTTCTGAGAAGTGGCTGGTAGGTTTGAACTGCCAAAGAACCCCTGATCTTGCATTTAGTAGTGTAGTGCTTATTCTACAGCACCAAACCAGGGATTTGCTCAAGGTCAGACAGCTAGCTCAGGCTAAACAAGATGTGTCCTGCATTTTAGTAATTAAGCTGTACCTTGTACAAGCACACTGTTACTGTTAAGTGCCTTTGAGTCAGTTCCAACTCATAGCGACCTCGTATAGGGGTTTCTGAGGCTTTTTAGAATTGTTGCGGGAGCAGAAGCCTCATCTTTCACCCACAGAGCAGCTGACGGGCTTGAACTGTGGACCTCGTGGTTTTCAGATCAGTGCTTATTATATGGAGCCTCTGTGCTCCCAGCCCTATCTGTATTCTTGGTTTTAATGACGCACTCTGGAAAGTTAGCTTGGTGTGTCGTCTGCAAGTCTGACAGAGCAGCTTTATTAGTCATAAGATAAAGTGTACGGTAACTCCTTATGGATAGCATTTGTAGTTTTCATGTCCAGTGACCTTAGTTGGATTCAGTTATTGGAAGATAAGAGGAGCTCTACAAATTGTGTTCTTGCCTCATGTTTTCTGTTACTGAATATTGCACTAGAAAAGTTAGTCATTCTAGAGGAGTTGAGCAGTCAAACGTTTGTCAATGTTTGGGTTGGAACTGTGGTTTCTAAAGAGTTTTTCCCTTTTAAAAGACTAAATTAGCAAACATTACAAAGTTTGTGTATTCCCAATAGGCAAATATTATGAGTATGGTTGGCTTACAAGTCTTCATTGAATTTGAAGGATGGTTTTGGGTTAGTAAAGAGATTACCCCAGACTGGGGTAGATCACAGTGAGAGAGGTTTATGTGTTTTTGAGGAGGAATAAGGAACTAGGTTTGACTGACTTGAGAGGTGAAGTTAACCCTTCTTGAGTCTTTGAGGGGTGATTAGTTAAAGACCACACTGCAGAAAAGAAGTGGGGTGGGGCTGATTGTGTAGGCAAGGACAAGAGACAGAGCCCTGGGTTTAAGTGTTTGCTTGCAGTAGAGAGGAGAGAGGACATTGTTGGGGGTCTAGTGTTTATCTTGTGTCTGGAGTTGCTGGTGGGAGGGTGGTGCTGGTAGAAAGGGGTTTTTTTTGGTTTTTAAGAACATGACCCACATTTTCTAATTTTTCATCTAATAATGATTGTATTTGTTGCTTATGTTCTTGAACCACTGATTGCCCAAATTAACAAATTTTTTGTTTGTTTTAAATTCCTGATTGTCTACTGCTCAAATCTTCTTAGTTCATTTTAACATGTCTTTGGACTCGATGGCACTTAACAACAACAACATTAGTAACTTTACTCCATCATGCTTGATAATTCCCTTCCTTATAGCGTAAGTAATATTTCCTTGTGTTTAATGCTTAATGGTTCCTTAGTGCTTTATTTTATAGAAATTCTGGTTTTGTTTTAATCAGTAGGTTGTCATATAATTAAGGAATACCCTATTTATAGATGATGATGCAGGCTTTTCTGAGAGCTTGTGAGTCAGTGGCTTTGCTGGGGCCCGGACCCAAGTTTTTTGGTTTCAAGTCCAGGGCTCTTTTCTGCTGACTACATAGCTGATTCACTTGGAGTTGGTATCATGGAGAACTAAGAGAAGTTACAACTCAGGGGATTGAACTCTTTTCACTTAAAATTATGGGTGCTTCTCTTCTATCAGGTAGGTCAGAAAGTGGTTATGTTTCCTCTCAGCCAAGGCTGAGTGCCCTGTCACTAATGCACAGTCTGGGGGGAGGAGAAGGGAATACCAGTGCATTTCCATGTGTGAAACCAATCTAGTTCTGGCCACTAGATTGGTGTATGGTTCTGATTTCATCAATAAAACTCCTATCATCTGCTTATAATGTTCTCTTGAGTATAAAGCTGGCAGGAGGATCCGGAGCAGACTTTCAGTCTGTCATCTGTTTTGAACATTTGACAAAGGAATTGCATGGTCTTATTGTTCAGAATACCTTTTGTAAAAGAACAAGATCTTAGGGTTTTCCTTCCTCCTGTTAATGCACCACTACCTCACAACCTTTCCATGATTATCCTTACCCATATACCTTTACCAAGATGCAGCATCTTCTAAGATTCTGAATTAATGAGTGTCTCAAGGTCCTTACCATTTCCTATTTTGAGTTTCAAGTTTTTTTTTTTCCTCTTCTCTTGAACTCTTCAATCTTCTTCAGGTAGGATCTGAGTTTGATTGGTTTGTATTCTCCAGAGCGCCCTGTCCAGAATCCTATTTTTGAGAAGGGTTGTCGTCTGGGTGGAATGGAAGATTTTCAGACTTAGCGTTCAATGTTTATCTTTTTGGGGTTTTGCAGGTGACAGAGCTCAATGAACCTCTCTCCAATGAAGATCGGAATCTCCTCTCTGTGGCCTATAAGAATGTGGTTGGTGCCAGGCGATCTTCCTGGAGGGTCATCAGCAGCATTGAGCAGAAAACAATGGCTGATGGAAATGAAAAGAAGTTGGAGAAGGTTAAAGCTTACCGGGAGAAGATTGAGAAAGAGCTGGAGACAGTTTGCAATGATGTCCTGGCTCTGCTTGACAAGTTCCTCATCAAGAACTGCAATGATGTCCAGTACGATAGCAAGGTCTTTTACCTGAAAATGAAAGGTGATTACTACCGCTACTTGGCAGAGGTAGCTGCTGGGGAGAAGAAAACAGTGTGGTCAAAGCTTCTGAAGCTGCCTATAAAGAAGCCTTTGAAATCAGCAAAGAGCACATGCAGCCGACGCACCCCATACGGCTGGGCCTGGCCCTCAACTTCTCTGTGTTCTACTATGAGATCCAGAATGCGCCTGAGCAGGCCTGCCTCCTAGCCAAACAAGCCTTTGATGATGCCATAGCGGAGCTGGACACACTAAACGAGGATTCCTATAAGGACTCCACACTCATCATGCAGTTGCTGCGAGACAACCTCACCCTCTGGACAAGCGACCAGCAGGATGAAGAAGCCGGAGAAGGCAACTGAAGATCTCTTGGGTCCCTGGCTCGCTCTTCACCCCTCCCCCATCACTGATTTTTTCCCCTGTCACAAATCACGAAAATATCTAGTGCTAAACCCATCTGTATTGGCAGCACAGCTACTCAGATGTCCCTTGAGGAGCAGTTTCAGATAAATCTTCATGGGCATTGCTGGACTGATTGGTTGCTTTGACCCCACAGGAGCTCCCTTTTTTGGATTGTGCAGACCAAGTGCATTCTGAATGAGGCATTTTACCCTGCCTATTGATCAGAAAATCCAGGCAAAAGTAGTGGGGAAGTTTAGAAAGGAGAATTCGCCAACACAGGCTACAATTGATATTTAAACATCATTTAAAACAAGCTGATAGTGTTTTGTTAAGCAGTACATCTTGTGCATGCAAAAATGAACTCACCCCCTCCCTGGCCATCTCTTTCTTCAGCTCATGGAAAACTTTAGGGGAAGCTGATGCAAAGAGACAACGTGCTCCTTCCCATCAGCTTTATAATAAACTGTTTAAGTGAAGTTTCAGTAGAGCCTTGTTTTGCCTCTTTAAATTATGATGTGCACAAATCTTTTAAATGCAACGCATCTGAAGTTTTGATACTTGTAACTTTTTTTTTTTTTTTCTTTTGGGTTGTGATTGTTTAAGAATCATGGATTTATTTTTTTGTAACTCTGGCTATTGTCCTTGTGTATCCTGACAACGCCATGTGTGTTAACCCATGTCAACCAAGATGGGTGATTATGAAATGCCAGACTTCTAAATTAAATGTTTTGGAAATCAGTGGGTAAATAAATGCTGCTTTGGGGATAATGTCTTTGTGTGTGTGGTATTGATTTTCCCTGCTCAAGGAGCTGTTTCACCAGCTGCTGTTTTGAAACCTGGCGTGAGTCTCAAAAAAGTATCTATAAAGTTCTCTAGCCCTTCTATTCGATATTTTGTAATGCACAAATAAGATTAGGATAAGACAATTCTTAATAATAATACTTTTGGCAAATCCAGCTAACATAGCCTCTTTGACCCCCAGTGTTCCTAATGGATCATTGATACTGATAAGAACATGTTTCAAGTACGTTCTAGTTCTGAATCATTGAGACCCTAGTTGGAGAAGAATATTGAAAGTGCCATGGGCTGCCAAAAGAACCAATAGATCGGTTTTGGAAGAAGTGGCAGCCAGAGTGCTCCTTGGAGGCCAAGATGGCCAAACTTCATCTCTCATACTTCGGACATATTGTCAGGAGGGACCAGTCACTGGAGAAGGACACCATGTTTGGTAAGGTGGAGGGTCAGAGAAAATGAGGAAGACCCCAACGAGATGGATTGGCCAAGTGGCAGCATCGATGGACTCAAGTGTGGCAACAGTAGTGAGTTGGCCCAGGACCGGGCAGTGTTTCGTTCTGTGCATAAAGTTTCTATGAGTCGGTACCGACTCAATGGCACCTAAAAACAACACAGGGTTTCTGAGGAGCAGCTAGTAGGTTTGAGCCACTGACCTTGTGATGTTAGCAGTCTAATTCTTTTTTTTTTAATGTTTTATTGTGAATTATGTGATAGTTTACATGGGAGAACATTAGTTTTACATTGATCCTATCATATATCGCCTCATTGCCATGGTTACAATCCCCTCCATGCAGGTCTTCAGCACACAGTCGCTCTCCCTCTCTGGATCTAAAGTCTCCAGCCAGCAGTCTAATTCTTACCCTTCATTACCACATAGTAGACTCTAATGCTGTCTTCCACAATACTGCACCTCAGTGAAAGGTGATCTGTTGCTTCTCCCACCTCACTGGAATGTTGGTTACTTAGCAATGAAGGCAAACACTAAACTGAAAAGTGCCTTTTCTCTAGTTGTCTTAATGTTCTGTTAAGTTCCATTGAGTTGGTTCCTACTCGGCGGCCCTGTATAGTTGTCAGGGATCCACTGTTGAGCCTGACTCACCAGCCTTGTGGTTCAGACTGACCTTGCAGCCAGTGTTTTATCTCACAGGACATCAGGACTCCTTTAGATGAATGTAAAAAGATTATGAAGTGCTCTAGTCCATTAAAACTCAAATGATCCTGTATAGGATTTCTGAGGAGCGGCTGGTGGGTTTGAGCCACCAACCTTGCTGTTTAAACTGACCTAACGCTCCCCAGTGCATTATCCTATAGCACTACACCAGGACTCCAGTAAAAAGATTTGTTATTAGGTGCTGTTGAGTTGGTTCGGACCTATAGTGACACTGTATAGTGTTTCCAAGGAATGGCTAGCCGACTTTGTGGTTCAAACTGACCTTGCAGTCTAGTGCATTAACCCACAGCACCACACCAGAACTCTTAAGATTAGGGAAAAAAAACCCAGGTATTCAAAAGTAGAGGTAGTGAGTCTGTCTTCAGCCTATAACACTGGAATGCCTTGAGGAGGCTGGAAACTGCCCAGACCCCAAATGGGGTGGGGGTGGGGCCTATAAAGGCAAGAAATGACTGGCTTACAAGCTTTCAAGAGGGAGCCTAGTTCCAGATGGGGCAGGGATATCCAAACTGTTGGGACTGGGCTGACGAAAGGAAATGGGGATAAGACTTGTGGTACAATAGACAGGACTGACTGTGAGGGTTGGAAATGTAGAGGCAGACTTTTTTTTTTTTTGGCAAAAGATGGAGCGTGACTGATTTTGCAGCCCAGGAGTGGAGGTCCCTGGGACCATCAAGAGAGAAGAGTGGAAAGTATGACCCTACCCAGAGAAGCAGTGAGACCAGGCATGGACTCAGAGATGATGGCATGGACAGATGGAGTGGCTGGGGACATGGGACTCAGGGAGGGAGAGGAGTTGTTTGCTGACAGCCGGGGGTGGGGGCAGTGGAATGTATCCTTTGGTTATTGGATGATTCATGGAGGGGATTGTAATCATTGCAGTGAACTGAAATACCATAGGATGAATGTGAAGCTGAAGTGGGACAGAGGCAAATGTTGTATGCACAGCCTTGGAACAACAGGGCTCTGGGATACAGATTGAGACATAGTTGGAATGGGGAAAAGGGGGAAAATAATGTTACGATGCTTTTGAATCTTGGTTTCCCTGGCATACCACTATAAAATAGACCTGGAGGGGGAGAGAAAGGAATAGCCAGAAATAGCACCATAGAAAGCTTATAAGTCCGTCTTCTGCCTATAACTGATTGGAATACCTAAAATGGGGCTACAACATGTCCAGTGAAGGAGGCTTTCTGCGGAGCCTCTGCTTTCATTACAGAAGACCATAGGTGGAATCTTGAACAGCATCCAGAATCTTAAGAGGTGAGAAATTTCCACTTGAAAGGGCAAGCAGACCAGCCTGGAGTGGGCCAGAAGAACAGAAGATACTTCTTGAAAGATTGACAGAAAGAATACAATATAGGCAGACCTACTGATTACTACAAGAACAAACAAGTGACTCGCCCGGGAGACATCAAGGCAAGTAGGTCCCCCTTAGGGCAAACCCCCTTCTAAAGACTAAGACTCAATGGGAATACATGCTCTGATTGGTGACCACATTTTGTCACCGATAAGGGGAAGTGAGGGAAAAGCAGCAATGAAGCTGCAAGCTAAACCCTACAACACTCAACAGACTCCTGTGAATCCAGATGGAGACCTGGTTGACCAGCAGTGTGTCAAGTCCAGAGGACTCTTGAACCCAGAGTCAGTGATACAGCCACAGAGGACTAGAGTGGAGAGTGAAGTGTCCAGCTGATAAGAGAGGGCACATGCATAAGTACTCCCACACTTGCAGATAATACCCACTTGACCTGGCTTCAATGACTGGACGATCAGAGCTCAACCAGAAGAAGAAAGAAGAGGAAAAAAAGAATAATCTGATATAATTTGATGAACCTGACCAGCACCTATGGAAGCAGTAGCTCTAAAGAGGGATCTTTACAGTGAGGATCATTCCCACCCCCTCCATACACAGAGAGGACAGGGATGGGCAACTTGGACATTGGCTACCCAGAATGGGAGGCTGTACAGGCAAGAAGTGACTGGCTTATAAGCTTTCAAGAGGGAACCTAGATCCAGAGGGCATAGAGCAAGGTAGAATCTCCACTGAGTAGCATCCAATCTGTCTAGTCTGGCCTGATGAAAGGAGATGCAGATAGGTCTCTTGTGATACAGTAGTGAATAATTGTTATCAAGACTGACTGTAAGGGCTGAAAATGTAAAGGTAGACGTTTTGTGGCAAAGGGAGGGGAAGTCCCTGGGACCATCAAGGGAGAAGAGCAGAGAACGGGACCCAGAGAAGCAGTGACGCCAGAGATGGAGGCAGAGAAGATGACATGGCGAGATGGAGCGGCTGGGGACTTTAGACCCAGAGAGGGAGAGGGGCTGTGTGCAGATGTCTGGGGTGCAGGCTTGCGGGGTATACCATTTGATTGTTGGATAATGCATGGAGGGGATTGTAACCATGGCAAGGAAATGATACACGATGGGATTAATGTGAAGCTAATGTCCTTCCATGTAAATGATCACATAATTAACAAAGCATAAAAAAAGTATAGGTATACTTGAGAAGTTATGTTTCAAGCTGACCTATTTCTAAGCTAAATGGTTGCGGAGTTCCACTTTCATTAATAGGTCAGGTATTCTAAAGCTATAAGCTTTATGTAGCTAGCACACTTGACCTTGATAAATAGGTAGAGAAATCATTGAAGTGCCCTTTACAACTGCAAAACTCACTGTGGCGCTGTGGGTTAATGCACTGGACTGCAAAGTCGCTTCGAACCTTAAGGTTGGTGGGTTCAAGCTCACCAGCTGCTCCTTGGAAACCCTGTACAGGGTCGCTATGGGTTGAAACTGAATGGCACTTAACAAAACTCGCATTTTCATTTATAGATAGGGAGGAGCCCTGGTGGAGTAGTTCGTGATTAAGTACTCGGCTGCTAACCACAAAGCTGGAGGTTCAAACCCAGTGGCCTCTCTGGTAGAAAGATGTGGCAATCTGTCCCTGTAAAGATTTGCAGCCTTGAAAACCCTAGGGAACTCAGTTCAGGGTTGTCCAGTTGGAATCAATTTGATGGCAATAGGTTTAAGTGAAAGATTTCAATTGAGCTCAAAAAGATTTGGTGTACATTTCCTTTAGTCTAGGAATGGGGAGGTAGGATGGGAGAGTATGGGCATTCATAGTTATAATTAGCCTTCACATGATAAATGGGGTCCTATTAGAGGACCCAAGAAGAAACTAGATTATACATAGCATAAACTGGAAAGATTGCTATGTAATTTCAAAGGTCTCAAACCTTATAGCTCTATACTCAGAATGTCTTAGTTTTATCTATATAAGAACTGTATGGCTTTAACACGTTTATTTTCTCCCAGTTTAACCCACAGCAATGGAGTCCAGTCAGACTCCTCATGACCCTATAGGACAGGGTAGAACTTTGTTCCTTGTATCTCTAAGATAATCTTTACAGGAACAGACAGTCTTATGTTTTTCCCTGAGGAGCCAACAGTCTAATGCTTAACCCACTGTGCCACCAGAACTCTTTCCTCTCAATTTAGGATGCTAGAAGTCTAAATTCAGGGTGCTAACTCTAGGGGAAGGCTTTCTCTGTCAGATCTGACAGAAGAGTTTTGTCTTGAGTTCTTTGAGCAAGCTCCTTGTGGCTTGGCATCTCTCTCCCCTATCTCTGCTCTTGCTTGTTTAAGCTCTCATATCTTAAAAGAGATCGATTGGAGACTAACCTATATTAATCCTGTCTCATTAACATTAGAACCCATTGCCAAATGGAATTGTAATCACAGGCATAAAATTTGGGATTGGTAACACATTTGGCGAGTACATAATTCGATCCATAACATGTTTTAAAACTTGTTCCCTTTATTAAGTTTGAATCAGGTAAGGTGGGGTCATCTGAAAGCTATGGTAGTGAATATTGAAGTCCAGGGACTTAATGCTTTTTATGCTTAGGCAGTGAAGTCAGTGATAGAACCCAGAGGAACATGTAGATCCCCCAAATCTTTGTTCATGGTTCTTTTCACTGTGCCATGCTCTTTGGGTTGGGTTGAGAGTAGAAAAAAAATGAATGATATGCATCTCATTCTGGAAAGGTTTATGTGCTTTTAACACAGTTGAAAAAATTATACTTGGAAAGTGTGTTTAAATTGGTCCTATTGCTTCAGCTTTTCAGTGATTTTCACATCCTGCTTAACAGTCCACTGGAGTTGGGGGCAGGGTTAGATGCTTGATGATGGAGAGCTACTGTCATTTAAGTACTTGGACCCTGGAAGGTTAGAGTTTGATTATTAGTTTTTGTGTTGAGAATATACACAGTAGAACATACACCAATTGAACTGTTTCTGTGTTTACAGTTAGTTCAATGACAGTGACACTGGAAGGTGAGTTACTATTTAAAATTTTTTGTTGTTGAGACTATACCCAGCAAAACATAACACCAGTTGAATGGTTTCAACATATACAGTTCAGTGACACTGGTTACATTTTTCAGGTGTGCAACCATTTTCACTTTCCTTGTCTGAGTTGTTCCTTCCATATTAACATAACCTCACTGCCCACTAAAATTCCTATCTAATCTTTCAAGTTGCTGTTGTCAATTTGACCCTATATAGATCTTATAAGAGCAGAATATTCAAGGCCGACATTTCTAAAATAGTTAAGCTGTTGGGTGTGAAGACTTCACGGGGTATTTTTTAGTTTAAGGTTTAAAGATTATCTCAGAGCAGTAGTTTTTGGGGTCCATCCACCTTTCATAGCTCCAGAAAGTCTGATAATTTGAAGGTATGTTCTATATTCTCTCCCTTTTGATCAGGATTGGAGTGATCTTTTTAAAAGATGAGGAAACCAACTATCAGGCGAAGTGGTATGAGACAGATGGCTAGAGAGGGAGAAATAGAACGCTGAGATAAACACTGAGTCTGTTCTACCTCACGACCCTTCTACTACACCATGAGTAACCTCATTCCCATCTCGAGAGGAAGAGGCCTAGAAAGGTCTTAACAATAGCCAGCTTCTCTGCCCCTGTGCTTTCTCCAATCTAACAGCTTACCCAGATCAAATTCTTCCTTCAAGGACTATCAAATACCATTTCCTTATGAAACTTCTAGGAGCCCTGGTGGTGCAGGAACACCCACTTCCCTGGGAGCTGCAGTGTGACTTTGGGTCAGTCTTTGGCATCATTGTCCTAGGCTACTGCGTACATCTCGTCACCTCCACTGGACCATCAGCCCCTATAGTGCCTAGCTCAATGTCAGATACAAAGCAGAGACTTCAAAAGGTTGAACTAGAGAATAAAGGAATCTATTTTCAAGGTTATTTTCCCAAAGCACAACTCCTATGTTATCCTGGCAGGTAGAAACTTGTACCCCAAAGAGAAGGGGAAATAACATTGGCTGACTCTTTTCTGAGGGTCACACCCTGCTAAGTGGGGTTCTATCATTGCTTCGTTCAAAGTTAACACTCTTGTGAGTTTGATTTTAGCTCAAATTTAGAGGTTCAGAGAGGAATAATGGACTTTCCCATGAGACACCCAGGTGGGACATGGCAGAACCAGTCTTTGGCTGGGCTCACAAAGACTTATTAGATGGGTCCTCTCCTTTCCTTGTCAGTCATACATCTCTCGGCTATTTCTTCACCCTTGCCTCTTCAGCCACATTAGTGTTTTTGTGGCTTCCTAATGCATCCTCCAAGCACATCCTGGACTCTGGATGTTATTGTTTTTCTTTCTCCTAAGACTTGGAGTTCCTTTTACCAGAGTGAGGTAGCTGTATGCACTGTGCCTATAATATGATTTAGGAGTGGAACAAAGCTCTGTGAATTGCAATCTCTCCAGCTGCATCCTACTGGTTTAGTCTGCTCTCTTGCTCTAGCTGCTGTGAACCCCACTGTTGGGCTCCTTGCTCTGTGGGGTCTTGACCACACAGTGGTAGATATCACTAGGTTACTTTTTTGTCTTCATTCATTCAACAAACCCTGAGCTCCTAGTATGAACTGGACCTGGGGCAGGGTGCCGGCTATACCTTGGCAAAATATGCAGACACAGTCCTTTTCCTCTTGAGGTTGATGATCTAGTGGGGGGAGACACAAAAATATGAGGGAGAGAAACTGTGTAGATAGGTGGGTGATCTGGGAAGCTCCCAGGTGAGTGACATTTTAAGCCAAGATCTGAAAGCTGAGAAACTAGTTGGGAAGGTGGGATGGTACAGTTGAGTGGGAGGGGAAGGGATGCTCGAGCAAGTATGAAGACTGAGGCCTGGGTTTGAGTGGATGAGCTTGGTGTGCTCAAACATCTGACAGAAGACCAGCCTGTGGCAAATAAAAGAAACTAGTGAGCAATGAATTTGGTACAAATCATCCTGATCTTAAAAAGGAATGTCTCAGTGAGTGCATACACACACACAACACCTCTTCTTCATGTGCCCTTTAGGCTCAAACAGAAAAAGACAACCAGTAGGAGAGACACTTTTCTTTTTGGAAGGGGGAAGATGGATTGTGGTGGTGATTGATGGCTGTTTTAAACAGATCTGGGAGACATCCAGCTCATGAAGTCAGGCACACGAGGTAGGGGATAACAGAGTCTGGAGTCAGAACGAGATCTGAGCTGGCGAGATTGGTAAGTTTTCTGCACACAACTTAATTTGCGTGTCTTCTCACTGTGAGTCCTCTGGGGACACTTCCCAGTGGTGGCTCCTCTCAGGGCCTAGTACATAGCTCACAGTAATCATCCATGGGATTAATGGAGAATTGACTGATTTGAGCCAGAAATGTAGAAAATAAATGACTGAAAGGGACCTTTCATCTCCCCACCCAAATCTACTAAGTCATACAAGAAACAGGGTGATGAGGCCTCAGACTTGGACTTGGTCTGGGTCTGGCTTGCCTTGTAAATTGGCAGTGTGACTGTAAGCTGGTCCTACCCTCCTGCACCTTCTGTGAAAATGAGGCAGTGGCATCTGGTGGTCTTGCGGCCTTTCCATTTCTGAGATTCTGTGTTATTTTCTCTGCTCTGGGATGATCCCCAGCCTCTTCCTGGGTTTTTTTCCTGTACATTCTCCCCCCTCCCCCCTGCTTTTTCCTTCCGCCCTTCACATTTGTCCCTTCTGCATCCGCCTTCCATCCCCCTTCACTTTCCTGTTCCACCAATATGGTCACCATGGCAATCATCTCCTGGAAGTGACATCACTCATCTCCTAGGCAACTGTTTCCAGGGCAGTGACATCATTTGATTACCATGGCAACCCTCCAGGAAGACATTTCTGCAGTGAAATGGGCCAACAGAATTTCAGCATTTCTAGGTGTTAGGGACAAATCAAAGAATTATATTAAAACGAAAAAACTACCTCTGGAGCAAGAAGAAAAAGCGTTGGGCTTGGAGGGGCAAGTGGAAACTAGTGTAGGACTGAGCAGAAGTTCTGAATGAACATCTCCTGTCTTCAGTAACTAGGCTGGCAGTGCATCACCAAACTGGGACACTTGAGAGTGAAAGGGGGCACTGCCATTATTATGTTGAGACAACTGGAGGAAAGTGGGACACCCCATGCTAACCAGGGCATGTGGTCCATGCACCTTAATCCAGCAGGTGCCTCGCCTCTCTTCCTCACGTCTCATTCAGCCAACAACATTGACTCTGCTTGTCCTGTGTGTTCAGCACTGGGGATATCACAGTTAGCAAATCTAGCCTGGGTCCCCACACTAATGGAGCTCAGGCTGTGTGTTGGGTTCTGCCTAGGGCAGGTCTCCCTGGGAAGGGGGACAGGCAGAAGGCTAAGAACATGGCTCTGTGCCTCAGCTTCCTCCTCTGTAGAATGGGGATAATGACATTGATAACCCCTGTCCTCTAGGTCTGTGGTGAGGCTAGATGAGATGAGTGAAGTGGTGGTATAGGCTCCAAGATAGGATGTTGTCAGAACTCTAGTGAAGGTCAGAATCAGGGCAGGAAGGCAGGAGTGACATGATGTGAGGATAGAGGTGGGCAAGACAGGGTGCAGGGGCTCATGGACCAGCTGGTTGAGGGAAAAACCTCACCAGTTGCCTCCTGTGAAGACAGCAGAGCTCCTACCTCTCACCCCCACCCTACACCCACTGCAGGAGGAGGGGCTAGGCCCTCCCTCCTTCGGGAAGAGGAAGCCACAGAGGAAGTTTGAAAACAGATGGAGGCAGGGTCTGGGGTAGGGGGCAGGCTAGAGGGAGAGGTAAGAGACTTGTTCCTGGGCCCTCCACCTCCATCTACGTCACATCTCTATCCCCAGCTCTACCAACAAACAATATGGAGGCTATAGCCTCCAACTATGGGTCCCTGAAAGGCACAAACCACCCTGATCTTGAAAAGGAATGTCCCAGTGTACGCTTGGGACACACACACACACACACACACACACACACACCTTTCTCATCGTGTCCAACAGGCTCAACCAGAAAAAGACAACCAGTAGGAGAGACTTATTTTGCAATTTATTGTAAGAATTTGACTTATGTGATTGTGGGGGCTGGGTAAACAGAGCAGTGGTCAGGGGGCAGGCTGGAACTGTCTTGTACTGGCTGCAGCTGCAGTTCACAGGCAGAGTGTTGTATTCTTCAGGGAAGTCCCTTTTAACTGATTCAATCAGGGGCACTCAGATGACTTACTATTCTCTTGTACTGACTATAGACTCTAATTGCATCTATAAGATACCTACAGAGTCCTGATGTGGTCCTGTGGGATAAGCACTGGACTGTTAATCGCAAGGTTTAACCAATGTTCAAACACACCAGCTGCTCTTGGAAATTTGCATATATGTGCCTATTCCAAAGATGATCTAACAGAAAGTGAAAATTATTGAACAGTATCATTAACATCACACTTCAGTAAAATTTTTCTAAAGATAATTAGAAATTTGTTTCCTGCAGTACATCCACAGGAACTGCCAGAAATTCAAGCTGGATTTAGGAGAGGATGTGGAACAAAGGATTATCAGTGCTGATGTCAGATGAAAGCAGAGAAAAACAGAAAGGTGTTTATCTATGTTTTATTGACTATGTAAAGGCACCCAGCTGTGTGGATTATAACATACTATGGTTAATACTGCAAAGAATGGGAATTCCAGAACACTTACTTCTGCTCATGTGGAACCTTTACATCAACCAAGAGACAGTTGTTCAAACAGAACAAGGGAATACTGCATAGTTTAAAATCAGGAAAGGTATGCATCAGGGTTGCATCCTTTTACCACCCACATTCAATCTGTATGCTGAGTAATCGAATGAAGCAAATAATTTAATTCTATATGAAGAAGAATGTGGCATCAATATTGGAGGAAGACTCATTAACAGCCTGTGATATGCAGATAGCATAAACTTTCTTGCTGAAAGTGAAGAGGACTTGAGGCACTTACTGATGAAGATCAAAGACTACAGCCTTCAGTATAGATTACACCACAACATTAAGAAAACAAAACCCCTCACAACTTGCCCAATGAGCAACATCAAGATAAATGAAGAAATGACTGAAGTTGTCAAGAATTTCATTTTACTTGGCTACACAGTCAATGCTCATAGAAGCAGCAGTCCAGAAATCAAACGGTGTATTGCATTGGCCAAATTTGTTACAGAAGACCTCTTTAAAGTGATAAAGAACAAAGATGTCATTTTGAGGTAAGTTGTGTGTAAGTGAAGCCATGGTATTTTCAATCACTTCATATGCATGCTAAAGTTGGGCAGTGAATAAGGAAGACCACAAAAGATTTGATCCTTGGTGAAACACTGACTATACTATGTACTTCCAGAAGAATAAACAAGTCTGTCTTGGAAGAAGTATAGCTGAATGTTCCTTAGAAGCCAGCATAGTCAAAATTCGTCTCATGTACTTTGGACAAGTTATCAGGAGGGAGCACTCCCTGGAGAAGGACATCATGCTTGGTAAAGTAGAGGGTCAGGGAAAAAGAGGAAGCCCCTCACCAAGATGGCTGGACACAGTGGCAGCCGCCATTGGCTCAAGCTTAACAACAATTATGAGGATGGCGCAGGACTAAGCAGTGTTTCCTTTTGGTATGTGCATAAATAAGGTTGCTCTGCATTCGAATGGACTCTAGGGCACCTAACATTACAACAACAACAACAACAACGAGGGAAAAGAGTCCTGGTGTGGCTCTGTAGGATAAGCACTGGACTGCTAACAGTTAGGTGGGCGGTTCAAACCCACCGGCCGCTTCTCGGAAAGCCTACACAGGACCCACTCGACCGCACTTAACAACAACGGACTGAAGATCTCAGAGGGTACTGCCGACCCCTTCTCCAGGCCAGGCTGCTAAGAGGTATAAAGGAAATCAAGACCTTGTCTTGCTCCATCAGGTTTTCAGAGTGACTCATAAGGCCGGGAGAAACAGAGGAAGTAAGGAAATGCCTGGGTAAAGGGAATACTCCCTTCGAACTCCTCCTGAATGCCCACCCTCCGCCCCGCCTCTCAGCACGTAGCCCGCCCACAGAGCCCCGCCTGCCCGCTCTCTTAGTCCTGCCTCCCTCGTCTTTCGCCTGCCTTCCGGAATCGGCCACGAGGTGGCGCCACGGAGCAGCGCAGGGCTGGAGCTCAGAGCCAGGCGGGAGCCACGGCCCGCGGGGCTGTTAACCTTTGCACCGTTTCCTGGCAGGAGTGGGTGAGAGGCAGACACAAAGATTGAGACGCTAGCAGCTGCCCAGCAACACCTGTATCCGCTAAACTGTCCATTTTGTCAATGTGCCAGTCCAATCAGTCAACCCTGCTCAGTCAATCCAGTCAGCCAGGCTGCCAGTCAATCTAGGCAGGTTTTCTGTCAGTCTAGTGAACGCCCCAGTCAATCCAGTCAATCCAGTCAGTTATTCAGTCTTTTCTTCAGTCAGGCATCCAAAGCAGATCCTGTCATGGAAATGATTACATCATCTCAGAACTCCTCATGAGGGATGACTGCATCCTAACTGCCAAGTTGACACACAACCTTAACCGTCACACCTGCCATAGACCGCTGCGTGCCAGTCCGTCAATCCAGCTAGCCTGTTAGTCACCCAGTTGGTTGGCCGCACCATTTTCCCATCAGTCCTTAGTTCAGTTTCTTGCTAGGCAGTCAGCAGGCCAATAATGTGCCCTTGTCACCTGTTTCTTTTCTTTTTTTTTTTTAATGTTTTATTGTGAATTATGTGATAGTTTACATGGAAGAACATTAATTTTACATTCATTCTGTCGTATATCGTCGTATATCGTCTCATTGCCATGGTTACAATCCCTTCCATGCAATCCTTTTCCCATACCCCCCAGGTCTTCAGCACACAGTCGCTCTCCCTCTCTGGATTTAAAGTCTCCAGCTGCTCCATTGCTCCACGTCATCATCTCTGGCTCCATTTCAGGCATCACTGCTTCTCTGGGTAGGGTGCCGCTCTCTGCTCTTCTCCCTTGATGGTCCTAGGGACCTCCACTCCTAGACTGAAAAGTTAATCACTCCCCTCCTTGCTATAAAACATCTACCTTTACATTTCCGACCCTCACAAACAGTCCTGATAACAATTATTCACTATTGTATCACAAGAGACCTGTCTGCATTTCATTACATCAGCCCTGCCTAGTCAGATTGAATACTACTCACTGGAGATTCTACCTTCCTCCAGGCCCTCTGGATCTAGATCTTGAAAGCTTGTAAGCCAGTCACTTCTTGCCCCTCACCCCCCATTTTGGGTAGCCAATGTCCAAGTTGCCCATCCCTGTCTACTCTGTGTGTGGGGGTGGGGTGGGGTGGGGTGGGAATGATTCTTGCTGTAAGGACTTGTTCCCTCTTTTGAACTACTGCTTCCATAGGTATAGGTCAAGTTCATCAAATTGTATGAGAATACCTTTTTTTTTTTTTTTCCTCTTCTTTTTACTTCTGGTTGAGCTCTGATCATCCAGTCACTGAAGCCAGGATAAGTGGGTATGATCTGCAAGTGTGGGTGTTCTTATGCATATGCCCTCTCTTCTTATCAGCTGGACGCTTCACTCTCCACTCTAGTCCTCTGTGGCTATGTCACTGATTCTGGGCCCAAGAGTCCCCAGGTCTTGCCACACTGCTGGCCAACCAGGTCTTCACCCGGGTTCACAGAAGTCTATTGAGCATTGTAGGGCTTAGCTCACTGCTTCATTGCTGTTTTTCCCTCACTTCCCCTTATCGGTGTTGAGTGTGGACACCAATCACAGTGTGTATTCTCATTGAGTCTTAGTCTTGGAAGGGGGTTTGCACTGAGGGGACCCGACCACTTGCCTTGATGTTTTCTGGGCAAGCAAGCTGCTTGTTCTTGTAGTAACAGTCGGTCTGCCTATGTTGTTTTATATTTTTCCTGTAGGTCTTTCTTTCAAGAAGTATCTTCTGTTCTTCTAGCCACTCCAGGCTGGTCTGCTTGTCCTTTCAAGTCTTGTCACCTGTTTCTTGATATGCTGGATAGCAAGGGAGGGTTCATGAGGGCTAGTAAGGGAAGGAACTATGTGGAACCTACCCCTTGTAATAAGAAAGACAAGAGAACTGATGTATTTGAACTGCATCAGTTGTTGTTGGTGAAGAATATTGAAAGGACCATAGACTACCAGAAGAACAAACAAATCTGTCTTAGAAGAAGTACAACCAGATGCTCCTTAGAAGTGAGGAAGGCAAGACTTCCTCTCATGTACTTAGGACATGTTTTCAGGAGGGACCAGTCCCTGCAAAAGGACATATTGCTAGGTAAAATGGAGGGTCAGTGAGAAAGAGGGAGATCTCCAACGAGATGAATTGGCACAGTGGTAGCAGCAATGGACTCAAACATAAGAATGACTGTGAGGATGGCACAGGACTGGGCAGTATTTCGTTCTCTTGTACACATGGCCACTATGAGTCTGAACCAACTTGACAGCACCTAACAACACCTTGATTTTGCCCTCAGGATCTTCCAGGAATCTGAGGAAAAGTAGATAATGATGCTGAAAAGATCCTGAGCTGGCATTCTTGAGGGCAGTACAGTGGTCCTGGTCAATACGCTGAGCAAGGGCCATGCTCTCTGATGGCTGAGTTGGGAGATACTTCCAAGTTCCATGGTCAACACACTGTGCAGACAGGAATCCAGGGCCCAGAGAAGGAGCACTGTGTGAGGAGTCCTAGAGGAGGCTGTGCACTTGACTAATGGATTCCACTCCACACATCAGTGGTGGCTGTGATGCTGGCCCTTCCAGGACCTGACCTGGATATAGGATAACTGGGTTCTGTTCTTGGTGTTGCTTCTGCATGTACTTGGATGAGCCATTTAGCCAGTCTGAGCCTCAGTGTCACTGTACACAGCTCTCAAATGGGGAGAACAATCTTTATAACCTGCTTCCACCTCCATAAGGAGCTCTGGTAGCATAGTGGTTACGAGTTGGGCTGTTAACCTCAAGATTAGCAGTTCAAAACTACCAGCCATTCTGTGGGGAAGATGAGGCTTTCTGCTTCTGTAAAGATTGCAGTCTTGGAAACCCTATACAGGGTTGCTATGAGTCAGAACTGACTCCACAGCACACTACCACAGCCTCCATGTTGTTGTTATTGTTGTGGTTAAGTGCCATTGAGTCAGTTCCAACCCATAGTGACCCTGTATAGGGTTTCCTAGGAGCAGCTGGTGACCTTGAACTACTGACCTTGCAGTTCAAATGGCTTTGCAGTCTGGTTCATTAACCCACAGCGCCACACCAGGACTCCATCCACCACCTCCATGCCCTACTCCATATCTTGAGTTGGAAATGAGATCATAGAGGTGAAAACCTAGGTAGGAGGAGATCATTAATAACCAGACTTCCTGGTGGTTTTCCTGAAGCAGAGAGGATAACGGAAGGAAGAAAATTATGGTGGCCTGAGCTCCTAGGTTCTAGGGGGTACCATGGCCCATTACCTACCTCACAGAAGCCTGGGGTTCTCAATTTGACCATGTGACTAGGCAAATCCTGTCCTGTGGACTTTTGTACAGTGAGGAGTTTGGACTCCATGGTCTCTAAGGCCTGAAGCTTGAGTGGAAGGAAAAATCCTGAAGAAATATGGGACTCTGAGCAATCACAGTTCAGAGATTGGGAACACACCCTGCTGCTTTTTGACAAGTATGAGGGTTGAAGTGTCTAGACCAGTGGGGGTAAGGATTGGAACCAGTGAGGATGGCGGCTGGGTCTCAGAGGTCAGAATTTCTCACTCAGCCCAACCAGGGCTTTGGGACTCTTGCTGGGGGAATGTTCTGTTGACCCCAAGGGGAGGAGGAGAGAGAGTGGGGGAGCCTCAGACATACCCCTGGGATAATGGGCCTCTCTCTATCTGCCCCAACTCTGACCCTTTCTCCAAAATTGAATGCTCAGTTAATCTCATGCTCAGGCCTCCTCAGTGGCCCAGTGGGACCAGAGCTGCAGTTCCTGGAAGCCATAGGGGACCAGGGCAAAGCTGACTTTTTTTTTTTTTTTCATTGATTATTATTTACAAAAACATAGTGATAGCTTTAATATATTAAATGAGATACTTATTTAGTATCTTACTTAGGTAATGGATAATCATGGGAAACCTAAACAATTTGAGAACAGTTTTCCTTGACCCTTTTTACCATTGTTGTTGTTGTTGTTAGGTGCCATCGAGTCAGTACTGACCCATAGCGACTTTATGCACAGCAGAACGAAACACTGCCCGATCCTGGGCCAACCTCACTACTGTTGCTACGCTCGAGTCCATCGATGCTGCCACTTGGCCAATCCATCTCGTTGGGGGTCTTCCTCTTTTTCTCTGACCCTCCACCTTACCAAACATAATATCCTTCTTCAGTGACTGGTCTCTCCTGACAATATGTCTAAAGTATGAGAGATGAAGTTTGGCCATCTTGGCCTCCAAGGAGCAGTCTGGCTGCACTTCTTCCAAAATGGATCTATTGGTTCTTTTGGCAGCCCATGGCACTTTGAATATTCTCCTTCAACACTATAACTCAAAAGCACCAGTTCTTCTACGGTCTTTCTTTTTTTTAACTTTAAAAAACACTATTTTAGCCTTGGAAACTCTGTACAGGGTTGCTATGAGTCGGAACCAACTCCACGGCACATAACAACAACAACAACAACAACAGCAAGGTAATTAGACATTAGAGATATGGCCACTCCTCTCCCTCAGCAGTGACCATGACCCTCATCTTGTATTACCATCATAATGGCCCAGTGATGGTTTGGCTGGGACTGACCAGACTGTTACTGAGTTCTCAGTCCCTTGAGCAAAGGGGTGATTTTTATTTACAGTGACAAGATAATCTTTACACTTGTTTCTCTTTGGGCTGTACATACACTCTATTCATAAGCCAAAATACAGCCAGGCCGGTTTTTTCTGCTCTGCACTTAACTGTCTTTGTGTCAGCATTAATTTCTTGACTGTCGGGAAGTTTCATCTCTCTTGCCCTAGGGATGTTTTCTTGACCTCTCCAGTTCTGTGATTGGGAGCAGTTTGGTCTTTTCTCATAAGCTCCAAACATTTTCTTTCTTTTCCATTGCAATTATTATCTTCGGTGACATTTACAAGGAATAGTGATGCTGTAGCAAAGCTATAAACTTGCAAGGAGCCTCAGCGACCCAGAATTTTTTTCTGCTTCAACATGCCAGTTAATAAATATAGGAACTTTCTGTATGAATTTGTGATTTGAGCTCTCTGAGAAAGCATCCAGCTTCAAAAGTGTCCTACCAACAGTGCTTTTATCAACAGGACTTTCCAAGAATCTGCTCAGAAAAATTATAGCCAAGTATAAGTATGTAAAGGAGCTCTGGTAGCGTAGTGGTTACGAATCGGGCTCCGAACCACAAGGTCAGGAGTTCGAAACTACCAGCTGCTCCTCTGGAGAAAGATGAGGCTTTCTGCTCCTGTAAAGATTTACAGCCTCAGAAACCCTGTTCAGGGTCGCTATGGGTCGAAACCGACTCTGCACTTAACAACAACAACATTAGTATGTAGACAAGACATTCAATTGTTAAACTATGCAACTCTCATATTACTATTTTTTTAAAATTGTAAATGAATGAGATTTAGCCTAACAGCTTGAAGAGTTTGCACTAGGATTGAATTTGAGACCTAGGGCAGTGGCAAGAATAACACTGGGTTAGAAGCAAGCTGAAGCGGGCCCATTAATGAACTGTGTCGTCTTTGGTGAGTGGCCTGCTTCCTTAGAACTCCATTTTCCTCATTTGCAAAAGAAAGCTATTAGCCTAGCTCATCTCTAAGGTCACTTCCAGTTATAATATTCTGAAAATACATTTTTAAAAAATCACCTAGCTCCTATTGATTTTGGTTCATGTTTTCTATGTGAATGTCACTTGTCTGTTATAGCTGAAGAATTCAAATAACAGAGTAGCCCTTCTGTGTTCAGTAAGGCTGACCTCAAAGCTCACACATTTCCACTACCTAATTGTATGCAAGAACAAGTTAGGCCAGGCAGGTGTTTGCCCTTACAGGGGGAGGGAGAAGATTCATACAGAGATCCAGATCATTTGAAAGGAAGGGATGTGACAAGAACATATACATTGTCTTCATTTACTGAGATACTCCAAGGTATATCTGTTTGGTGCAATAACTTCTGCTAACCATTAAAATAAAACAAAAATCCAGTTACTCTTGAGTCTATCCCAACTGATGACTTCTTGTGTGTTAGAATTATGTTTCATAGGGGTTAACCACTAGACAACTTTAATATTCTAAATATATTTTGACTGAAAAAGTTTTGTCTTTGGAAAGTGCAACTTGGCTTCTAAGCAAGATAAACACTATTTGTCATGAATAATATAGCTATCCATTTTTAAAATGTCAAAAAAAAATACTATTTTATTTGTACTCATGTATGACAAAAGGCTGTATTATCTATCATGTTTACATACATACCAGTATAGGAAACAGCTTAATAATGAATCACATTTAAATTTTATAAAGAACACACGAACATTGTAACACTGATTGGTTATAGATAGCAGAGTGGGGGGGAAGTCCTTAGTTATAATCTGAATTTTAGGTAAAGATCAGCACCCTCTGAGAAGAATCAAATAAATTAGCAATAATCGTAATACTGTAAAATAATGTATACATAGCAAAGTTAGTGATTGTACTGATTTTATTACTTTTGCTAAGCCATATTATTTTCCTCACATCCAAAGCAAATAGAGAAAACATAACATGAAGAAAAATATGACCTCATTATTATTCACAATAAAAAGGGTCTGCTTAATTCTGCAGGCCTGGGCATATTTTACAATAGGAATCACTTAATGGTCCCAGTGGATCATTACACCATTTTGATTCTGATCCACTGAAGAGAATCTCATCCATACTTGTGACGGAACTAAACTCCATGGGAGCTGTGATGGATGGAACATTTTTGTGGTAGTCCCACATCTCACTAAATAAGAAAAGACTCTAAACAAGGAAATATTTAACAATCAGTCTGTCCAGATATTATATCTATAGGCTCTTTCTTTAGTATACAGTAGATAAGAGGGCCTTTTCTTGAGTACACAGATACAAGTATTATTACAGTCTAGAGATTGCTGAATTGACATTTTTTTCTGGTATAATGAAGGTCTACATTAAGACCTCTTGGTTAAGAAACTTCAGATTAAGAAACTTCCACAACTTGTCTCAATTCTTCAAATAATGGAGCAAGTTCCTTTTCTAGGCTGACAATTAGTCCTGTATTGGCATTGCTGCTGGCTATGAAACTTACCACCAAAGGTAACCGATTAAATTGAACCACCTGGTAAGTGTTATAGTACCAGAAAATACTTTTGTTTTTTGAGAGTCCAAGTTTGCTGCCTTGGACTGTTGCAAGGACAAAAGTAGACAGGAAGCCAGGCCTCAAAGCATGCTCTGGAGCATTATCACTGGCCACTTTAATAACAGGTACTCCATCTCTATCAGACACAACAATAGCATGGAGTCCTTCAACACTTGGCAAGTTTTTCTACAGGAATCTCTTTAGGTCATCTGCCATGATGAACCCCTTCCTCCTTCAGGTTCGATCTCCACACCGAGGGTTTTCCTCCTGGGAATGCCCTGGTTCTCGCTGTCACTTCAGGGGCAAACTCAGAGGCAAGTTCTTCTGCAAAGCAGCCGTCACATGATGTGTCTCTACTGTCTTTCTTATTCACTGTTAAGCTTTCGCATGCATATGAGGGTTTTGAAAATACCATGGCTTGGGTCAGGTGCACCTTAGTCCTCAAGCTGACATCTTTGTTCTGACATCTTTAAAAAGGTCTTGCGCAGCAGATTTGCCTAATGCAATTATGTCATTTGATTTCTTGACTGCTGCTTCCATGAGTATTGATAGTTGATCCAAGAAGAATGAAGTCCTTGACAACTTCAATCATTTCTCCGTTGATAAGAATGTTGTTTATTGGTCCAGTGGTGAGGATTTTTGTTTTCTTGACATTGAGATGTAATCCATACGGAAGGCTATGCTCTTTGATCTTCATCAGTAAACATTTTATGTCCTCTTAACTTTCAGAAAGCAAGGTTGTATCATCTGCATATCACAGATTGTTAATGAGTTTTCCTCCGATTCTGATGCCACATTTTTCTTCATAGAAACCAGCTTCTCGTATTATTTGCTCAGCATACAGGTTGAATAAGTATGGTGAAAGAATACAACCTTGTCACACACCTTTCTTAATTTTAAACCATTCAGTGTTCCCACGTTCTGTTCAAACAACTGCCTCTTGGTCCAGGTACAGATTCCTCATGAGCACAATTAAGTGTTCTAGAATACTCATACTTCGCAATGTTGTCCATAGCTTGTCATGATCCACATAATTGAAAGCCTTTGCGTAGTCAATAAAGCACAGGTAAACATCTTTCTGGTATGCTCTGCTTTCAGCCAAGATCCATTGGACATCAGCAATGATACCCCTTGTTCTTCTGAATCCGACTTGAATCTCTGGAAGTTCTCTGTCAATGTATGATTGTAGCTGTTTCTGTGTTACCTTTAGCAAAACTTTACTCGCATGGGATATCATAGAGACTGTCTGATGATTTCTGCATTCCATTGGGTCACCTCTCTTTGGAATGGGCACAAATATGGATCTCTTCCAATCAGTCAGCCAGATAGTTGTCTGCCAGATTTCTTGGCAGAGATGAGTGAGTGCCTCCTGTGCCACCTCACTTTCTTGAAAGATTTCAATTTTTATTCCATCAATTCCTGGTGCCTTGTTCTTTGCCAATTCCTTTTCACCATAGTCTGTGTTAATTAATTCGCTTGAAATATATTGAACTCTCAGGAGGGCAGAGGACCTTAGCAATATATTTGAAAGTACAAGCACATCCCCAAACCAAAAAGGAGTACGGTTAGTAGTTAGGGGGAGATCCAGGGGCGGGATACATGAGTTTGCCCAACTAACTCAATCATTGGTGTGGCGTTGTAGGGTCAGCACTGAACTGCCAATCACAGGTCACAGTTCATCTGCTCCTCAGAAACGCTATACAAGGTCACTATATGTCTGAACCGACTCGATAACACTTAATGGCAACATTTGTAATATCTATGTCTTGATTTCCTCCTTTGTAAAATAATAATAAAATGGTGCCTAACGAGTAGCCTTGATGTGAGGATTAAAAGTGAAAATCCTTGTAAATAGAATTCCTAGCATATTTCATTTTTAGTATTATTAGGTGTTGTCACTATTATTATTTTACTTGTACATTCAAAAACGTATATTGCACATTTTTAACGGACTAACAATACATTAGGATGAACAAAAAATAAAGTATGCCTGTTTTACGATTACACAACAAACAATCAAGCAATCAAACAAATAATTTTAGGGAATGAGAAAGGCTCTGAAGAAAAGAAAAACAAGATGGTAGCACAGAAAATAATTAAGGATGAGGGAGCTAATGCAGATAAGGTGGAGAGGGAAGGCCATCCAGAGATCTGAATGATGATGGGGAATTGCTATGCAAAGGTCTGGAGGGAGAGCACTCTAGGCAGAGGAAGCAGAAAGTGGGAATGCACTTAGCAGTTTGAGGTATATGGCTGGTCGAGAGTGATTGGTAGTGAGGTACAGAGAGGAAGCTAACTAGGGATCTCATAGAGCTCTGTTGAGGAGTTTGGATTTTATTTAGAGGCACTGGGTACCACATGAAGGAATTTTGGAAGGGGAGAGGTAGATCCCTCTGACTGCTCTGTGTGTGTATGTGTGTTTGTGGGTGTGAATGTGTGTATGATGCAAAGGAGTGGAAGCCATTAGGAAGCTCTTTGAATAGCCCAGACCAAATAATGTTGGCCTGGGGTAGGGTAGAAGCAATGGAAACGAAGATAAGTGAATGGGTCTATTATGGGCTGAATCGATGGGATTTGATGATTGGATGTGGGGTAGGGACAAAGGAAAAGGATGCTTCCTTGGAATTTAGTTCCAGGAACTGAACTGGGTGGATGGTGATTCCACTGGTTGGGGTGTGGGAGATAAAGTGAGGAAAATGAGAATGCAGTTTGGGGCAAGTTGTCTATACACACCAAGTGGAGATGCCAAGCAGGCAGTTGGCTCTCTGAGCCTGGAACTCAGGCAAGAGAACTGGTCTAGAGATGATAATTGGCATGGGGTATGGGATGTTGCTGGTTAGGACAGCTGGAGCCACTAGCCATCTGTGCTTGTTGAGTACTTGGAATGTTGTGTTTCCCAATTGAGGTGTGCTGGTAAGTATAATGAGGAACTCTGGTGGTAAAGTAGGTTACACATTGGGCTGCTAACTGTAATGTCAGCAGTTCAAACCCATCAGCTGCTCTGTGGGACAAAAATGAGGCTATCTGTTCCTGTAAAGATTTACAGTCTTGGAGATCCAAAGGGGCAGTTAGTTATACTCTGTCCAATAGGGTTGCTGTGAGCCGGAAGTGACTCGATGGCAATGATTTTGTTTGTTTGTTTTGATTAAGTGTAAAACACACCTGGATTTTGAAGACTTGGTATGGAAAACAAAATGCAGAATCACTCATTTAATATAATGTAAAAAATATTGATTAAGCATTAAAATGCTAACATTTTGGGTATTTTGAGGTAAATACAATATATGATCCAAGGAGTCCTGGTGTGGCACTGTGGGACAAGCACTGGACTGTAAATTCAGTTTGAACCATGAGGTCAGTGGCTCAAAGTCACTAGCCACTTCTCAGAAACCCTCTACAGGGTTGTTATGAGTTGGAACCTACTCGGCAGCACTTACCAACTAGAACATTTAAAGTTGCACAGTGGCCCTTGCCTTTGTGGCTTGCATCATATCTCTATTAGACAGTGCTGTACTAGAAGGCAGGGCTGGTGGAGGGAGCTTCATTGGGCAGTCAGGGAACCAGGGATCAGCACTGGATAGAGAATCAAAGGGCACATCATTGTTGTCATGATGTGCCGTGGAGTCGGTTCCGACTCATAGCAACCCTGTATAGGGTTTCCAAGGCTGTAAATCTTTATGGGAGCAGAAAGACCATTCCATTGGTCTTCACATGTACAATACAGTGAGCATATATCTCTTAGGACCTTCAATTTCCTCACCTATAAAATGATGGAGTTAGTCAAAATTAGCTTAAAGGTAAGTTCCAATTCTAAAATTCTATGCTGAAAGGCAGATTAAAATACCAGCTCTTTACCTCCTAACAAGGTTTAATATGTATATAAATCATTAAAGGATAATGTATTTTTAAATTGGGAAGTGCCCAATTGGGGTAAAAGGGAATGATTAAAAATAAAATTTTTACTCACAAGACACCCACGCAAGTCTAAGAATAAAATGTGGTTTTCATCTCACTAGCAGAAAATTTGAATAATGGTATGTGGAATCCATAGCAGACTAGTTTACTATTTGAGACAGATTTGAGATCAGCTGTTGGGGTTTCCCAAAAGGTCCTTTTCCACTGCTGCCTGTCTCACCCAGGGTAAGGTCCACTAGAAGGCACCTTGCCTAGGAATCAAAGCAATGACTAGTGCTGCCATTATCAGTACCTTTGAATCCCATTCCATCCCTTCTTCTTCTTCTTTTTTTAAAATTTTTTATTGTGAATTGAATGATAGTTTACAGGGGGGAACATCAGTTTTAAACTCATCCTATCGTATTCATTTCATTGCAATGATTACAATCATATTCATTTTATTGCAATGATTACAATTCCTTGCATGCTTCACCATTCAACAATATTTGCTTCTAGTCCCTCTGTTGGTTTTGTTTTGTTTTGATGTGCACCAAAACACTCAGGAATATACAATAATTCAAAGAGCCAAGCCTGTCCCCCCTTCCCTCGTCTGTCCCTTCCCCCTGCCTGACCCCCCTCCCCCCACCACAAGCGCACAGCCTCTCTGCCTCCATGAGTCGAGAATCCTCAGCTGCCCTGTCTCTCCATGTCATCATCTCTGCCTCCATCTCTGGCATCGCCACTTCTCTGGGTAGGGTCCCACATTCCGCTCCCGCTCTTCTCCCTCGATGGTCCCAGGGTCCTCCGCTCCTTGACGGTAAGATCCACCACTCACCCCCTTCCTTTTTTCTTTTTTAACGTTTTTATTGTGAATTGAGTCAAAGTTTACAGGGAAGATCAATTTTACATTCAGCAAATCACACACCTTGTTTCATTACAATGTTTATAATCCCCTCCATGTACCATCAGATAACAGTATTTCACTTTATTCACTTTAGCTCTTTTTTTTCCCAAAAAACACTCAGGCGTATGTAATAATTGACACCACCAAAAGACACCTTCTGCAAGTCTGCCTCCTGGCCGCCAGCTCTTAGTCACTCACTCCTTTCTGCTACAAAACTTCTACCTTTACAGTTGTGACAATCGCAGTTAGTTATGATAATTACTCACTATTGAATCATGAAAGTCTTGTCCCCATCTCCTTTCACCAGACCTGTCTAGACAGGCCAATTCCATCCTTTCTTGCTTAAAATCTATTTCCTCACTCTGGCTGCGTAAGAACACAGCTTTAAGATCTTTGTATAGGTGTATATTTTTCTAAGCTGTTGTTGTTGTTAGATGCTGTCAAGTCGGTTCTGACTCATAGTGACTCTACGCACAGTACACTGGAACCTGCCTGGTCCTGCGCCATCCTCACAATTGTTTTGTTTGAGTTCATTGTTGCTGCCATTGCGTCAATCCATGTCACTGGGGTTTTCCTCCTTTTTACTGACCAAGCATGATGTTCTTCTCCAGGGACTCGTCCCTCCTGACAACACATCCAAAGTATGAGAGATAAAGTCTTGCCATTCTAGCTTCTAAGGAACATTCCAACTATACTTCTTCTTCTTCTTTTTTTAATGTTTCATTGTGAATTGTGTGGTAGTTTACATGGGAGAACATTAGTTTTACATTCATCCTATCCTATAGTTTCATTGCCATGGTTACAATCCCCTCCATACATCATCAACAAGCCCCTCTCCCTCTCTGTGTCTAAAGTCCCCAGCTGCTCCATCTCTCCACATCATCGTCTCTGCCTTCATCTCTGGCATCACTGTTTCTCTGGGTAGGGTCCCGCTCTCCACGCTTCTCCCTTGATGGTCCCAGGGACCTCCGCTCCTAGGCTGCAAAGTTAATCACTTCCCTCCTTGCTACAAAATGTCTACCTTTACATTTCTAACCCTCATAATTCTGACTGTACTTCTTCCAAGATAGATTTATTTGTTTTTCTGGCAATCCATGGTACTTTCAATATTTTCCACCAACACCATAATTCAGATGCATCGATTCTTTGCAGGTTTTCCTTATTCATGATCACATATGTATGAGGTGAATGAAAATACAACGACTTGGGTTAAGCACCCCTTAGTCCTCAAACTGACATCTTGGCTCTTTAACACTTCCAAGAGGTCTTATACAGCAGATTTACCTAATGCAATATGTCACTTGATTTCTTGACTGCTGCATCCATGAGTGCTGATTACAAATCCAAGCAAAATGAAGCAAAAGTTTTTGACAATTTCAAACTTTTCTGTTTATCATGATGTTATGTATCCTCATTTGGTTTTTGAAGTAGGAAATATTGAAATTCATTTCAATATAAACAAATTGAATGAGATGGCTACACCAAGAGATCCCAGGAAGTAGAGCTTCAAATATGACAGGTCACAGGCAACCTCAGATTATTGGGTGCAGATAAATTGAAAAAGGTGCAGAGAGAGGAGAAAGGAGATAAGCATGGAGGAGCAGAGATATGGACATTATCTCAATTCAGTTCCAGAGTTACTGTGAATTAGTGTCATATGACTATTACCAGCAATCTTTTACCAATTACTCATAGAGGTTAATGACCATTTCCCAAAGATCACATGATTGATTAGTACTACAGTTATTTTGGAACCTAAATTTTTGATCTCTAATTGAGCTCTCTTTCTACTGCATTGCATTGGTAGTACTTCTGCCTTCTAACCTTGGAAAAGTCAGTCTCTATGGATGTCAGTTTCTAGGCCTGTAAAATGGGATCACAGCTCTTTTTAAATTAATTCATATACAATACAGTCCATCCATTTAAAGTGTGTATGATTTTTAGCACATTCACAGTTATGCAACCATCATTACAATTAATTAAAAAAAATTTTTCCTAACTACTTTATGGACTCCTGGTGTGGTGCTGTGGGTTAATGCACTGCACTGCAAAGTCATTTTGAACCACAAAGATGGCAGTTCAAGTGGCTCCTTGGAAACCCTGTACAGGGTCGCTATGGATCAGAACTGACTTGACAGTGCTTAACAACTACAACAACATACTTCATTGGAAAGTTAATAGAATATTCTGTTTTCTCAGCACACTGCATATTCCTTTCAGAGCGGCATTTCCTCTAAGCAATAAACATTCGCATGGTATAAATATACAATTTTAGTTCTTCACATTATGCAACAGGAACTTGGTGCTACCCTTGACTTGAATTTGAAGTAAGCCTTTGATAAACAGAATAAAACATAGGTAATACCATACTTTCAATGAAACAACACTAAAAATAGCATAGCAATCACAAAGAAATATGCATTATATTTTGTTTCCTTATTTCAATTTAGCATCTGTTTTTTCCCCATAAGTTCAGCGTTACGATAAACAAAGGAACTTGACCCAAAGTACATCTGTAACTTGAAATATAAATATGTGTATAAAAATCTAAATGCTACACCCATTTTCCCTACTTTTGATTTTTTAAATGTAAACTTTTCATTGTGAATTGAATGAAAGTTTACAGACAAGATAATCAGTTTTGCATTCAATAAATAATACACTTTGTTTCATCACAATAATTGCAACTCCCCATGGAACAACAGTTATCCAGCTTCCTCCCTGTGGGTCCCATTTCCATTTCACCCACCTTCCCATGCCCTCTCACCTTTGCCCTTTTGATTTTTCATTAATGTTTTATTGTGGATTATGTGATAGTTCACATGGGAGAACATTAGTTTTACATTCATTCTATCGTATATCGTTTCATTGCCATGGTTACAATCCCCTCCATGCATCATCAACCAACCAAAGGGTATGCACTACAAGCCTGCCCCCCAGTTGTCAGCACACAGCCCCTCTCCCTCTCTGTGTCTAAAGGCCCCAGCTGCTCCATCTCTCCACACCATCATCTCTGCCTCCATCTCTGGTGTCACTGCTTCTCTGGGTAGGGTCCCGCTCTCTGCTCTTCTCCCTTGATGGTCCCAGTGACCTCCACTCCTAGACTAAAAAGTTAATCACTCCCTTCCTTGCTACAAAACGTCTACATTTACATTTCCAACCCTCACAATCAGTCCTGATAACAATTATTTACTATTGTATCACAAAAGAGACCGATCCTCATTTCCTCTCATCAGCCCCGCCTGGACAGATTGGATACTACTCAGTGTACTCAGTGGAGATTCTACCTTCCTCCAGGCCCTCTGGATCCAGGTTCCCTCTTGAAAGCTTGTAAGCCAGTCACTTCTTGCCTTTGTAGCTCCCCCCCCCCACCCCATTTTGGGTAGTCTATGTCCAAGTT
>NW_006408646.1:9397674-9399491 GCF_000296735.1 Chrysochloris asiatica
AGAAAAAGAGGAAGACCCCCAACGAGATGGATCAGCCAGGTGGCATCATTGATGGACTCAAGTGTGGCAGCAGCGGTAGTGAAGTTGGCCCGGGATCAGACATTGTTTCGTTCTGCTGTGCATGGGGTCGCTATGAGTCGTTTCCGACTTGATGGCATCTGACAACAACAACAACAATTATTTGAGCTAACATGTGTCTACCCTCTAACTAGTGAACTACTCTCCCATCCATCCTGCTCCTGGTACCATCCAAGAATGTTTCTTTTAGTCTGGAAACTTTTGTTCTGCTTTTACAATAATGAACTCATATAATATTTGTCACTTTGTGATTGACTAATTTCACTTAGCATAAATAATGTCCTCCAGATTCATCCAAAGCATGAGGTGTTTGGCAGGTTCATCATTCTCCTTCAACATTGCATAATATCCCACTGTGTGTATGTATCAAAGTTTGTTTATCCAATCTTCCATTGTTGGGAACTTGTGCTGTTGTGAATAATGCTGTGATGAACATCGGTATGCATACATCTACTTGTGTCCCACTTTGTATTTTTTGTGGATATATACCAAATAGAGGGATTGTTGAATCATAAGGTATTTCTATTTCTAACTTCTGAGGAAGTGCCATACCATTTTCCAGAGTGGTTGGACCATTTTACAGTCCTATCAGCATCACAGAAGAGTCCCAGTCTCTCCACACCCTTGCTAACATTTATTGTTTTTCTGAACTTTGCTGTTAATGCTGGTGTGCAATGATATTTCATTGCTGTTTTGATTTGTCTGGTGTGGTTAATGTGCTGGACTGCAAAGTCTCTTTGAACCGCTCACCAGATGCTCCTCAGCACCCCTACACTGGGTTGCTGTGGGTCCAAACTCACTCAATGATATTTAACACAACAACAATGGCAAATGATTGTGAACATTTCTTTATATATTTGTTGGCCGCCTGGATGTCTTCTTTGGTGAAGTGTCTGTTCATGTCCTGTACCCATTTTTTAAATTGGGCTGTTTGTCTTTTTCTTGTAGAGGTGTTGTAGTTTTCTGTAGTTTTTAGAGATTAGTCCATTGTCTGAAATGTCATTGCAAAATTTTTTCCCCTGTCTGTAGGCTCCCTTTTTCACTCTTTCAGTGCAATATATACTTCTATATATATTGCAATATACATTTGGTGCAATACACATTTGATGCACATTCATTTCTAATTTTTAGGAGTAATTTATTTTGTCCTCTATTTGTGTGGTTTTGGTAATGTTTGATGGTGTATCTATGCCATGTCTTATTGTGAAGTGCGGTTGAGTCAGTTCTGACCCATAGCGACCCTGTATAGGGTTTTTGAGAAGCATTTGGTGAGCTTGAACACTGACCTTGCAGTTCAAATGACTTTGCAGTCTGGTGCATTAACCCACAGGGCCACACCAGGACTATCCTAAATTTGTCCCTATTTTTTCATAGATGAGCTTCATAGTTCTAGGTTTTACATGTAGGTCTTTAATCCATGCTGGGAGTTTGCTTTTGTATGTGGTGTGAGATATGGGTCTTGTTTCATTCTTCTGCAAATGCATTTCCAGTTTTACCAGCACCATTTGTTGAAAAGACTATCTCTTCCCCATTTAATGTGTTTGGGACCTTTGTCAAAGACCATCTAACTGTATGTGGATGGATTTACTTCTGGATTCTCAATTCTGTTCCACAGATGTACATATCGCTCATTGTACCAGTACCAGGCTGTTTTGACCACTGTTGTTGTGTTGTTAGGTGCCATTGAATTGGTACCAACCCATAGCGACCTTATGCACAGCAGAACAAAACACTGTCTG
>NW_006408646.1:9399791-9405264 GCF_000296735.1 Chrysochloris asiatica
TTCTTCTACGGTCTTCCTTATTCACTGTCCAGCTTTCGTATGCATATGAGGTTATTGAAAATACCATGGCTTGGGTCAGGCACACCTTAGTCCTACATTGACCGCTGTAGCCATGTAATAAATTTTGAAATCAGGGAGTGAGAGACCTCCAACTTTGTTCTTCTTCTTAAGTTTTGCTTATCTGAGGTCTCTTTCCTCTCCATATAAAGTTCATGATCATTTTTTTCATCTCTTTAAAGAATGATGTTGGAATCTGGATTGGAATTCCATTATATCTATTGATTGCTTTGGTTAGTATTGAATTTTAACAATGTCAAGTCTTCCTATCCATTAGTGTGATATATTCCTACAGTTTTGTAATCTCTTTTGGTTTCTTGTAGTAGTAGTTTGTAGTTTTCTTTGTATAAGGAGCTCTGGTAGCGTAGTGGTTACGAATCGGGCTGTGAACTGCAAGGTCAGCAGTTCGATACTACCAGCTGTTCCGTGGGAGAAAGATGAGGCTTTCTACTCCTGTAAAGATTTACAGCCTCGGAAACCCTGTACAGGGTCGCAATCGGTCGGAATCGACTCGATGGCACTTAACAACAACAGTTTGTAGTTTTCTTTGTATAGGCCTTTTATTTCTCTAGTTAGATTTATTCCTAAATATTTAATATTTTTGGTGGCTACTATGGGTTGGAACCAACTCGATGGCACTTAACAACAACAACAACATTGTAAATAGTATTGTTTTACCAGTTTTCTTTTCAGAGCTGTCTTTACCAGTATAGAGGAATTCAACTAATTTTTGTATAATGGTCTTGTACCCTGTCACTTTGCTGATCTTTCGATAAGTTCCAATAATTTTCTTGCTGAGTCTTTGGGGTTTTCTGTGTATAGAATCAAATTGTCTGCAAATAGAGAAAGTTTTACTTCTTTGCCAATTGGGATGCCTTTAATTTCCCTATCTTGCCTTATAGCTTTGGCTAAGAGTTCCAACACAATATTGAATAGGAGTGGTGATAAAGGCATTCTTGTTTGGTTCCTGTTTGCAAAGGGAATCAGATTCTCTCCATTTAATGTTGCCTGTTGGATTTGTATATATATTCTTACTTATGTTGAGGAGTTTCCCTTAAATGTCTACTTTGTGGATTTTTTTTTTTTTTAAATTTTAAACCTATCAAGAATGGATGTTGGCCTTGGAACAACAGGGCTCTGTGATACAGAGCTCGGGGCATAGTCTGAAGAGGGGAAATAATACTAAGATGCTTGACTGTCTTATGAATATTGATTTCCCTTGCCTACTATTATAAAATAGACACTTGAGTGGGATAGAGAGGAATGTTGGGAAACATGATTACAGAAAGCTTGTAAATCCATTCTCTGTCTGTAACTGATTGGAATTCCTAAAAGGGGTTCTACGACTTGCCCAGTGAAATAGGCCTCTTGTGGAGCCTTTGTAGTGTATAGGACCTCAGGTGGAGCCCCATCCAGAACCTTTTGAGGTGGGACAGTCCCACTAGAAAGGACAAGCAGACCAGCCTGGAACAGCTAGAGTGACAGAAGATACATCTTCAAAGAAAGATCATCAGGAAAAACCCCAAGCAAAAATGGTAGTATAATTGGCTACTACAAGAGTAAGCAAGTTGTTTGCCGGGAAGCCATCAAGGCAAACAATCAAGTCCCTTCAGGGCAAACCCCCTCTAAGGTTGAAACTCAAAGGGAACACATGAGTAGGTATGTAAGCTTGCTGACAACAATATTGGTCTACTGGTGTGTGGAAGAGGGGGAAAGGCAGCAATGAAGAAATGGGCTGAGTTCATAAACGTTCCGTAGGCTCCTATTGACCTGGAGATGAGAGAGAGAAGAGGAAGGGCTGGTTGGTTCAGAGTGTGGTGAGACCTGAGCCCATGGACAAGGACACAGGCATGGAGGGCTAGAGCTGACAGTGAAGCATCCAGCTGATATGAAGTGAGGGGAGATGCACAAGAACACCCAAACTTACAGATAGTACCCATTTGACCTAGTCTCAAATACAGGAGGATAAAAACTAACACTTTTTGATAAAGGAAACAAGAGTAAATTGCTACAATTTGATTAACTTGACCTATACTCATGGGGTTGTTGTTATGTCGTGCCGTCGAGTTGGTTCCGACCCATAGCGATCCTGTATAGGGTTTCCAAGGAGCAGCTGGTGAGCTTGAACTGCTGACCTTGCAGTTCAAATGGCTTTGCAGTCTGGCGCATTAACCCACAGGACTCCTCACTAGTAACTCAAAATACCAACAGAGAAGGAAGGAGTCTTTACACTAAGCATCATTGCTATCCTCTCAGTATACAGGGTAAATAGGGACGGGCAACTTAGACATTGGCTACCTAAAATGAGGGGGGTGATAAAGGCACAAAGTGACTGATTTACAAGGTTTCAAGAGGGAGTTTAGTTTAAAAGTGTGTATGGGAATATAGAGTCCCCACTGAATAGATATAATTTTTTCTAGATCAGTCTGGTAAAAAGAGATGGGGATAAGATTCTTATGATTCAATAATGAGTAATTGTTATCATGACTAATTGCGACTGTCAGTAAAGGTAGAAGTTTTGTAATAAAAATGAGGGAGTAGTTAATCTTACAGTCCAGAAACAGAGGACCCTAGGACCATAAAGGGAGAAGAGCATGAGTGGAATGTGGAACCCTATCCAGAAAAGCAGCAACACCAGAGATGGAGGCAGAGATGATGACATGGAGAGATAGAGCAGCTGAGGACCCTAGACTCATGGAAAGAGAAAGACTGTGCTGGCGGCCAGGAGGCAGGCTAGCAGAATGTGCCCTTTAGTTGTTTAAATAATCCTATATTCCTGAGTGTTTTTCTGTGCATCCAACAAAACAAAACAGGGAATAGAAGCAAATACTGCATTATAATTACTGGATTGTAATCATTGCAGTGAAATGAAATACGATAGGATGAGTGTAAAACCAATGTCCTCCCATGTAAACTATTATTACACAATTCACAATAAAAACTTAAAAAAAAAAAATGGATGTTGGATTTTGCCAAATGCCTTTTCTGCACCCATCAATATAATCATGTGGTTCTTTTCGTTTTGAATTTATATGGTTTATCATGTTGATTGTTTTTCTAATATTGAACCATCCTTGCATCCCTGGAATGAATCCCACTTGGTTATGCTGTATTATTTTTTTTTATATGTTGTTGAATTCTATTGGCTAGGATTTTGTTGAGAATTTTTGCTTCTGTGTTCATGGATGATATTCGTCTATAATTATCTTTTTTAGTGATGTACATGCCTGGTTTTGGTGTGAGGGTCATGCTTGTTTTATAAAATGTATTTTGGAGTTTTCCATCCTTTTTTATATTCTGGAATAGTTTGAGTAGAGTTGGTATCAACTGTTCTCTGAATGTTTGGTAAAATTCACCAGTGAAGCCATTGGGGACTGGACATTTTTTGGTTGGTAGGTTTTAGATGACCTGATCATTCCCTTCTTTTGTTACAGGTCTGTTCAAATTTTCTATTTTACTCTGTGTAACTTTAGGTAGGTCATGTTTTACTACAAATTTATCCTTTTTTGTTTTGTTTTGTTTTCAAATTTGTTGGAGTACAACTCTTCATAGTATTCTGTTATCCTTTTATATCTGTTGGTTCTGTTGTAACATCACCCTTACAGTTTCTTATGCGTGTTATTTGTGTCTTCTCCCTCTTTTGTCATATTTGCCAATGTTTTGTCAATTTTATTAATCCTTTCAAAGAAGTAACTTCTTGTCTTGTTGATTATTTCTGTTTTTCTATTTTCAGATTCATTTATTTCTGCTCTAATCTTTATTCTTTCTTTTCTTCTGGTGACTGTAGGCTTACTTTACTCGTCTTTTTCTAATTGTTGCATATTTTGGGTTAATGTGTTGATTTTGGTTCTTTCTTCTTTTTGGATGTGTGCATTTATTGTTATAAATTGCCTTCTCAACACTGCTTTTGCTGTGTCCCAAAGTTTTGGTATGTTATGTTTTCTTTCTTATTTGCTTAAGGAAAATTTTAATTTCATATTTTTATTTGTTCTGGTGCCTAGTAGCTTTTAAGCAGGGTGTTAGTCAGTTTCCATGTATTTTATTTTGTTTTCTTGACCTTCTAATTTTATATCATTGTGATCTGAGAAGATGGTTTGTAGTATTTTGATGTTTTTAAATTTATTGAAACTTGTTTTGTGAACTAACATGTGGTTTATTCTGGAGAATGTTCCATGTGTACTGGAAAAGAATGTGTATTGTGCTGTTGTTGAGTTGAGTGCTCTATACAAATATACGTGGTCAAGTTGATCTAATTTGTTGTTTAGTTCCTCTGTGTCTTTGTTGAATGTCTTAATAATTGTTCTTTCTTTTTTATAAAGTGGTGCATTAAAATCTCCTATTATTATTGTAGGAGTCCTGGTGTTGCACTGTAAGATAAGCAGTGGACCGCAAAGTCAATTTGAACCACAATGTCGGTGATTCAAACTCACCAACCACTCTTTGGAAACTGTACTGAGTCTCAATGAGTTTGAATCAACTTGACAACAAAAACTATTATTGTAGAGTTCTCTATTTCTTTATTCAATTCTATTAGAGTTTTATTTTGAGACTGTTCCACTGGGAAAATAGATACTTATTATGGTTATATTCTCTTACTCACTTGGCCTATTAATCATGATATAATGTCCTTTTTCTCTTATGCTGGATTTTGCCTTAAAGTTTATTTGATAAGAGATTAGTATTGCCTGTCCTGCTTGTTTTTGATTACCATTAGCTTGATACATTTTTTTCATCCTTTAATTTTCAATCTATGTTTATTTATATTTGTGTTTAAGGTATGTCTCGTGTAGACGGCATATTGAAGGATCTTATTTTCTTATCCATTCTGCTACTCTTGTCTTTTGACTGGTGTATTTAATTAATTGATGTTCACCATAATTATTCATAGGTATGAATTGATTGCAGTCATTTTGTTGTGTGTGTATTTTTTTTTTGGTGCTGTTTGTTTCTTTGTTCTGCATGCTTTCCTGTGCTGAGTTCATTTTTTGTGCTTTTCCTTGTCAATTTCTTCATAGTTTTAATGTCTAGAGAATCTTCATAAATTTTATTTTTCTTGATTTGATGAGAAGGTGTATTAAGTTTCTTTGAGGTCACCCTGTAATTTATTAATTTCTTCCCCATTTTAAAAAAGTCTGTTTTATCTTGAAATCTACCTAACTTCCTCGACTACCGCCTGGAATTCTGTAACTATACTTTTCCCTCCCTTTCCTTTTTTTTTTTTTAATGTTTTATTGTGAATTATATAATAGTTTACATGGGAAAACTTTAGTTTTACATTCATTCCATCGTATATCATCTCACTGCCATGGTTCCAATCCCCTCCATGCATCATCAACCACCCAAAGGGTATATCCCAGAAACCCGCCCCCTACACTTCCCTCTCCTCCCCCCAGTTTTTGGCCCACAGTCCCTTTCC
>NW_006408646.1:9408044-9427651 GCF_000296735.1 Chrysochloris asiatica
GTAGTATATTTTAAAGTCGGGGAGTGACAGGCATCCAACCTTATTCTTGTTCTTGAGCAGTGATTTGCTTATCCTGGGCTCCCTTTGCTTTTTAGTTGTCCTGATCATACTGACATCCCAGATTCTTTCATTTCAGTTTTGTAGTTTTTTTTATATTCTGGACATTTCCGTATCTGGACTGAATTCCATGTGGTGTTGCCATGTATGCCAATCTCTGGCTGTTGTTTATTCTTGTTGGTTTTCAGTCCCAAGGACTCCCTTTAATAATTTTGTAAAGTTGACTTAGCTTTTAAAAAGTCCTTTAATTTTGGTTTATCCAGAAATATTCTAATTTTGCTGGTGTATTTGAAGGACAGCTTTGCTGGGTATGTGATTCTTGGTCAACAGTTTTTTCTTTCAGAGTTTTGTGTATGTCTCCCCATTGCCTTCTTGCCTGCATGGTTCTACTGAGAAATCAAAGCTTAATCTTATTTGTTTTCCTTTGTAGGCAACATTTCATTTTTCCCAAGCTGCTTTCAGGAGTCTTTCCTTGTGTTTGATTTTGGAGTTTGATTATGATATGCCTTGGTGATTTTCTTTTGGGGTCTGTCCTCATTAGGATGCGTTTAGCTTCCTAAATGTTTATCTTCTCATCTTTCATGATGTTAGGGAAAATTTCTTCCAGTAGCTCTTCCACTATCTATCTTTTCTATGGTTTTTCTTTCTGTCTTCCTGATTTGGAATTCCAATCACCTGCAGGTTATTCCTCTTCATGTTATCCCACATGAATCTTAGGCTTTCTTCATATTTCTTCATTCTTTTTTCTGATTGTTCTTTTAGCTTGCTAGTATTGAGAAATTTATCTTTAATCTCATTAATTATGGCTTCCATCGATTCAAATATATTTCTTTGCCCTTTCAGTGTATTGTCATCTTCTTGGATCAACTATCAACACTCATGGAAGCAGCAGTCAAGAGATCAGATGACGTATTGCATTGGGCAAATCTGCTGCACAGGAACTTTTTAAAGTATTGAAGAGCAGAGATGTCAGCTTGAGGACTAAGGTGCGCCTGACCCAGGCCATGGTATTTTCAATAACCTCATATGGATGTGAAAGCTGGACAGTGAATAAGGAAGATCGTAGAAGAATTGATATCTTTGAGTTGTGGTGTTGGAGGAGAATACTGAAAGTGCCATGGACTGCCAGAAGAACCAATAGATCTGTTTTGGAAGAAGTGCAACCAGATTGCTCCTTGGAGGCCAAGATGGCTAGGCTTCGTCTCCCATACTTTGGACACATTGTCTGGAGAGAACAGTTGCTGGAGAAGGATGTCATGCTGGGTAAGGTGGAGGGTCAGAGAAAAAGAGGAAGACCCCCAACGAGATGGATCAGCCAGGTGACATCATTGATGGCGTCAAGTGTGGCAGTGGTAGTGAGGTTGGCCCAGGATCGGACATTGTTTCGTTCTGCTGTGCATGGGGTCGCTATGAGTCGGTTCCGACTTGATGGCACCTGACAACAACAACAACAACATTAATCTTCTGGATTTCTGTTTGCAGGTTTTGTATTGTGTCCAATCCTTTATCTACTGTTTGATTAGTCCTGTAGTGCTTTTCTGAATTCTTCCTTGTTTTCCTAGACCTTTCTGTCAATATTTTGGAAGTATGTAAATATCATTCGTCTGAACTCTTTTCCAGGCAGTTCTAGTATCTGTTTTTTTCTCAAAAACATTTTCTAGCTCTGCCTCTTGGTTGGAGCTCCTCTGTCTTATTTCTTCATGTGAACAGAGATTACTGCCTTTGAGACATTGTGGTGGTGTTGTATTTGTATTAAGTTGATGGATTTATGTTGGTGTATTCTTAGGTACTTGCCACCTGCCTTCTGGTAGGTGTGATCAAGAGATGAGCTTGTGCACCATTCTATATTCACTGTTCATGCAGTTCAATTCCGGGAGGATTTAGCTGTTGTAGGTTGTTGTCAATCCAGTGGTGAGCAGCTGGTATTGACTCTAGCCCAATTGGTGGGATTGAAGAGAGTACAGCTGTAGTTGGGCTGTATGGCTGCAGTTGCTGTCTCCGGTTGGGTAAGAAGAGAAAACACTCCCACAAGAGATAAGGAAAATGAAAAAACCCTGGCAAACAACAGTGGAAAAATAAAAAACGAATCAAGAAAATCAAATACCCAAACCAAAAATGACTATTCCTTTTTATTCACCAACATATGTAATGTCGCTACGCCACCTCCTGGTGTCTTGCCTTCATAGCTGCCCAAGAAATTCCAAGATAAGCCTCTCTCACCTTGTGCCTCTCTAACCTGCGCAAACAGCCAATTGTCTCCCCAGCACCCCCACCTCGTTTTCTCTACCCCACATGTCTGTGCAGTGCTTCTCCTAGTGAGAGCTAGCCCAGGACTGGCCAGGGCCAACTTGGCAGATTTGGAGGAGGGCCTGCCTCAGCAGGGCCATTGTTCACAACCACCGGGTCCTTGTGGTTCTGTGCACTTGGAAAGCAGGACCTTTCTTGGGGTGTACACTGGTAGAGGCCAGCCTTGCCTTTGGTCACCAGGGAAGTACAAGTAACCAGAGAGGAAAAGGAAAAAAAAAATTGCACCTTTGTCTCTGAGAGTCACATGTTGGCTTCTGCAACTCAAATTTGTTACTTTGCCTCTTCATGTTCTCGCACATGCTCATGCATGCTCAAGATGGTTGTGGCAGGTCCCGTAGGCCACTGGCTGCCCAAATCAGAAGTCACCTCCTTGTTTGCCACATCTGCTCAACTCTCCTGGTAATTACTTGATCTACTTATTTATCCCTTTATCTGAAGTTCAGAGTTCCAGGAGCCTCCTCTGAGTCAATCTCATCTAATTTTCAGAATTCTTGCTGCAGAGGGCCTGTCCAGCCTTTCTGCCTATTCTGTCATCTTGCCCTGCCTGTCCCTTACTGCTGTACTCAGAGGTCTGAAGGAAAGGACCTCTTCTGATTTCTTCACTATTTACTCCAACACTTAGTACATTTGGCCATACTAGCAGGAGCCCTCTGAAGTCCCTACATCTTTCTCCCCAAAAGCAAAGGCAAAGAAGAGCCATCAGAATTAATTTTACTTTCTTAAAAACTGAGATTTAATGTTAAAACCATATAAGTTACCATTTAAAGTGTCAGCTTAAAGCTACCACTTGTCTGTCAGTTTGTCATACTGTGGTGGCTTGCGAGTTGCTGTGATTCTGAAAGCTGGGCCACCGGTATTTTAAATACCAGCAGGGTCACTCATGGTGGACAGGTTTCAGGTGGGCTTCCAGACAAAGCATAGACATCGATACCTGAGGCATTAGTGAGCTGAAATGGACTGGTATTGGCCATTTTGAATTTGATGATCACATGGTTTACTATGCCAGAAATGAGAAATTGAAGAGGAATGGTGTTGCATTAATTGTCAAAAAGAACATATCCAGATCAGTTATGAGGTACAATGCTGTCTGTGATAGGATAATATCCATGTACCTCCAGGGAAGCCCAGTTAATACCATTATTATTCAAATTTACACATCAACCACTAAAGCCAGTGAGTATGAAATAGAAGAATTCTACCAACTTCTTCATTCTGAAGTTGATCAAACATGCAATCAAGGTGTATTGATCATTACTGGTGATTGGAATGCAAAGGTTGGGAGCAAAGAGGAAGAATCAGTAATTGGAAAATATGGCCTTGGTGATAGAAATGATGCTGGAGAATGCATGATAGAATTCTGTAAAATCAGTGATCTTTTAATTTCAAATACCTTCTTTAGATAGCATAAGAGACAATTATACACATGGACCTCACCAGATGGGATACATAGAAATCAAATTGACTACATCTAGTGGAAAGAGATGATGGAAAAGCTCCATATCATCAGTCAAAACAAGGCCAGGGATGGATTGGCCAAGTTGCAACATCGATGGACTCAAGTGTGGCAACAGCAGTGAAGTTGGCCCAGGACGGGGCAGTGTTTTGTTCTGCTGTACATAAGGTCGCTATGAGTTGGTGCTGACTCTATGGCACCTAACAACAACAGTGACTGGCATCTTAAAAGTTTATGAGTGGCCATCTAAGGTGTAACTGTTAGTCTCTCCACATGGAGAAGAAAGAATAACAATGAAAATTGAAGATGCTTGGACTCAACTAGTTCAGTGGCCAGTGGAGCAGGTGAACATCAGTCATCATGACTCTGAGACCAGAAGAACTGTTTGGTACCTGGTCACCACTAGCAACTGCTCTGAAAGGGATCACAGTAGAAGGTCCTGGATAGAGTAGTAGAATACGTGAAACAAAATTCAAAATTATATTAAGGAGACCGGATTTACTAGTCAGAAACAAACTGTTGCTTTCACCCACCCTTCAGGTCTGGAATGAAATTCACCCTTGTGACCCAATTTTGAGTGAAGCAGTAGATAGGTATATGGGGGGATAACAACACTAGTAACATATGCTCACCATGGAATGGTCAATCATTCAAGACAAAAAGGGCAGCATTTACTTAAAAGACAAAGCTGAGAAGGTATGGGAAGGAGGGTAGACTGGACATAAGAACCACAGGGAGGAAGTGGGATACCTGTTGTTGCATGGAGGGGATTGAAATCATGAAATGAAACAAAGAATCTTTGTTGAATGTAAAATGGATGATCTGTCTAGTGTGTAAACCTTCACTCAATTCACAATAAAAAGTTTCAAAAAACAAAAGTATGTCCACAAGATTGTGCAACCACCACCACTGCCGAACTCCAGAATATTTTCATCATTTCACTATGAATATATTCCTACCACTTGTTAGCTCTGTAATTTAAGCCTGGTTTTCTAGTATGTGAAATAGTCATGACACACATCCATCAATCACAGGAGACATAGTGCCTAGGGTCCAGGATACTTTCAGGGACTCATAGAAAGGTTTTAATTGTAAAATCAGAAGAAAAAAACCCCTTTTATTTTAAAGATAGTATTTTAGCATTCAATATTAATATATGTGTATTCATCTTTGTACTGACACATTTATAAAATGTAACTTTAATGACTATTTTACTTAATGGTGTAAGAGTATTGTGAAATCAACAGTATCTAGGACCCATGAAGGTCTTCCTGTGGCTCTATAATATCTACCTCATAGATACTATCAATCTCCAACCTTTCAGTTAACAGCCAACTAACTGTGAGGTCTAACCATGTTGCTCATGTAAAACCACCATGTGCAGTACTGGCCCATAATAGGCCTTCAGTAAATGGTGTGTACTTATAGGGGAGTGGAGAAAATCTTCCTCAATAACCTGGGCCCCTTTAACAGGAGGCTTTTCTGCTCCACTGGCACCCTGGGAGGCTGGTGAATTATTGACTTTGTAAAGCCACACAGGAGCCAGCCAGTGAGCCCAAGGGATTATCAGCACTGAGGAGCTGCCCCTTTGCCCTGATTTCCTGCTCTGACACCTCTGAAGGCTCTAAAGGTACTGTGGCCTCACTGGACTGAGAGCGAGAGTTGCTGAGGTGAAGAGGAGGGCAGTGAAGAAGGGGCCCTCAATGAATAATCTGGCTGGTAAAAGTCCTTTGTGATCTCCCTACTCCAAGGGAAAGCCTGATGTCTGCCTGTGAGAAGGCAGTGTCCATGCAAGGGGAGTTAACTGTAGGGTAAACATTGGATGCTAACCACAAGGTCACAGTTCAAACCCATTAGCCACTCTTGGAAACCCTATACAGGGTTGCTATGAGTCAGAACCAACTCACAGCACTCAACAACAACAACAACCTCAACAAGCTGGATAATGAATGAGGAAGACTGAAGAAGAATTGATAGCTTTAAATTATGGTATTGATGAAGAATACTGAATATACCAGGGACTACCAGAGGAACCAACAGTTATTTCCTGAAGTAGTACAGTTGGAATGTTCCTTAGAAGTGAGGATGGTGAGACTTGGTTTCATGCACCTTTGGACATGTTAACAGGAGGGACTAGTCCCTGAGAAGGAGAAGGACATCATGCTTAGCAAAATAGAGGATCAATGAAAAAAAGGAAGACCCTTAATGAGATGGATTGACATAGTGGCTGCTGCAACAATTGGTTCAAGCATAGCAATGGTTATGAGACTAGCACAAGACCAGGTCTTGTTTCTTTCTGTTGTACATAGGGTAGCTATGAGTCAGAACCAACTCAACGGCAACTAACAACAACAATTTAAGAAAGCCAGTTGATGTAGAACCTACTAAGACCCATGGTGACCCCATATATGTCAAATTGGAATTATTCTTCACAGAGTTTTCAATGACTTTTGAGAAATAGATTGCCAGGCCTTCCTTCTAAGGTGCCTCTGGGTGAACTCCAACCTCCAACTTTTCAGTTAGCAGCCAGGCGTATTAACTGTTCTCACCATCAGGGACTTCTTGTAAACTTATAGAGCTTTCTATACAGGAGACTTGGGTTTAATTCTTTCATGCATAACCACTACTCATGAAGGCTATGATGCTGAAAAGGATGCAGCAGAGCTTCCAGACTAGATAGACAAGGAGGAAAGGTCTGGTGATCTTCATTTAAAAAGCAACCAATAAAAATCCTATATACCATGATGGTCTGATCTAGAACCAATCATGGGAAGGTTTAGAACAGTGCAGCATTTTGTTTTACTGTCATTCAAGGAGCTGATTCAACGGCAGCTAAGAACGACAATAATAATGTAAGTCTTTGTTTTTTTTCTCTTCACTGTTTGTTTTAAATTGAGGTAAAATTCACATAATATAAAAGTAAACAACTTATAAGTGTACAATTAAGTAGCATTTAGTGCATGTTCACAAGGTTGTGCAACCATCCCGTCTATTTAATTCCATAATATTTCATCATCGTAAAGAAACCCATGAAAAATCACTCTTCATCCACCTTCCCCCGGCAACCATGAATATGCGTTCTATCTCTATGCATTACCTATTTTGGATATTTCATACAAATGGGTTATACAATATGTGTTTGACTTCTTTCATTTAGCATACTGTCTTGCTATCCTCACCATGGTTGTTATGCTTGAGCCCATTGCTGCTGCCACTGTGCCAATCCATCTCATTGGGGATCTCCTCCTTATTGCTGACCCTCCACTTTACCAAGCAGGATGTCCTTCTCCAGGGACTGGTCCCTCCTGATAATATGCCTGAAGTATGAGAGATGAAGTCTGGCCATCCTGACTTCTAAGGAGCATTCTGGCTGTACTTCCCCCAACACAGATTTGTTTGTTCTTTTGTTAAGTCCATGGTACTTTCAATATTCTTCTCCAACACTGTAACTCAAACACACCAATTCTTCTATGGTCTTGCTTATTCATTGTATAACTTTCATATGCATATGAAGCTATTGAAAAGACCATGGCTTGGGCCAGGTTCACCTTAGTCCTTAAACTGATATCTTTGCTCTTGAGCACATTAAAGAGGTCTTGTGCCGCAGATTTGCCTAATGCAGTACATCATTTGGTTTCTTGACTGCTACTTCCATGAGTGTTGATTGTGGATCCAGACAAAATGAAGTCTTTGATAACTTCAATCTTTTCTCCATTTGTTGTGATGCTATTTATTGGTCCAGTGGTGAAGATTTTTGTTTTCTTTACATTGCGGTGCAGTCCATATTGAAGAGTGTGGTCTTTGATCTTCATCAGCAAATATTTGAAATAGCATATCTCAGAACTTTATTCTATTTTATAGTATGCTAACTTTTTTATATATATATACCACATTTTGTCCACTCATCAGTTGGGTGACTTCCACTGTTTTGTGATTGTGAATAACGCTGTCATGAACATTTGTGTAATAGTATTTGTTTTCTAGTAGCTGTTTTCAATTCTTTTGGGTACATACTCAGGAATAGAATTTCTGGGTCAAGGGGTATCTTAGGCTAGTGAATTCTAAGACTGACAGGGAATATGGCAGTCCACTGGCTCAAACCCAGATAACTGGAGGTCAGATGAAGGATCCACACTGAACAAAAAGCAGGAGAGCTTTGCCATAATGCCCATGTATCTTGGATGCATATCACAGCCCCAGGCTAAGAGGGAAAGTCTAGGAAAATCTGGGAGGCCACAGGATCTACGATAACTGGATATGAGTAAGATGTGGAGAGAATTCAGTGAGGTCAAAGTGGGCAGAGGATACAATTGGTACGCTCTAGATAAACAAACAATAAGGACTATATCAAGACCTAGAAGAGAATTCCTAAAGACACAACTGTTGCTCCTTGGGAGCAGAGTGACTAGTAAGGAAAGCCCAAATCCTGAGGCAAGGAGTGGGAGGAGGTCAGATAGAGAAGGGTCGTCACCAGGACACATGAGGTAGAAAGGATGCTGAGACTGCAAGTTTCATTTCTAAACCCAGCCTGTGAAGGCCATTTGGGGTCTCAGAGCCCTTTAGGGGAAACTACTTGTTTCAAATTCTAATACACAGGATAGGGTTTTCTTATAAAACCTAAGGAAGAATTAATCAGGTTTAGTGATTGTACACTGGTGGTGCCATGGGTTAAGCACTGGGCTGCTAGCCACAAAGTCAAAAGTTCAAACCTACCAGATGCTCCTGAGAGAGAATCATGAGATTGTTTGAAACCCTATGGAACAGATTTACTCTGTCCTATGTAGAGTCACTATGCATCGGAATAGGAGTAGAGCAAGTGGCCAGCAAGCACATGAGAAGATGTTTAACATCATTGTTGTTGTTGTTAAGTGCCATTGAGTCAGTTCTGACCCATAGTGACCCTGTATAGGGTTTCCAAAGAGCAGCTAGTGAGCTTGAACTGCTGACCTTGCAGTTCAAATGGCTTTGCAGTCTGGCGCATTAACCCACAGCACCACACCAGGACTCCATTAACATCATTAGGAAAATGCAAATCAAAACCACAGTGAAAAACCACTTCAGACCCACAAAGGTGGACATAATAAAAAAGCAAAACATAACAAATGTTGGCAAAAAAAACATGTAAAGAAATTAGAACCCTCATGCATTAGTAATGTAAAATCAGGGGAAGTGAGGGAAAAACAGCAATGAAGCTGCTAGCTAAGCCCTACAATGCTCAATAGACTCCTGTGAACCCGGGTGGAGACCTGATTGGCCAGCAGTGTGGCAAGACCTGGGGATTCTTGCTCCCAGAGTCAGTGACATAGCCACAGAGGACTAGAGTGAAGAGTGAAGCATCCAGCTGTTAAGAAGAGAGAGCATATGCACAAGAACACCCACACTTGCAGATAATACCCACTTGATCTGGCTTTAATGACTAGATGATCAGAGCTCAACTAGAAGAAGAAAGAAGAGGGAAAAAAGAGTAATCTGATACAATTTGATGAACTTGACATCTTTTTGCAGTAGCTCAAAAGAGGGAACAAATCCTTACAGCAAGGATCATTCCCACCCCCTCCATACACAGAGTAGACAGGGTTGGGCAACTTGGACATTGGCTACCCAAAATGGAGGGGGCTACAAAGGCAAGAAGTGACTGCCTTACAAACTTTCAAGAGGGAACCTAGATCCAAAAGGCATGGAGGAAGGTAGAATATCCACTGAGTAGTATCCAATCTGTCTAGGTGGGGCTGATGAAAGGAAATGCAGATAAGTCTCTTGTGATACAATAGTGAATAAGTGTTATCAGGACTGATTGTGAGGATTGGAAATATAAACGTAGACGTTTTGTAGCAAAAGGAGGGGAGTGATTGACTTTTCAGTCTAGGAGCAGAGGTCCCTGGGACCATCAAGGGAGAAGAGTGGAGAGCAGGACCCTACCCAGAGAAGCAGTGACACCAGAGATGGAGCCAGAGATGATGTGGAAAGATAGAGCAGTTGGGGACTTTAAACCCAGAGAGGGAGAGGGACTGTGTGCTGATGACCAGAGGGGAGGGGGCAGGCTTGTAGTGTATACCGTTTGGTTGGTTGATGATGCCTGGAGGGGAATTGTAACCATGGCATTGAAATGATATACAATAGGATGAATGTAAAACTAGTCATGATGACAATTATTATTGAATTAAAAGACTCCTATCCCCATCCTTCCCTATCTCCTTTCACCAGATCCATCTAGACAAGAGGAAAGCTATTCAGAAGGAATTTCTACCTTACTCTGTAAGGAAATTTTTATAAGAAATAGAAGATTTTTTGCTGAAACACCGCACAAAAATTTCTAGACAGTCATTTTGGTGACACCTCCTCTGACAAGGTCACCTAATATGATCTCCCTTCCCCCATACCTCTTAGTGACATCACTGGAGAAGAGCACCCCTAGGCAAGTACTTAGGATTGACTTCAAGATGGCCAGGTCCTCGAGAAAATTTATTGGACTGGCTGAGGGTCTTGGGCTGCTGTTTCCTTGGAGAGTGATGATAACAGGGAAAGAAAAACAGATCCTAGATGATAAAATCTTCAAGCAGACAGGAGTCGGTGTGAAGATATTTATGAAGTGCATGTGTATATGTTTGTGTGTGTATGTGCCTGACCCAAGCTTTGGTATTTTATTTTCAGTTGTCTTATATGCATGCAAAAGTTGGACAATGAATGAGGAAGACTGAAGAATTGTTGCATTTGAATTATGGTGTTGGCAAAGAGTACCATAGACTACCAGAAGAATGAACAAATCTGTCTTGGAAGAAGAACAGTCAGAATGTTCCTTAAAGGTGAGGCTGGCGAGACTTCCTTTTACTTTGCACATGTTGTCAGGAAGGACCAGTTCCTGGAGAAGGGCATCATGCTTGATTGAGGGTCACTGAAAAAGAGGATGACCCTCAGTGAGACATATTGATGCAGTGGCTGCAACAGTAGGCTCAGGCACCGTAGTGATTGTGAGGATGGTGAGGATCAGCAGTGTTTTGTTCTGTTGTATATTGTGTTAATATGAGTCAGAAACAACTCGACAGCATCTAGCAATGACAACATGGAGGCAGCTCCAGGCTGCATTTTCTTAACCAGGGAGTGAGGCTCTGATCTCTCTGTATGCTCAGAACTGGGAAGTCAGAACTCTGGCATGGGGATCCAGCACTACCACCAGCTTCCCATATGGCTCCAGGCAAATTGTTTCATTGTCATTCATTCATTAAGTGGTTGCCTTGCCTCACAGAGTTGCTGTGAGGAGCCAAGGAGCTAAGAGATCTAAGGTCCACTGAAGAGTTAAGAACATTTCCTCATGTTCTAATTTTTCAGTTGGGTGAAAAGCATTTAAAATGTCTCTCCATCCCCATAATGAATCTGTGCTGTGCCCTGGGAACGGTCATGAGACAAAAGGCTGAACTTAGTGCAGTTTCTGTTCCCAGGGGGAGAAGTCATGCAGGAAGAGTGCCACAGGAGGAGGTCACTATCACCCCAAATGTCAATGCTAACCTCTTGTGCTGGTTCCTCTAGGGAGGGGGTCAGAGAAGGAAGTGACTCAGCCTAATGGTTCATGGGCTTGACCCCTTTAGGAATTACTTGGATACATACACACAGCGTGAGCATCCAGAGCAGCCTATAGCAGAGCTGAAGGGGACTTTGGAGGTCATACTGTTCAAGCCTAATCCTTTTACAGAGGCAAAACTGAAGCCAGGAAAGGACAAGTAGAGGGATAGACACTTCTCAGGAATTTAATGGCAGAGTAGGCATTTGAACACAAGTCTCCTGAGACAGAATCTAGTAGCTTTTCTAGGTCATCAATTGGTTATTGGGTAAGTTTGACAGTTCAAATCTTGCCTTGTGAGTATGTTGTTGTTGTTAAGTGTTGTTGAGTTGCTTCCAACCCATAGCGACCCTGTATGGGGTTTCCAAGGAGTGGCTGTTGAGTTTGAACTACCAACCTTGCAGTCAAGTGCTTATTCTACAGTGTCATACCAGTTATGAGTATATTTGCATGTATTTGCTGATTGTCTTGGGGGCAGAGCTTGGACTTGCACACTAACTAGACAAGTATCTGAAGTAGCAAGCTCCCTGTGTCTGGAGACCTCAGGGTTGACCAGAAGGTTGTTTGTGTTCCCACAGGGCTGATAGATAACATCCCAATAGTGGGGCTTCGTGTCCATAGCTCTAGGCTTTCAGTTCTGGGAGGTGGAATGTGTGTAGTTGACTGTTAATCTGTTGGTTCTGGCTTGATGTATATGGGGTAAGCAGGTCCTTTCTGAGAGTCAATTTTAAAATAAAAATAAAAATGTAATATATGTATAACAAAACAGTTATCATTTCAACCATCTTTACATGTATAATTCATTGACATGAACTAAGTTCCACAAGTTGTATAGTCATCCCCACTATCTGTTTCTAAATTTTTCATCATCCTAAATAGAAACTCAGCGTTTCTTAAGCAATAACTCTCCATTGCCTCCTCCCACCTGCCCCTGGTAGCCACTAATAAACTTTGACCTCTATGCATTTGCCTATTCTAGGTATTTCATATAAATGGAATCCCACCACATTTGTCCTTTGTGTTGGGACTTTTTTCACTCAATATAATGTTTTCAAGGTTCATCCATGTAGGAGCCTGTATCAGGTCTTTTTATGCCAGACTGCAAAGCCATTTGAACTGCAAGGTCGTCGATTCAAGCTCACCAGCTGCTCATCGGAAACCCTATACAGGGTTTGGGTCAGAATCGACTCAACAGCACTTAGCAACAACACTATTCCATTGTATGGATAGACTACATTTTGCTTATCCATTCAGCTTTTGATGGACACTTGGGTTGTCTCCACCTTTTGGCTATTTTGTATACTACAGCAATGATGAACATGGTGTGCAAATATCAGTTTGAGTCCCTGCTTTCCACTCTTTCTGGAATGCTGTGTCATCTAATAATTCAATGGGAGCGTTCAAGGGTACAATTATCACCTTCCATGTGGAGACTCAGGTTCAATTCTTGGCTAATGCACTTTGAGTGCAGCTTCCACCTAACAGTGGAGGCTTGAATGCTGCTATGATGCTAAAGAGGTTTCAAAGAAGCTGACAAACTAGGAAGAAATGCTTGTCAATCTACTGAAAAAAACCAACCAGTGAAATCCTTAATGGTTCCATCCCACCATGCCTGGTGTTGCCATGAATAGCTAACAGCAAGAGCAGCATGGTACCTCTGTTTTAAGAACTGTTTCCCAAAGTGGGTTTACTAAGTTACATTGCGACCAGCAATGGATGAGGTTCCAATTTTTCTATATCCACTGAACCAGTATTAATGAGGACAGTAAGCATGAAGGTATTCAAATACGGAAGGCCAGCCCTCACAATCTGGTCTAGAGGTTCAGGCAGACTTTTACGTTTTTTTTTTTGTTTGTTTGTTTTTTGTTTTCAGTTAAAAAGGCAGTATCATCCATCTATCTCATTAAGGAGTTCTGGTGGTACAATGGTTAAACACTCGCCTGCTAACTGAAAGGTCAGAGTTTTGAACTCATTAGCTGCTCCACTGGAGCAGTCTGCTTCTGTAAAGATTGTTGTTGTTAAGTGATATCAAGTTGGTTCTGACCCATAGTGACGCTGTATAGGGTTTAGAAGGAGCAGCTGGTGAGTTTGAAGCGCCAACCTTGAGGTTCAAACCGACCTTATGGTCCCACAGTGCCACACCAGGAGTCCTCTGTTAATCCTATGGGTCGGTTCTACTTTGTCATGTAGGGTCACTGTGAGTTGAAATTGAATCGATGGCAATGGCTTGTGTTTTTTGGTGTATTACCTCATTATAAAAAAAAAAAATCAGAAAATTAGAAAACAATAAACCTTTGACATCTCATTCTTCTTTTCCTCATTCAGGCTCTTCTCTATTCAAATCCAGTCTCTCTTTATAATATACATGTGTGAGTATATATGTTGTTGTTGTTAGGTGCAGAACGAAACACTGCCTAATCCTGGGCCAACCTCAATATCGTTGCCACGCTTGAGTACATCGATGCTGCCACTTGGCCCATCCATCTCGTTGGGGGTCTTCCTCTTTTTCTCTGACCCTCCACCTTACCAAACATGATATCCTCCAGTGACTGGTCCCTCTTGACAACATGTCTGAAGTATGAGAGATGAAGTTTGGCCATCTTGACCTCCAAGGAGACCTCTGGCTGCACTTTTTCCAAACGGATCTATTGGTTCTTTTGTCCGTCCATGGCACTTTTAATATTCTCCTCCAACACCATAACTCAAAAGCATCAATTTTTCTGTGGTCTTCCTTATTCACTGTCCAGCTTTTGCATGCGTATGAAATAATTGAAAATACCATGGCTTGGGGTCAGGCTCACCTTAGTCCTCAAGCTGACATCTTTGCTCTTCAACACTTTAAAAATGTCTTGTGTAGCAGATTTGCCTAATGCAATATGTCATTTGATTTCTTGACTGCTGCTTCTGTGAGTGTATGTATATATATATATATATATATATATATATATATATGTGTGTGTATGTGTGTATGAATGAGGAGCATGGTGACTTCATAGGATAAGCACTGGGCTTCAAATCACCAAGGTTGGTGGTTTGAGCCCACCAGCCACTCTGCAGGTGAGAGTCAATTCAGACTCTTGTTGGCCCCTTATATGCAGAATAGAACTGCTCCTTAGGGTTTGCAAGGCTGTAATTTTTTAGAAGCAGATTGCCACCTCTGTGAGAGTGAGCTGCTGACCTTTTGGTTAGAATTGTGCTACCCAGGAACTCCTTATATGAAGGGCTTCAAAAAGTTCATGGGAATAGAATAAAAAGATAATGGGATTTTTCCATGAACTTTCTGAAACACCCTCCTATATAGGTATATGTATATATATGTTTTAATTTATATGTATACTATGTACTTGTGTATATGGATAAGCAAAAAATAATGTAAAAACTCCTTGATTTCACTCTAGCCTGGAAAGCACACTGAACCATTGACCGGGTAGTATGCCCTTTTGTGCTTAACCATTGTTGTTGTTGTTATTAAGTGTTATTGAGTCGGTTCTGACCCATAGCACCTCTGTGTAGGGCCTCTAAGGATCGGCTGGTGGATTTGAACTGCCAGTCTTGCGGTTCAAACTGACCTTGCAGTCCAGTGCATTATCCTGCAGTGCCACGCCAGGACTCCATTGTTGTTGTTGTTGTGTGCCATGGAGTTGGTTCCGACTCATAGCGACCCAGTACAGGGTTTCCGAGGCTGTAAATCTTTACTGGAGCAGAACGCCTAATCTTTCTCCCGCAGAACAGCTGGTAGTTTTGAACTGCTGACCTTGCGGCTTGCAGCCTGATTCGTAACCACTACGCTACCAGAGCTCCTTTAGCTATAACTAAATTTCATGTCAGCTTGCTCAAATATCTTACCACTTTTTATTACCCTCTAGAGCAAGACCCCCAACGAGATGGATTGGCCACGTAGCAGCATCGGTGGACTCAAGCGTGGCAACAATAGTGACGTTGGCCCAGGATCGGGCAGTGTTTCGTTCTGCTGTGCGGAGGGTCGCTATGAATCGGTATGGACTCCATGGCACCTAACAACAACAACAGGGCAAGGATTGGCAAACTTTTTCTGTGAAAGGTCAGGTAGGAAATACTTAAAGTGTTGTGGGCCACATGGTCTCTGTCTGAACAATACTCACTCCTCTCATAATAACATAGGCAGGTTCCAAAGGCCAAGTTGTTAGGTGAAAATGTGAGCATGTAGGATGACGGCATCAGATCACAAACTGGAGGAGGACTACATCTTTACCAAACCACTGAGAATCATGGCCCAGCCAAGCTGACGCAGCACTTTAACCAGAGTTATTTCACCTCACACCTTGGTGCACTGTAAATGCACAGATGTACACTGTTAATGCACAAAAGAGTCGAATAGTGGATTTGTTTTGTTGTTGTTGTTGTTAAGTGCCATCGAGTCGGGTCCGACCCATAGCGACCCTGTACAGGGTTTCCGAGGGTGTAAATCTTTACGGGAGTAGAAAGTCTCATCTTTCTCCTGCGGAGCGGCTGGTAGTTTCGAACCGCTGACCTTACGGTTCGCAGCCCGATTCGTAACCACTACGCTACCAGAGCTCCTCTAGTGGATTTGTTTTACTATGGCAGTAATTGGGAAATGTTAGATAAGAAGATAGTACTTAAGTTAGTAGGTGTACTCAAAGCGGCTATTGTTTCACAATAGATAATATGTAAGTGAATTGACATGGCTGTGTTCCAATAAAACTTCATTTATTGACCCTGAAATTTGAATCTCATAAAATTTTCTCCCTGGGAATTTTTGCTTTTTTTAAAAAGGAAAAAAAAAAAAATCATTTAAAAATGTAAAAAAACTATTCATAGCTTGAAGGCCATACGAAAATAGGTGGTGACTGAATTTGGCCTGTGGGCCCTAGTTTGTTGACCTCTGTTCTAGAGTCGGCCAGTCTAAGATGCACTGAGATGGAAATGGTCTCCATCTGTCCTGTCAAATCCAGTAGCCATGAGGCACATGTGGCTACTAAGCCCTTGCAATGTGGCAATACAACTAAGAAACTGAATTTAAATTTTATTTCATTTGAATTAATTTTAATTGATATAGCCACATGTGTCTTGTGATTTCTGTATTGGACAGAGTAGCTTGAAAACTAATGGTTCTCAGACTTTAGTATGCACCCGAATCACTTGGAGGGCTTGAGAAAACAGTTTTCTGGTTCCCACTCCCAAAGTTTCTGATTCAGTAGGTTGCCGAACAAGTCCCAGATGATGCTGATACTGCTGGTCCAGGGACCAAATACATTGAGAAGCACTGCTCTAGAGGCTGTTAACTATACGTTTGATAACTCTGAGCCAAAGGGTATCTTGTGTACATAACAACCTTGCTTCTCTCATCTTTGAACTTTGGATGGAAGCTGGCTTCGATGAAGGCTTGCAGGATTAGGAGGCAAGAGTCTTGTAGTTTTACTGTGCTGACACTCAATTGGGGGACCTTGGACAAATTACTTGTCTCGAGGCCTTAATATCTTCCTGACCTTTGGTCAGCTCTGACAATCTGTGATTCCCCTGGTGACAAGGCAAGGGCCCGGATATTCTTGATTAGCTCTTGGCCTCTGTGTTGTCTTACACGTTGTTGGTAGCTACAGACTGTGCCAATGAGACCAAGTTCTGGAATTTGGTCGTTATGGAACTTATTGATTTTTTTCTGTGTTCTATTAATTTTTTTCTCTACTTATCAAGCATCTGTTATGTATTAGCCATTGTACTGAATAGGGTAAAGTTCAGACCTCTGGGCTCATAGCCTAGTCAGGAGATAGACACAGAACAAATAATCAGAAACACATTTGAGGCGTGCTGTGCTGAGGATCCCTGATGGCACAGTGAGTTAAGCATTGAAATACAAACCACAAGGTTGGTAGTTTAAGCCCACTAGCTGCTCTGTGGGAGAAAGATGAGGCAGTCTGTTCCCACAAGGCTTTACAACCTCAGAAGCCATACGTAGCAGTTCTACTCTGTTCTATACGATCATTATGAGTTGGAATCAACTTGACTTCAGTGGGTTGGGTTTGGTTGTTGTTGTTAAGCACTGCCTAGTTCCAGTTCATAGAAACTCTTTATAAGGTTTTCAAGGAGTGGCTGGTGAGTTTGAACCACCGATCTTGCTGTTTAAACCAAACTTTAGGTCGAGTGCTTGTCTTATGGTCCCACACCAGGACTCCATGGTTTAGTAGGTGTGTTATAAGTACAAGGGGACTTAAAAAAAAGTTCATTGTAAAGGTGGGGTATAAACTAGAAAAATAGGGCTAGAGATGGAAGAAGACTTTTCACAGTAAGTCTTTTTATATATTTTTGATTTTTAAACCATGTGAATCTATTACTTATTGAAAAAAGTAAGTAAATATTCTAAAAAAAAAAAGTTCATGGCAAAATTCCATTATCTTTTAATTCCACTTTTCTATGAACTTTTTTGAAGCACCCTCATATAATGTACTTTGGGAACTGGGAGGGGTGGGGTGGATGATTTTGCCTGGGGCAGTGAGGAAAGGCATTATTGATGATCTGAATCATAGCTTGAAGGTTGAATAGCAATTTTACAAACATAGAGGCCAGAAAAGAGATTCTAAGTAGAGGGACAACTTGTGTAAAAGTCTATCAAAACCGCTGTCATTGTGACTCATAGTGACCCTACAGTAGAGTAGCATTGCCCCTTTGGGTTTCCAAGACTAAATCCTTATGGGAGCAGATCAGCTTCATCCTTTTTCCGTGGAACTGCTGGGGAGGGGTTCTAGCTCTGTAACCCCTGACTCCACTAGGACTCCTGTGCACAAGTCTCCTGGTATGAGATTCAGTGTGGTTGGTGCTCTGAGACATGTATAAGGCTAGTGAGACACAAGGCTGGCCCTATGGCTCAGACTTCATTGTGAGAGGATATTATGAACCAGACCAAGTTGTGTAGACTTCATCATGAGACAAAAAGGAAATCATGAGGTTTTTCATAGTAGGCAGTTTTGTGTGTACATGTTTGTTTTGAGAGCAGTTCTCTGGCAACAACCTAAAGGAGGTGTTGGCAGTGAAGAGGCTGGAGGCAGGGAAAGCAGTTGTAAGACCAGTCTGATAGTTCAGATGAGTGATGATAGCATCTGAATCAAGGCAGAGGCCAGGGTGACAAAGAGGAGAGGACAACTTCTAGAGATTTCAGAGGTTCTTAGTTGGGTAATTGAATGTTCAGTTGGGCAGTAACTTGTCAGGAAGTGGGGTGGTCAGTTGAATAAAGTAATGGCTTTTGCTGAACACGCAGTATTCAGAGGATCTGAGTACTGCCTAGAGGAGCCCTGGTGGGGCTTGTTTGCTAAGCTCCCAGTTGCCCCATGGGAGAAAGATGTAAAGATTTGCAACCTTAGAAACCCTATGGAGCAGTTCTCTTCTGCCCTTGAGGGTTACTGTGAGTCGTAACCTATTCAATGGTAATGGGTAGGGTTTTGGTTTGGGCACTACCTAGTGGACTCTTGGGGAGGCGCTGTGGGTTAATGCGCTGGACTGTAAAGCCATTTGAACTGCAAGGTTGGCAGTTCAAGCTCACCAGCTGCTCCTCGGAAACCTTATACAGGGCCGCTATGGGTCAGAACCGACTCAACGGCACTTAAAAACAAAAACAGTTAGCTAGAGAACTGCAATCTGGATCTGGAGGAGGGACAGGGGTCCTCTCATGCAGTCTCCTCCCATCCTGCTTCCACCATACAGCCATTTGGTCACTTCTTAGACTGTGTCAGCTAAATTCATTCTCACCCTGTTGTTATTAGCTGTTGTTACTTGAGTTGACTCTGACTCTTGGTGACCTGATATACAACAGAATGGAATGCTCCTGTTGATATTTGAAATGCTGATGGCACAGTTTTCAGCACCACCGCAACATACAAGCACTACAGTACCTTAGGCCCTCCATTTTTGCTTTTCCTCTGGTTTTCTTCTTCTCATTCTTTTGTTTTGTTTTTAAGGTTTTTATTGTGGATTGAGTGGAAGTTTACAGGGCATCAGTTTTGCATTAAACAAATCATACACCTTGTTTCATTACAGTGATTATAATCCCCTCCATGTACCATCAGTTAACAGTATTTCTCTATATCCACTTTAGCTTTTTAAAAAACAAAAAAATCCACCCAGGCATATATAATAATTTACATTTCCAAAGGGCACATTCTGCAAATCTGCCTCCTGGCCACCAGCTCTTAGTCCTTCTCTTCTTAGTCAATGAATCTAGAGTCATCAGCCACTCCCCCTCTCCAT
>NW_006408646.1:9428166-9433899 GCF_000296735.1 Chrysochloris asiatica
GCTCTGAGTATAGGTCAGGTTCATCATGAAGATATATCTTCTGTCACTGTAGCTGTTCCAGTCTGCTTGTCCTTTCTAGTGGGAATGTCTCACCACATGTGGTTCTGGATGGGACTCTTGATTACACGTAAGGTCCTATACTCTGTAAAGGCTTTGCAAGAGGCCTATTTCACTGGGCAAGTTGTAGAACCTCTTTTAGGTATTCCAATCAGTTATAGGCTGAAGGTGGGCTTACAAGTTTTCTCTAATCATATTTCCCAACATTCCTTTCTATCCCACTCAAGTGTCTGTTTTACAATAGTAGGCAAGGATATTACTAAGGCAGTCAAGGATTTTAGTATTATTTTCCCTCTTCAAGCTATACCTAGATCCCTGTATCCCAGAGCCCTGTTGTTCCATGATTGAGTATACATCACTATTTACCTCTGTTTCACTAGGCCATGCAAACCTGTCTCAGTGTTTCCCTATCTATCTTGTTCTTCTGCCTCCTCCCCGCTTCTTGTGTTGCCATCCCCAACACCCAAACTAAACTCCCCACCCCAACTCCATGTGGTTACCTTATATTCCATTAGTTCTACCCTCCATTTAAGACAGTCTATTTTATCCAGTAATCTACCTGACCTTTCCACCACCTGGATCTCTGTTCCTCTGTGTTTATCTTCTTTCATATTGTAATTGTTTTGATCATAGACTGACCTCCCAGATCCTCTGTTCTTATCATTTTATTCTGTTCTTGACTCTTCCATTTGTCAACTGAGTTCAGGTTGATGCTGCCACGTACGTCATTCTGTAGTTGTCTGTTCTTGTTGGTTCTCAGTCTACAGAACTTCTTTTAGGATGTTTTTCAAAGCAGGGTTGGCTTTGGCAAAATCCCTTCGCTTCTGTGTATCCTCGAATGTTTTGATTACACTATCGTATTTGATTGACTGCTTTACAGGGTAGAGGATTCTTGGGTGGCAGTTTTTTTCTTTCAGCGTTTTATATATGTCTCCCCATTGCCTTCTTGCCTGCATGGTTTCTGTTGAGAAATTCGAGCTTAATCTGATTTGCTTGCCTTTGTATGTTATATTTCTCTTTTCCCTAGCTGCTTTCAAGATGCTGTCTTTATCTTTGATTTTGGAGAGCTTGAATATTATATGTCTTGGTGATTGTCTTTTAGGGTCTATCCATCCTGGGGTTCGTTGAGCTTCTTGAATGCTTATCTTTTCACTTTTCATGATGTTAGGAAAATTTTCTTCCAGAAGCTCTTCAACTATCTCCTCTGTGGACTTGTGTGATTGTTCCTGTTCTGGAATGCCAATAATTCTTATGTTATTCCTTTTCATGTTATCCAACACAATTCCCATTCAGGCCTTTTTTCTAGTTATAAACAGTTCAGGGCTGGCTGTGGTGGTTTGGTTTTAAGTGGAAACTGTCTCTTTAAATTTTGAGGAGATCTGTGACCATGTGCTGTAGAACCTTGCAAGAGTGGGGCTGGGTGCCACTAGTTCAGGCACCCCTAAAGTCACCAAAATGGAGGGGCTCAGACAGCAAGGGATCAATGAACAGATGCCAAAAGAAAAGAATGTCCACACCTTTATCTCTGCGGTTCTGCCAGGCATCTGTGGCCGCTCCGATCCTTCCCCAGCTTGGTCTCACCCAAGATGGTGGCTCCTGGAGCAGCTGAGTGTCCTAAATTAGAAAGCAATGGATTTCTTGCTACTGCCACAAATTCCCTCAGCTGTAAGCCTTCCAACCTTATAAATATTCCTTTATATGTGGTTCAGAGTCCTAGGATCATCCCCTGAGCTGGCTTCATTGGGTATGCTATGTTGTTGCTGGCGGAGCTCCTTACTGCACTTCCACCCAATCTGCCATCTTGTTTGTTCTATATCTTCTTCTCATTTTTTAGTTTTCAGTTCTGTAAGGGTATCTTTCTTTAACTGTTTTGTTTAGATCTAAATGTTCATGGCCAAGCAGAGTATGTGATACATAGTAGATGCTTAGTGGATATGAGGTTAAGTCATAACACATTGCTACAAAATCATGTTGTCAAGTGTTGTTGAGTTGGTTCCAACTCATAGTGACCCTGCATAGAGTTTCCAAGAAGCAGCTGGTGAGTCTGAATCACTGACCTTGTGGTTCAAACTGACCTTGGGGTCCCGTGCTTATCTGACAGCACCACACCAGGACTCCACAAAATCATACAAACCTTTATTAAACAAGAATATCAAAATGTGAAGCTATTTCTCAACATGCCCTCCATCTACATCTATACACTTCTGAAGTTGGTGTTCCCTTCTTTTTAGTCCTTCCCCAAACAATTCTGTGCTCTTTGATTTACACCACATCAAAACAGCAGTTTTGGCATCCTTGAGGTACTCAGATCATGTTCCTTTAAAATGGTTTTGAGAAGTTTGGAGGGGCAAGATCAGGGCTGTAGGATGGAAGGGGTAAAGCTTCCCAATAAAATTCTCATAGGACAGCTCTTGCTATGGTCAAAGAATGGGCAGGTATATATTGTTATGATGGAAAAATTAAAAAGTTTTAGACGCAACTTTTCTGGTCTTTATCTCATTAATGCAGTTTTCCATTTTCTTAAACCTTTTTCTCAATTAGCCCCCACAATTGTCCTGTGTCCTTTGAGAAAATCTATCAAGATTACCCCTTAGAAATCCTAAAAAACAGTCACCATAATCTTCTGAGTTGACCACTGTGCCTTGAATTTAACTGGTCCAGCAGAGCCCCTTGGAAGCTATTTTTTTGATGTTTGTTTTTGAAGGTGCCTTAATGAAATGAATAAAAATGTATTCCCGTGAGAACTTGTCTACAATACTGATCTCAGAGAAATACATTTTGTTTGGTACAAACCCATGAATGCAAAAGCTGGACAATGAACTAGGAAAACAGAAGAATTGATGTATCTGAGTTATGGTGTTGGGGAAGAATATTGAAGATACCATGGAGTGCTAGAAGAATAAACAAATCTGTCTTGGAAGAAGTACAGCCAGACTGCTCCTTAGAAGTAAGGATGTTACATGCTTTGGACATGTTATCAGTAGGAATCAGTCCCTGGATAAGGGCATCATATTTGGTAAAGTAGAGGATCAGTGAAAAAGAGGAAGACTCTCAATGAGATGGATTGACACAGTGGCTAAAGTGTAAGTCTCCCTAGCTCTGACTGCTTTGGAATCAATGCATTTGAATTATGGTGTTGGCAAAGAATATTGACAACACCATGGACTGCAAGAAGAACAAACAAATCTGTCTTAGAAGAAATTCTGCCTGAATGCTTCTAGAAACTGGTATTGTGAGAGCTTTGTCTCATATACTTTGGACATATTCTCACAAAGGACCATTCCCTGGAAAAGGACATCATGCTTGGTAAAGTGGACAGTCAGTGAAAATGAGGAAGACCCCAATGAGATAGATTAACACAGTGCCAGCAACAATGGACTCAAGCATAACAATTGTGAGGATGCTGTAGGACTGGACAGTGTTTTGTTCTGTTGTACATAGGGTCAGTATACATTGGAACAGACTTGACAGTACTTAACAACAGCAACAGCTCTTACTGGGAACTTGAGAGACCTTGGACGTTTACCATCAGGTGATCCTGGACATTTACCAATCTATAGGCTAGAATGTTTATGACCAGTCATCAAGGTAGGATAAGAAATTTTAATTTAAACGTGATCTTTCCCTTTGACCAATTAATCTTTAATTATCTTCCTATTAACTTTGTTTAATAACCATGATAAGTAAAAGGAAATAACATTTGAGTTAGTTCACTGACAACAAGTTTTCTAGAGAAACTGTTTTATATATACAAATGCCCACGCACACGCTGACTCAACTGCAAACATGCAGACACGTGTAAGATGGGTAAAGACAGCCTCTCATAGCATGTGCAGGTATAGTCAGTGCATACAAGTCCCCTAGAACACCAACAATCTTGCAAGGAACTTGTTACATGTGCATAGGTTCTTACCTACCCAACTGTGCACACACAGAATACAATACAATACAAAACAAACAAACAAACAAAATAAAGCAAAGTGAAGCAACAACAAAGTCCTCAGGTGACTATGAAGTTTGGATGGACAGTGACTAAGTTAAAAATATTAGGGATATTAGCTCACACTTCTTGAGCATTTCCTAAGAGCTAGAGTTGTGTGAGACACTTTATATATACTTTCTCATTTAATCTTTATAAATAACTTGTCTTAATTATCTAGTGTTTCTGTAATAATAGTAGCATCAAGAAAAGTATTAAAAATGGGTAGTTTTGATAGAACAAACAAGATGGCAGATCGGGTGGAAGTGCAGTGAGGACTCTGTCAGCAACAACACAGAATACTGGACCACACAGGCTCAGGGGATGGTGCTAGAACTCTGAACCACATATAAAGGAATATTTAGAAAGTTGGAAGGCTTACAGCTGGGGGAATTTGTAGCAGAAAGAAGAGATCCATTGCTTTATAATTCAAGATGCTCAGGAGCTCCCAGAACTGCCACCTTGGGAGAGACCAAGTGGGGGAAGGATCAGAGCAGCCACGGACGCCTGACAGAACTGTGGAGATAAAGGTGTGGACATTGTTTTTTTTTTGGTATCTGTTCATTGGTCTCTTGCTGTCTGTGTACCTCCATTCTGGTAACTAGAGGGGGTGCCTGAGTGAGTGGACACCCCACCCCCAGCCCCACCCCCCAGAGGGTTCTACTATTCATGCGCAAAGATCTCCTTGAAATTTAAAGTGACAATTTCCACTTAAAACCAAACAGCAATGCACAGCCACAGCTGACCCTGAACTGTTTATCATTAGGAAAAAGGCCTGAATGGGGATTGTGGAGTGGGACAGGCAGACTGAAAAAGAAATAGGCTGAAAATTAAATCCTGAGTTACATCATAATGACCAACAGTGGCATCTTGACATTTCTCAGAAAGAAGAGTGAAAAGGGAAGCCCATCTCCTGATCACATCTACCTGGAGGCAATCAGAAAGCATAAAAAATACCAAAACACACACCCATCTAAGTATTAAGACCACAGATAACTCCTGAATATGCCCAAAAAACAGAAGCAGATGACCATATCAGTACATGTCCAGAAATGAGATAAAATGACTGAGACAAATGAGCTGGAAGTAGACCTACATTCCATATGGGAAGATGGGCAGGCTTTGGAAATGCTTGAGAAGGAATTCAGAAAAATGATTACAAAATGTATCAAAACATTATATAATGGAGTTGAGAAAAATAAGGAAGTCAGGAAAGCACTACAGGAACAATCAAATAAGATACATACAGCATTGGAAACAATTCAATACCTACAGAAAGAGGTCCAAATGATTAATAATAGAATATCAGAAATGGACAATACACTGAAAGGCCAAACGAGTAGAACTGAAGAGATAGAAGCAGAACTAGAGAGCTAGAAGATAAATCCCTCAACACTACTAAGATAGAAGTGCAAACACAAAAAAGGATAAAAACATCTGAAGTAGGCCTAAGATTCATGTTGGACAACACGAAGAGGAATAACTTAAGAATTATTGGCAGTCCAGGACACGAAGAATCACACAAGTCCACAGACGCGATAGTTGAAGAGCTTCTGGAAGAAATTTTTCTTAACATCCTGAAAAGTGAAAAGATAAGCATTCAAGAAGCTCAACAAAATCCAGGAAGGATAGACCCTAAAAGACAATCACCAAGACATAAAATAATCAAACTCTCCAAAATCAAAGATAAGGACAGA
>NW_006408646.1:9434909-9451008 GCF_000296735.1 Chrysochloris asiatica
CCTATCCAGAATCTTCTGAGATGGGACATTCCCACTAGCAAGGAACAGCTAGAGCAACAGAAGATACATCTTCAAAGAAAGATCATCAGGAAAAACCCAAAACAAAAATGTCAGCATGACTGGCTACTACAAGAATAAGCAAGCTGTTCACCAGGAAGCAATCAAGTTCCTTCAGGACAAACTTCCCTCTAAGACTGAAACTCAAAGGGAACACACAAACAGGTATATAAGCTTGCTGGTGACCACATTGGTCTACTGGTGAGTGGAAGAAGAGGAAAGGCAGCAATGAAGAAATGGGCTGAGTTCAACTATAGTCCATTGATTCCTGCTGACCTGGAGATGAGAGAGAGAAGAGGAAGGGCTGGTTGGTCCAAAGTGTGGTGAGACCTGAGGACACTTGAGCCCCTGGACAAGGACATAGCCACAGAGGGCTAGAGCTGAGAGTGACGCATCTAGCTGATATGAAGTGAAGGGAAATGCACAAGAACACCCAAACTTGCAGACAGTATCCATTTGGCCTAGTCTCGATGGCTTGATAATCAGAACTTGACTAGAGGAATATTAAGAAAAATAAATAATAATTTAAAAAACAAATAAAGGAAACAAGGGTAAATTGTTACAATTTGATGAACCCGACCTATACTCATGGAGGGAGTAACTCCAAATACCAACAGAGAGGGAAGAAGTCTTCACATCAAGTATCAATACTATCCCTTGTGTATACAGAGTAGATAGGGACAGGCAGTTTAGACACTGGCTACCTAAAATGAAGGGGTGATAAAGGCATGAAGTGGCTGGCTTATAAGGTTTCAAGAGGGAGTTTAAGAGTATGGGCATAAAGAAAGAGTCCCCGCTGAATAGTTTTCATCTTGTCTAGATGGGTCTGGTGAAAAGAGATGAAAATAAGATTTGTATGATTCAATAGTGAACAATTGTTACGACTAATTCTACCATAGGTCGAAGTTTTCTAACAAAAACAGGGGAGTGCTTAATCTTACAGTCCAGAAACAGAGGACCCTAGGCCGTCAAGGGAGAAGAGCACAAGCAGAATGCGGGACCTTATCCAGAGAGGGCAGCGATGCCAGAGATGGAGGCAGATATGGGGACAAGGAGAGAGGGAGTGGCTGGGGACGCTAGATTCATGGGAAGAAAGGGACTGAGAACTGGTGGCCAGGAGGTAGACTTGCAGAATGTGCCCTTTGGAGGTGTAAATTATTACATATGCCTGATTTTTTTTTTTTTTTTTTTTTTTTAAAGCTAAAGTGTATAGAGAGAAATGCTGTTACATTTCTCTCTATACATGGAGGGAATTATAATCATTGTAATGAAGGAAGGGTACATGGAGGGAATTATAATCATTGTAATGAAACAAGGTGTATGATTTGTTGAATTTAAAACTGATGATCTGCCTTGTAAACTTTCACTCAACCCACAATAAAAAGCTTTTTTTTTTTTTAATAAAAAAAAAGTGGGTAGCTTTAAAGAATGGAGATTCATTTTGTCACAGTACAGAAGGCTAGAAGTCTGAATTCAGAACTTCTGCACTAGAAGGTCCTGTTTTGCCTCTTTTAGCTTCTAGTAGCTGCCAGGGATCCCTGGTGTTCCTTGGATTATAGCTGGATCTGTTTCCATTGTGATACAGCGTCTGTCTTTTCCCTGTGTGTGTATGTTTCTGTATCTATTCTTTTTTTTTAAATTGTATTGTTGTAATAATATATTTGATAAACATTTGCTAATTCCACATTTTTCACCTGTGCAACTAAGTGAGGTTGAGTACATCCATTCTGCTGTACAACCATCACTACTATCTGTTTTCAAGTGATTCCATCGTAATTAGCAGAAACTCAGTGTTCCCGAAACAATGACTTCTTTGCTCCTCTCTCTAGCCCCTGGTAACCACTAATAAATTTTGCCTCTTCTAGATATTTCATATAAGTGGGATAATGCAATATTTGTCCTTTGGTGACTGACTTATTTTGCTCACATTGTTTTTCAATTTTTTATTGTGGTTTGTATATGATTTTACAGAGCAAATTAGTTTCTCATTGAACAATTTATACACATTTTGTTTCGTGATATTAGTTCCATCCTGTCAATGAAACAGCACTCTTCCTACTGCCTCCCTGGGTTCCTTATTTCCATTTGCCTCCCTTTCCTGCCCCATCTTACCTTCTGAACTTTGTTTTTGTACAAATGCTGCCCTTATGGTACGTGTATTGTTGACTGTTCTGAGGATCATGTTCTTTGCGGGTGATGATGTTAACTTTATAGGACCAACAAGTGATCTCTAGGAATGGTTTCAGTTTAGAGGGTGTCTGAGGACTATAATCTCAGAGGTTCCACCAGTCTCTATTAGACCAGTAAATCTGGTCTTTTTTTTATGATTTTGAAGCATGTTCTACATTTTACCTCTACTTTTTCAGGACCTTCTATTGTTATATCAGTCAGAGCTGTTGGTAGTAATAACCAGGCATGGTTAGTTCTTCTGGTCTTAGGCTAGTGGAGACTGGTTTGCAGGTCCATTAGTCCTTTGTACTAATGTTTCCTTGTATCTTTGATTGTTTTCCCTCTCTGCTCCAGATGGGAAAAGATCAATAGTTGTAGCTAGGATGGCTGCTTGCAAGCTTTTTTTTAAAAAAACTATTTACTGTGATTGGGTGAAGGTTTACAGAGAAGGTCACCAGCTTTACATTTAACAAATCACACACTTCATTTCATCTCAATGATTGCAATCCCCTCCATTTAGCAACAGTTACCCCACTTGCTGTCTATTGTTCTTACTTTCATTCTATTCTCTTTCCCATCCCTTCTCTACTTTGTCCTGAGGTAGATGTTGCCCTTTTGATCTTAGATGGTTGATTGTTCTATGGTGAGCATATCTTGCTAGTGTTTTTGTACCCCACTGTACACTATGAAGACATCAAGAATGATTTTCCAGAAGGAGAAACAGTACTTTGTGAGAAAAAGATACCACATGTGTTTATCCTCTTTCATAACCAGGAAGTGGATGAAATGGCAGCTGACTGGCTAACAGATGAGCTGTCCAAAATATAAATATTGACACAAGGGAACAAATATCTACAGTTAGAATGTAGACTCTGGCTTTATTACACTTGGCAAATACATGTTTAATTTTAGATAGGAATAAAGTGAGAACCTCTCAGCTTTAAAAAGTATCAGCACCCATATAAGCGGAAGTAAACACAGTTAATTAATCATTCCATAGGCGAAACAAGCCATTTTCTAAGATTCAAGGTATACTATGATCATTTCTAAATGAAGTGTATTATGTCTGTGTAAGATGCGCTGGCATTTATTTTGGTAAGCAGAATGCTTGCAAGCAAAATGAAATCCAAATTTAGTTGATTTTAATGGAGTCCTGGTGTGGTACTGTAGGATAAGCATTGCACTGCTAATATGATACTATAGAATAAGCATTGCACTTCTAACTCCAAGGTTGGTGCTTCAAATCCATCAGCCTCTATGAGTCAGAGCTGTCTTGACAGCATTTAACAATAGCAATAACAACAATGCTCCACCACACTCTTAGGTGTGCTGGCAGCAAAGATAAATACCACATGTACAAATATTCTCTGCCCAACTCGTATGTTTGAGGATATACTCTCACTCTCCCTCCCATACCCATCCAATGTGTGTATAACACTGTTGACCTCAGTTCCCTTTAACCCTTTCATTCCTTCCTATGTCTTCACTAGTCATCATTCTTCTGCCCACTTCTTTCTTCTTGTATGTTGCACTTCCCTTCACCCAAGTTAACATGTGTCTACCCTCCAGCCAGAGAATTACTCTCCCTTACCCTCCATCCCTTGTTGTTGTTGTTAGGTACTATCGAGTTGGTATCGATTCATAGAGACCCTATGCACAACAGAAGGAAACACTAACCAGTCCTGGGCCGACCTTACAATCATTGTTATACTTGAGCGGATTGATGCTGCCACTTTTCCAATCCATCTCACTGGGGGGTCTTCCTCTTTTTATCTGACCTTCCACCTTACCAAACATGATATCCTTCTTCAGTGACTTGTCCCTCCTGACAATATGAGAGACAAGGTCTAACCATCCTAGCTTCCAAGGAGCATTCTGGCTATACTTCTTCCAACATAGATTGGTTTGTTTTTTTGGCAGTCCATGGTATTTTCAATTTTCTCCTCCAACACCATAACTCAAATGTATCACTTCTTCTGTGGTCTTCCTTATTTACTGTCCAACTTTCGCTTGCATATGAGTTTATTGAAAATACCACGGCTTGAGTAAGGTACACCTTAGTTCTCAAACTGACCTCTTTGCTCTTCAATACTTTAAATAGGTCTTGCGCAGATTTGCATAATGTAATATGTTACTTGATTTTTGACTGCTGTTTCCGTGAGTGTTTATGGTTGATCCAAGCAAAATGAAGTCTTTGACAACTTCAGTCTTTTCTCTATTGATAAGTATGTTGTTTATTGGTCCAGTGATGAAGATTTTTGTTTTCTTTACACTGAGATGCGATTCATACCAAAGACTGTGGTTTTTTTATCTTCATTAGTAAGTATTTAAAGTCCTCTTCACTTTCAGCAAGCAAGGTTATATCATGTGCATATTGCAAACTATTAATGAGTCTTCCTATTATTTATTAATTTTTTCCCCCTATTTGAAACAGTCTGTTTTATCTTGAAATCTACTTGACTTCCTTGCCATTTGGAAGTTCTCCATCGTATACTGTTACCTCTTTTTGCTTTGTAGTCAACTTCGTTATAAATTGATATATCTGGTTCCCAATTTTCAGTTTTGTAGGTTTGTTTTACTTAAATACTTCTATATCTGGATTGAGTTCTGGGTGGTGGTGTCACGTATGGCAATCTCAGGTTGTTGTTTACTGTTGTTGGTTTTCAGTCCAAAGAACATTTTTAGAGTTTTTTGTAAAGTTGATTTGGTCATTATAATTTCTTTAATTTTGTTTAATAGGAAACATCCTAATTTTGTAGTCATGTTTGAGGGACAGCTTTGCTGGGTATATGATTCTTGGTTGGTAATTTTTTTCTTTCAGATTTTTGTATGTGTTAGGCCATTATCTGCATGGTTTCCGCTGAGAAATCAGAGCTTAGTCTTATTGGTTCTCCTTTGCATGTACATTTTGTTTTTCCTGAGATGCTTTCAGGATTCTTTCCTTGTCTTTGGTTTGAAAAGTTATGTTATGTCTTGGTGAATTTCTTTTGGAATCTATCCTGTTTGGGGTTCATTCATCTTCTTGTATGCTTACCTTCTTGCCTTTTATGGTTTTAGGGAAATTTTCTTCTAACAACTCATTGACAATGTTCTTTGTGCTTTTTTACTGTCTCTTCTATTCTGGAATTCTGATCACCCTTATGTTATTCCTTTCCTGGTGTCCTTTGCCCTTTCAATGTATTGTCCACTTCTGAAATCTTAGAATTAATCTGGATTTCTAATTGCAGGTTTTGTACTGTTTAAAATATGCATTTATTTCATCTATTTGTTTTTGTAGTATTTTCCTGAATCCTTCTAAAGTTTTTTTCTGTGCTCTCCTTGCTTTCACTAACTTTCTGTTGATCCTTTGAAGGTACATAAATATCATTCTTTTGAATTGTTTTTCCAGGTATTTCCTTTTCTTCCTCAGAAACATTTTTCTGGCTTTGTTTCTTGGTCATTTATTTGAGCCATTTTCCCTTGTTTCTGTGTGTGAGGTAAAATTGCCTGGTGTGCTCAGGATATTGTGATGTTGCCATATTTGTATTTAACTGATTATTATATATGTTGATGTGCTTTTAGGCTCTTACCAACTGTCTTCTGTGGGTATAGCTAGAGATTGGAAGCATGTGCACCAATCTCCATTTGCCATCTGTGCAGCTTAGTTTAGGGTGGGTTTGACTGGTGTTGACTATCATTGACCAGGTGGTATAGGACATAGTAATGGCTCCTGCCCAGTAAGTGGAGTTGCAGAAGGTATGGATGTAACTGGGATGTATTACCATGTTTGCTATTTCCTGTCTATTGAGAAAGAGGAGAACTACCCCCCCCACACAAACACACAAGAAAGTAAAACAGAATAAACCAATAAGCATCCAACAGTGAAAAGATAAAGTATTAAAGGAGAATAAATAAATAAAAGCAGGCAGCAACCAGGAAAATGTAATTAAAAAGAGGAAAGAAACACAAGAAAATGGAGCTATACAAGGGAAAATAAGAGAGAAAATAAAAGGAAGAAATAATTTTAAAAAACACATTTAAATAAGGGTAGAGGGAAGATGAAAAAGGAAAGAGAGTAAATAGTAGTAAATAATGCTCAAAAGGAAAAAAGAAGAGAGGCAATGAGAAATCGAAGAAAAGAAGGAAAAACAAAAGCAGAGCTAGAAAGGATAAAGTTCAGGGGCCTGGAAAGAGTTCTTTATTCTTGGAGAAGAAAGAATAAGCATACAAAAACCATGAAACAAGGAAAGGAAAAACCCCAAACCCAAATTAACAAAACAAACCAAACAACAACAAAAAACCCAACCCCCAGTGCAGCTATTGAACTTGGGAAAGAGAAAACTCTGGGAGGCTCCTGCCAGCCAAGGAGTTCACCAAGTGCGTACAGGAGGGATGTGCCAGTGGAGTTCCTGACCCTAGATGGAGTTTCTTTAGGCCTAGGTGTTATCTATGTTCAGAGTGCTCAGTCAGAAGTAGTTCATGGAGGCCCTTGATGGAGCTGGTTTCAGGTTCTGTTAGGATTACAGGGCAGCCAGGAGCAGGGTGGCTGGTTATGCAGGTTTCTGTGAGACTATTGCTGGCTTGGATTCTCTGTGGGTTTTGTAAGTCTGGAGCAGAGTATACCTAAATCCAGGCACCAAAGCAGTGCAACCAGCCCCTGCCTCATGCTGGTGTGGATCACAAACATGTGGCTCTGAACTCTCAGAAATCAGGGTCTGCACTGGGGATGGAAGAAGGCGGGAGCTGGCCACACCTCTGGTCACCAGGAAAGCATGGGTAAACAGAAGGAATCTCACCTTTCCCATTGCTTGTGTGAATCTGCTCCACCTTTCCTTTGAATCGCAGGGTTCCAGGATTGTCCTCTGTGTCTGTTTCATTTGATCTCGTGTATCTTTGTTGTAGAGGGTCTGTGTAGTGTGTCTGCCTAGTCTGCCATCTTGCTGGAAGTCCCTGTTGAATGCTTTCACATATATGTATATTTGACAGAATATGCTTTCACGTATGTGTTTTCCATTGCTATAAATGCATCCATGAGTATAGAAGAGCATACAGGAGGCAAAGTTATGAAAACTTCTTGGCTATAACCAAACTACTTGATGGAATGAGTCACTGGGTCTTGGGGCTCAGGACCATGGTCTTGAGGGACAACAAGGTCAATTGGCATAACATAGTCTGCAAAGACAATAGTCTACATTCCACTTTGGTAAAAAAGGACTGGGGTCATAAAAGTTTATGAGCAACCATCTAAAGTACAACTATTGGTCTTTCTTTGGAGAAAAGAAGAGTAAAGAAAATCAAAGACAAGGAAACAGTTAGTTCAAAGGACTCATGGTTCATGCAAACCCCAGTCTTCAGGACCCATAGACCAAAAGAACAAGATGGTGCCTGTCCACCACCAATGACTGCTATGAAAGGGACAACAATAGGAGGTCCTGGATAGATTAGATGAAAATTGTGGAACCAAACTCAAAATAATAAAAGTCCAGTCTTATTGGTTTGATAAAGACTGGTGGCACCCCGAGACTATGACCCTTAGACACCCTTCATGCCTAGAACTGAACTCACCCCAATGGTTCAACTTTCAGTCAAACAATAGACAGTTTTATCAAGTGAACAATAACACTAGGAAGGTACTCATTCCTTAGAACAATCAACCACATGAGATCAATAGAGAGCATTTTCCCAGGAATAAAGCTCAGAAGACAAATAGAAATAGGAAAGGAGGAATGGAAATGGAAAACCCAGGGAGGAAGTGGAAAGAGTGCTGTTACATTGTGGGGATTGCAATCAGTGTCACAAATTAAAAAGTGTGTGAATTGTTGTGTGGAAAACAAGTTTGTTCTGTAAACTTTCACCCAAATCACAATAAAAAATTAAATAAAGATGTATTGCATTGGATAAATCATCTGCAAAGATATCATTTTGAGTACTAAAGTGAGCCTGACCCAAGCCATAGTATTTCCAATTACTTCATATGCATAGGAAAGCTGGATCATGATAAGGAAGATGAAAGAAGAATTGATACCTTTGAATTATGGTGTTGGTGAAGAAATATACCATACACTGCCAGAAGAATGAGCAAGTCTGTGTTGGAAGAAGTATAGCCAGAGTGTACCTTAGAAGTAGGATTGTAAGACTTTGTCCCATGTACTTTGGCCATGTCATCAGGTAGGACCAGTTCCTGGAGAAGGACATCATGCTTGGTAAAGTAGAGGGTCAGAAATAAGCAGGCCCTCAGTGAGATAGATTGATGTACTGGCTGCAACAGTGGATTCAGACATAGGAATGATGTGAGGATTGTGCAAGAGCAGGTAGTGTTTTGTTCTACTGTACATAGGGTTACTACGAGTTGCTTCTGACTCATGGTGACCCTGTATAGGGTTTCCAAGGAGTGACTAGTGTGTGTGAACCACTGACCTTGCAGTTAGAAATCCAGTGATTATTCTACAGTACCACACCAGGACACCAAGTAATTATTGTTGTTGTTGTTGTTAAGTGCTGTCGAGTCAATTCCGACCCATAGTGACCCTGTATAGGGTTTCCGAGGAGAAGCTGGTGAGCTTGAACCGCTGACCTTGCAGTTCAAACGGCTTTGCAGTCTGGCACATTAATCCACAGCGCCACACCCTCTTTTTTCCCCCACAGGAAAACTGATTCTGTGGTAAAATCTCTTAGGAGCTAGGAGGGTCCTGCTAAGGGTCTTGTCTTGGGGTTGCTGGGCAAAAATGCCCCAAAGCAGTCAGTATGAGTGTTTTGTGTCAACTTGACTGGGCCAGGATTCTCAGTAGTTTAGCAGTTGAGATATAGTAATCCCCATGAGACCTAATATAATATGATCAACTCCATGATGAAATCTTTTCTGTGCAGCCAATCAGTTGAAAGGAAGTTTCCATGAATGGAAAGGATGTGGCCTGCTTCCAATGTATTGGATGCTTGCAAAAAACTTGCTTGCTGTTTTCTGGGTCTGCATCCTGTGTCTGACTTGTCATCTGACCTCTGGTTCTTTGGACTTGAACCAGCAGTCTGCTGTATTGCCTGCTGAGCCTGAGAGTTGTCAGTAGCTTGCCATCTGACCTGCTGATCTTGGATTCATCAGCTCCTTCAGCCTGACATCTAACCCATGGACTTGGAATTTGCCTGCCTCTACAACTGTATGAGTCATTTCCATGATATAAAACTCTATGTGTATGTGTGTGTGTGTGTATAAGCCTCACTGGTTTTGCTTCTGTAGAGAACTCAGCATAAGACAGCAGGATTCAGTGGAAACAACATCCCCTTGTTCCTTACTGTGTGATCCTATATAAGACACTGTCTTTAAGTCCTGGCCTACACATCCACAGAGAGCTCCATCACAGAGAGGCTTGTTGTGAGGACCACGGTACAATTGGAGATGTGAAGGAGCTCTGTCTGCACATGTCATGTGTAAATTCCTGTTTATGTTAAGACACAATCCTGTTTTTTGAGTCTTAAATTTTTATTTTTCATTGTGGAAAATATACAAGGGGGCTTCAAAAACTTTGTGGGAAAATTCCATTATCTTTTTATTTTTAAGTTTTTGTGAATTGAGTGGTAGTTTACATGGGAGAACATCGGCATTACACCATTGTTTCATTGCAGTGATTACACTCTCCTTTGTGCCTTTATTGCCCCCTCATTTTAGGTAGCCAGCGTCAAGGTTGCCCATCCCTATCTACCCTGTGTACAGAGTGGATAGCATTGAAACTTGATTTGAAGACTCTTTTCCTCTCTTTTGGTATTTAGAGTAACTACCGCTCTGAGTATAGGTCAGGTTCATCATGAATATGCATCATCTGTCACTGTAGCTGTTCCAGTCTGTTTGCCCTTTCTAGTGGGAATGTCTCACCTCATAAGGTTGTGGATGGGACTCAGGATTCCACGTAAGGTCCTATACTCTGTAAAGGCTTTGCACGAGGCCTATTTCACTGGGCAAATTGTAGAACCCCTTTTAGGTATTCCAATCAGTTATAGGCTGAAGGCGGGCTTACAAGTTTTCTCTAATAATGTTTCCCAACATTCCTTTCTATGCTACTCAAGTGTCTGTTTTGCAATAGTAGGCAAGGGAAACTAATATTCATAAGGCAGTCAAGGATGTTAGTATTATTTTCCCTCTTCAAGCTATACCTAGATCCCTGTATCCCAGAGCCTTGTTGTTCCAAGGTTGAGTATGCATCACTATTTACCACTGTCCCACTAGGCTCATGCAAACTTGTCTCAGTGTTCCCCTATCTATCTTGTTTTTCTGCCTCTTCCCTCCTTCTTGTATTGCCCTCCCCAACACCCAAAGTAAATCCCCCACCCCAACCCCATTGTGGTTACCTTATATTCCATTAGTTCTTCCCTCCATTTAAGACAGTCTATTTTATCCAGTAATCTACCTGACCTTCCCACCACCTGGATCTCTGTTCCTCTGTGTTTACCTTTTCTGACATTGTAATTGTTTTGATCATAGACTGAACTCCCAGATCCTCTGTTCTTATCATTTTATTCTGTTCTTGACTCTTTCATTTGTCGACTGAGTTCAGGTTGATGCCGCCGTGTACGTCATTCTATAGTTGTTGTGTGCTCTTGTTGGTTCTCAGTCCACAGAACTTCCTTTAGGATGTTTTTCAAAGCAGAGTTGGCTTTGGAAAAATCCCTTAGCTTCTGTTTATTCTGGAATGTTTTGTTTACACCATTGTATTTGATTGACAGCTTTACAGGGTAGAGGATTTTTGGGTGGCAGTTTTTTTCTTTCAGGGTTTTATATATGTCTCCCCATTGTCTTCTTGCCTGCATGGTTTCTGTTGAGAAATCCGAGCTTAATCTGATTTGTTTGCCTTTGTATGTTATATTTCTCTTTTATCTAGCTGCTTTCAAGATGCTGTCTTTATCTTTGATTTTGGAGAGCTTGATTATTATATGTCTTGGTGATTGTCTTTTAGGGTCTATCCATCCAGGGGTTCTTTGAGCTTCTTGAATGCTTATCTTTTCACTTTTCATGATGTTAGGAAAATTTTCTTCCAGAAGCTCTTCAACTATCTCCTCTGTGGACTTGTGTGATAGTTCCTGTTCTGGAATGCCAATAATTCTTATGTTACTCCTTTTCATGTTATCCAACATGAATCTTAGGCCTTCTTCGGATTTTTTTTTATCCTATTTTGTATTTGCTCTTCTATCTTTGTAGTGTTGAGAGATTTATCTTCTAGCTCACTAGTTCTGCTTCTATCTCTTCAGTTCTACTCGTTTGGCCTTTCAGTGTATTGTCCATTTCTGATATTCTATTATTAATAATTTGGACCTCTTTCCGTAGGTTTTGAATTGTTTGCAATGCTGTATCTATCTTATTTGATTGTTCCTGTAGCGCTTTCCTGACTTCCTCCTTAATTCTCTCAACTCTATTGTATAGTGTTTTGATACATTTTATGATCATTTTTCTGAATTCCTTCTCAGGCATTTCTAATGCCTGCCCATCTTCCAGTATGGAGTGTAGGTCTACTTCCAGCTCATTTGCCTCAGTCACTTTATCTCTTTTCTGGACATGTGCAGATATAGTCATCTGTTTCTGTTTTTGGGGCATCTTCAGGGTGCTATCTGTGGCCTTAATACTCAGATGGGTATGTATTTTGGTATTTTTTTATGCTTTCTGATTGCCTCCAGGTAGATGTGATCAGGAAATGGGCTTCCCTTTTTACGCTTCTTCTTGAGAAATTTCAAGATGCCACTGTTGGTTGTTTTGCCGTAATTTAGGATTTAATTTTCGGCCTATTTTCTTTTTTTGTCTGCTTGTCCCACTCCACAATCCCCGTTCAGGCCTTTTTTTCTAGTTGGAAACAGTTCAGGGTTGGCTGTGGCCGTTTGGTTTTAATTGGAAACTGTCTCTTTAAATTTCGAGGAGATCTGTGCACATGTGTAGTAGAACCCTCCAAGGGTGGGGCTGGGGTGCCCACTAGCTCAGGCACCCCTATAGTCACCTGAATGGAGGTACGCAGACAGCAAGGGACCAATGAACAGCTACCAAAAGAGAAGAATGTCCACACCTTTATCTCTGTGGTTCTGCCAGGCATCTGTGGCTGCTCCGATCGTTTCCCCGCTCAGTCTCACCCAAGATGGTGGCTCCTCAAGCAGCTGAGCATTTCGAATTAGAAAGCAATGGATTTCTTAATTCTGCCACAAATTCCCCAGCTGTAAGTCTTCCAACTTTCTAAATATTCCTTTATATGTGAGTCAGAGTTCTGGGACCATCTCCTGAGCCTGCTTGGTCGGGTATTCTGTGTTGTTGCTGGCGGAGCTCCTTTACTGCACTTCCACCTATCCACCATCTTGTTTGTTCTAGAGTTTTTAAATTAAAATTAAAAAATTGTGAGAATTAATAAGATAAGGAACATGTAGTGCCCTGTGATAGAAAATGTCACCACATTAAGTGATTCTTATGAACTTGCTGTGGAACTAAGCAAGCAGGGCAGCTAGAGGCACTATTCTGGAAGTTCCACAAGGACAGGGTGTCTGGAACATCAAAGACCCTCAATAAAGATTGGTTGAATCAAAGAATAGACTAAACCAGAGTTGAAAATGTATTTGAAGTCAGCCACATTTGCCTCTGTGTTTTTTGTTTTTTTTTTAATCCAAGGATACCTGATTTTCTCTCCTTCCTTTGCTCCTTCAGGAAAACATATTCTTAGGACAGGAGCTAAAAGGATGGAGCAGTAGAAGGAGAAAGCTCTGAACCAGGGATCAGGAGTCCTGGGCTTACCTCAGCTTTGACCCTGGACCATCACGGCTGGTCCCTTCTTCCTGGGCTCATGCTTTTCATTAGCAGTGTGTGAGAGTTGACTTGGCTAATCTGCCGGTTTTGTTCTAGTTCTGACTTTCCAGATTTGATGTTGTTGTTAAGTGCCCTTGAGTCAGTTCCAACCCATAGTGAAATCATTTGTTTGGCTTTGCCAAGGCAGCACATTAGGGGTGAGCTAATGATGGGGTCCTGGTGTTGCGCTGTGGGTTAATGCACTGGACTGCACAGTTGGTTTGAACTGCAAGGTTGGCAGTTCAAGCTTAAAAGTTGCTCCTAGGAAACCCTATACAGGTTTTCTATACAGGCACTTAACAATAAGAACAACAGCAATTAAATGTTTGATCAAATATAGCAGCTAATAATTAAGTTGATAAATTATATGGCCTGTGAATGATGTTACAAATATCCAAATGATCCTTGACAATAAAAAGGGTCCCACTCTTGCTATATGGAGTCCTGGTGTGGCGCTGTGGGTTAATGTGCTAGACTGCAAAGCAGGCTTGAACTGCAAGGTCAGCCATTCAAGCTTACTAGCTGCTCCTGAAAAACCCTATACAGGGTTGCTGTGGGTCAGAACCACCCTATGGCACTTAGCAGCAACAGCAAAAGCAATAACCCTGCTATAAAGAGTCGCTAAGAATTGGAACTGACTTTATGTCACTTAACAACAGCAACAATTTATACAGGAGCAGATCACCAAGTCTGTTTCCTGTGGAGTTGTTGGGCAGGTTTGAATCACCAACCTTTCAGGTAGTGGCTCAACTGTTGAGCCGCTAGGGCTCCTTCTTCCAAGTATTTGCATTTAAACACAGGACAGAGTCTTCGGCTAGAGGAAAAAGGACCAATGGTGGAATTCTTGGCAGAGAGGTATTTTCCAGACTCCTGTAATCATACCACCTAAGGAAGTACAGATTAAGGTGAATCCAAACCCAGCCCTGAAACTCGCTGGCTCCTACAATGCAACCCTGACTCACATGAGGATCCCGGGGAGCAGGGCTGGTCAGTATGAGTCCCTGTGACAACTGGTGTGAAGTTCCTGGGTGATGCAAATGGTTAAGCACTTGACTGCTTTCTGAAAGGTTGGTGGTTTGAACCCAGTAGGTGTGGTCTGCATCTGAAAGGTCACAGACATGAAAATCCTATAGAACAGTTCTATTGTGTTCACATGGTGTTGGTGAGTCAGAATTGACTCGATAGTAACTAACAGCACATGGGCAAGGTGGGAAAAGGTTTCAGGGAAAGAGGTGCTCACTAGAGAGACAGGTAGATTAGGTGTAGTCCTGGGCCTATTGCCTGCTAGTTGTGTAACTGCAGCAAGTTCTTTCTCTCTGATCATCTTTCTCTGTATGCATAAAACAAGTGAGCTGAATGCTTTGGCCTCTCTCCATCTGGCCACTTCCAATTCCTCAGATGTCTTAAGATCTTTTCTTGTCCTGGTTGTTTACGTTGTTGTTTCAACTTGGAACATTTTCCCATCCCATCTCCTACCCCACTCACCTGGTTCACTCCTTCAAGGTTCAGGTTACCTCAAGCACCAAATGGAAAACAATATGGAGTAGTGGGGACTGTGGAAAACTAGAGAGTGCATGTCCCACTGAAGCTATCCAAGTACTTTTAAAACCCAGTTCTGGCCAATACAATTGTCTGTGGCTGGATTTGCCCTAGGGACCATGAGTATACAGTCTCTGCCTTGCAGAAATGTAAACCCCTTCCAGAGGCTCTTGTGGCACCCCACACTTTCCTTTTTGATAACACTTATCATTCTTATGATATTCATTTGTTTACTGTCTACCTTTCCTGCTAGACTATAAGCTTGACTCATGCAGGTACCTGTCTGCCTTAGCCCTAGCACAAATCTAGCATATAGTAAGTACTCAATAAATATTTATTCAATCAACAAATGAATGATTGCCTAATAAACATTCATATTTGTTGAGTGAATTAATCTAAGGGCCCATCAGTGATGTTATTTAATTCTATTTTATTTCATTCTCTGGCCCTGAAAAAAATTGTAGCTCTGAGATTCTAGCTTCACAATTAATTACTTAAAGTCTTCATACCCCGGAGTCCTGCTATGGCACTGTAGGATCAGCACTGGACTGCTAACTGCAAGGTCAGTGGTTCAAATCCACCAGCCGATCCTTGGAAACCCTATACAGTGTTGCTGTGAGTTGGGACCTACTTGGCAGCAATTAACAACAACAGTAACTCAAGTTTTATTCTTGATTGTATGATCAGGTTGAGTCCCTGATATTTTTAAACATTGCCCTTCAGTTCTAGCAATAGGTTTAGGTTGGGACCTGCATCCCATGACTGGGGCAGATATTGTTCATCATTAATGGCCTTCTTCCCACCACTGAGCTCCAGCTTTGCCTCAGAATCCTACTCAACACAATGTTCAAGTTAACTACCACCAATTAGCTGAAGTTGATACTTGAGATAAAAACTATTTGTCATCTGTGGCTTTTGCATGAAGCAGTTACTTTAAAAAACAAACACTTTTTATTGTGAATTGTGTGAAGGTTTACAGACAAGATTCAGCAAATTATACACCTAGTTTCATCTCAATGATTACAATCCCCTCCCTGCAATAAGTTATTCTACTTCCTCTCTGTGATTCCCCATTTATATCTTATATTTCACAAATGAACAAGGTAAAAATATTTGATGTAAAATTACAAAACAAAATTTTTTTATTTATTTAAATCTCCACAGAGTACATTTGATGAAGTTACTTTTTGGTCCCTGCTTATGCTATCCATCCAGTGGGTTTATAGAAAAAATGGGCAACTTATTTTTCAAGATCTGAGACTCAATACGACTTAGGCACATCAGAGGTGTTACATTACTTCTTCTGTTCTCCCCTCCCACCTCAGTCATTCCATTCTCAAATCACAATAGCAATTGTATATTGAAGCCTTCAGTATTACTTCAGGGAGGCCTCAGACTGGGCCTCTTGACTCCTGGTCATGTCTGCTATTCACTCTCACTCTTGACTTCTGATGAATTCCCCACTCATCCAGTGACTTCAGACCCAGATAAGGGATGTTGTTGGATAAGGGATGTTGTTGGATAAGGGATGTTGTTGGATAAGGGATGTTGTTG
>NW_006408646.1:9451108-9455740 GCF_000296735.1 Chrysochloris asiatica
TTGTTGGATAAGGGATGTTGTTGGATAAGGGATGTTGTTGGATAAGGGATGTTGTTGCTGTTAAGTACTGTCAAATCGGTTCCAACGCATAGGGATTTTCAAGGAACAACTGGCAAATTTGAACCGCTGACCTTGTGTGCTTATCCTACAGTGCCACATAAGGACTCCAGATAAGGGAGAGCAAAACTGAGTGGCATTGGGGAGCCACCTTCTTGAAGCTTTGGGTTTACCACAAGGTGGTGATGTAGCATCCTTATCTTTTAGTGTCTATCGCGATGGACAATTTCTAGATTTACACAATGTCATTCAACAAGTGAAACTGTGACTCCTGTATGGTTTCACAACTGGAATAACTGATTTATTTTTCTTTCAGGTTTGAAATGGTTACACTTACTTTTCTTTCCTTGCTGGAGTTTTAAGAATGTCAGTGCATTACATGAAAAAGCAAGAGGGTTCTAGACCCTATCCATATGGGCTGTCTAGAACTATGGCTATGTCATAGGTTCTTTCTTATAAGTTCTTTGCAAAGGAGACACAATGGAGGCAGTATCTAGTTTTCCCTTCCTCTTATAAAACTCTAGCTACCCTAGATCCCTCTATCCCCTTAGGTAACATAGCTGTTGATCTGTTCTTCTATCGGCTGATAGATAGGAGCACTGGTTAAGCTTTTATCTGCTAATGACAAGTTGGTAGTTTAAACTCACCTATCAGCTCCCTGGTGATCTGCTCAGGTAAAGATTTGTTGTTGTTAAGTGCTGTTCAGTTGGTTCCGACCTCTAGTGACCCTATATAGGGCTTCTAAGGAGCAGCTGGTGAGCTTGAACTGCAGACCTTGTGATTCAAACTGACTTTGCATGTAAACATTATAATGGCCTAGGAAACCCTATAGAGGGCAGTTATACTCTGAAAATGACTTTCAACACAGAAATTGTACACACTAACAATGAAAAGGTGGAGCTCAGCCTTAAGACTGCTCATGGGCCTTCTGGGAATAAAACAAAAAGAAAAAAGTATAACACTCCCCTATCTTTCTAGAAGAACCCTATCATCCCTTCCCCTGAGCATCCCTTCATCTCAGCTGCATGGGTAACATGGTTCCCTCCTTCCCACTGCCTTGCCCTGTTCACCTCTGTGTCTTTGTTCATGCTGTCCTTTCACTCTTGAGCTCAGTGATTCCTATCTCTGCCTGGAGAAATCCTACCACCCGTTCGAGGCCCAGCTCCAAGCTGCCTCCTGCATGGGGAAGACACATGATTGCTCCTTTTTCTTTGCTTTCATGACTTACTGCTTGTTCTGATGTTATCACACTTTTCCTTTGTACTGGACTTAATTTGTGTGTGTTTAGTTTCAGGTCTCTTTATCCTTTTTGACGACAATAACTTATTTTTGTTGTTGTTTTTGTTGAGAATATCCACAGCAAAACATACAATTCAACCATTTCTACAGGTACATTTCAGTGACATTGACTACATTCTTCCATTTGTGTACCTATTCTCACCCTCCTTGTTTGAGGTGTTCTTCATTAACATTAACTCACTGATCCGCAAGGTTCCAATCTAATATTTCGAGTTGCTCTTGTAAATTTGATCCCATATAGATTAGTTCTTATAAGAATATAATGTTCAAGGCAGATTTTTTAAAAAAGATATCCTTTAAACTTTTTATTGTGAATTGGTTGAAGGTTTACAGAGCAGATCAATTTTCCATTCATCACTTCTTACACATTTAGTTACATCTCATTGCTTGCAATCCCCACAATGTAATATCACTTAGCCCACTTCTTCATTGTGTTCTCTGTTTCCATTCCTCCTTCTTTCCTAACCCTTCTGAATATTGTCCTTGGGTAAATGTTGCCCTTTTGGTTTTAAATGGTTGATTATTCTAAGGTGTGCATACCTCCCTAGTTCTATTGTTCTCTTTCTAGACCTATCTTTTGTTTGGCTGAAAATTGTGGCATGGTGGTGAGCTCATTTCTAGGCCTCAAGGGTGACTGGAGAAACAAGTGCCACCAACTACTCCTCCCCCAGCCTTCTCTATGAAGCTGGGTTTAGTAATTCATTGCAATGGCTACACAGAACTCAGATACCATACTCACATTTATGGGGTTTATTAAAACAGTTAACAGGTTACAATACAGGATCAGAAAATTCCCAGGGCACAGTTGTTCCAGTCAGGACAGCCTCTTATTAGTTGTGCCCACAGGCAAACCTCTCTCTGCCTGGAAAACGTTACAAAGTTGTTTTAGGGCTCCTGATAAATGCCCACAGAGCATACCACTCCACCATAAACCTCAATCTGAAGGCATTCAGCCATAGCTCCTTACATCAGAAACCTAGGTCAGAGGCACTCCACTCTGCAAGCAACCTTCCTGCCCAAAGTCGCTCCGCTTTACTGACTGTGTGGGCTGGGCTCTCTCTGTCTCGTACTCTAGCTCTTAGTTGTGCTCTTGCTGCTTCTTTGCTATTCCCCCAGTGCCGCAGTGTTGAGGAGCTTCAATGTGCAGGTCTGAGTGCATTCTCCACTCCTGGTTCTTTCTTCTTGATGGTAGTGAAATCCCCCCTTCCCACTTCTGACATGGCTCATTTTATACCCAGCAAGGTGGCAAAATTGACGAATCACAGTTAGTTCTGTTAACAATCTCTCACAATTGACTATCATCCCCATCAACATTTTCTCCCACATAATTAAATTGTTGTTGTTGTTAAGTGCCGTCAAGTTGGTTCTGACCCATAGCGACCCTGTATAGGGTTTCCTAGGAGCTGCTGCTGAGCTTGAACCGCCGACCTTGCAGTTCAAACGACCTTGCAGTCTGGCGCATTAACCCACAGCACCACACCAGGATTCTTTGTGGTTACCCATCTACAAACATCCTCTTTCAAGCTTATATATTTGTGAGATGTCTAAATATATATTCCACTCTCGACTCCATGGCACACAACAACAACAACAACTTCCTCCCATATCCATACAACCATACATTTACACACAGAACATTGTTGCTCCAGGGCTGGGTATAGATCACTATTTACCTCTATCCCCTTTAGCCCTTGCACACTTCCCTGTGGCTTCACCTATCTTCATCATTCTTCTGACACCCTCCTTATTCTTGTATACTACCCTCCCTGTTGCCTGAGTTAACATGTATCTAGTCTCTAGTCAGTGAATTACTCTCCCTTCCCTCCCACCCCTGTTAACCATCAAGGAATGTTTCTTCTAGTATGGAAACCTTTTCTTGAGTTTTTACAATAGTGGTCACATACAAATTTGTCCTTCTGTGACAGACTTATTTCATTTAGCATAATGCCTTCCAGGTTCATCCATGTCATGAGGTGTTTCACAGATTCATTTTTATCTTCAATGTTGCATTGTAAATACAAATAAATTGTGTGTATATACCAAAGTTTTTAAATCCACTCTTTCACTGATAGGCATTTAGACTGTCTCCATCTTTTTGCTTCAGTGAGCATCAGTGAACAGTTGGTGTGTTTTACTTTGTTGTTGTTAAGTGCCATTGAGTTGGTTCTGACTCAGTGACCCTGTATAGGGTTTCTAAGGAGCAGCTGGTGGGTTTGAACTGCCAACCTTGTGGTTCACAGTCCAGTGCTGATCTTACAGCAACACATACTTCTATATCTGCGTTGACTTCTGGGTGATGTTGTCATGTAAGTTTATCTTAGGTTGGAGTCTGCTGTTGGTTTTCAGTCTGAAGACCTTCCTTTGTATTTCTATCCTTTTTCTTTTTGGTTTTAACAAACAGATATTTATTCTCCCGTAAATTAGGAAGCTAAAAGTCTGAATTTAGGGTGCCAGCTCCCTCCTCAAACACCCCTCTCTCCTTTCACAAAGCAGTTTATGTTTAAAACAGGTTCATTCTGGTTTGATGTCCTGCTGAGAATTTGCATTTCCACCCAAGATGTACTAAATCAAGATCTACATTTTCACAAGAGCCCCAGGTGATTCCTATGGTTCAAGATGCTGCTCTTATATTTGTGGATGACAGCATGGGTTGAGACTTTTGAGTTGGTCTTTGTGCCTTCTCCACCGTGCTATAACCAAGCAACACAAAAGAATTAGAAAACGGTAAGATTGACTAGATCTTTTGGACTATAAGACACAGATAATTCAGATGAATTTTTTCATCAAATGTAAAGTTTTTTTTCCCAACTAGGCAGCTAACTTCTTACTAAATTGACAAAGTTGATTAGTTTTATATAATTCAATATTTTCCATTCATAATAAGTGTTTTAAAATGCAATTATTTTGTTTCTCATTGTTGTTGTTGTTGTCAGGTGCCATTGAGTTGGAACTGACTCATAGCGACCCCATACACAGCAGAATGAAACAATGTGTCTGATCCTGGGCCAATCTCACTATCGCTGCCACACTCAATGCCATCAATGATGCCACCTGGCTGATCCATCTCGTTGAGGGTCTTCCTCTTTTTCTCTGACCCTCCATCCTATCCAGCATGATATCCTTTTCCAGAGACTGTTCCCTCCAGATAATATGTTCAAAGTATGAGAGACGAAGCTTAGCCATCCTGGCCTCCATGGAGCACTCTGGCTGCACTTCTTCCAAAACAGATCTATTGGTTCTTTTGGCAGTCCATGGCACTTTTAGTATTCTCCTCCA
>NW_006408646.1:9457700-9465524 GCF_000296735.1 Chrysochloris asiatica
AAGTAGATATTATTATTTCCAATTTGTAGATGACAAAGCTGGGGTCAGAATGGTTAAGCAATTTGCTCAAGATCATACCACTAGCAAGTGATAAGAGAGTGGACTCATGCTCAGGTTTGTTGGACTTCAAAACTCTGTTCAATAAATTATTAATGAAATAAAGATCAATGAATAAAAGATATCATGCTAGGCAATACACAGACAAATTGATTATATAGTCTGTGTTATATTGGTTATAACTTACTTGGAAAGAAAGCCGGTACAAAAATACCAAAGGTCTATGGTAGATTCCATGGGAACATTGTTAGTTCAGTGGTAAAAGTCTTATCACCAATGTACAGCCACCACCCGTCTTCACTGGTGGTGATGCTGAACTACCAGACTAAGCAAGGTCTGATGATCTACTTCCAAAAATCAACCAATGAAAAGTCTAAGGATCACAGTGATCTTATCCCCATGTGACCATGGGGATGGTGCAGGACTGGACAGCATTTTGTTCTGTTGTGTATGGGGTCGCCATGAGTTGGAGATCAAGTTGAGGATAGCTAACAATAACTAAAAGATTACAGAAATGTGCTTGTGGGGTCAAACTGCTAGTTGCTAGGTGCCGTTAAGTTGGTTCTGACTCATAGTGACCCCTGTGCACAACAGAACAGTCCTGTGCCACCCTAAAAATTGTGGTTACACTTGAGCCCGTTGCTGCTGCCTTTGGGCCAATCCATCTCCTTGGGTGTCTCCTTCTTTTTCTCTGACTTTACCAAGCATGACGTCCTTTTCCAGGGACTGGTTCCTCCTGATAATATATTTGAAGTATGAGAGATGGAGTCTTGTTGTCCTGGCTTCTAAGGAGCATTCTGGATGTACTTTTTCTAACACAGATTTGTTTGTTCTTCTGGCAGCATACTACTTTCAATATTCTTCTCTAAAACCATAACTCAAATGTATCAATTCTTCTGCAGTCTTCCTTATTCAATGTCCAACTTTCACATGCATATGAAGTGATTGAAAATACCATAGCTTGGGTCAGGTGCACCTGAGTCCTCAAAGTGACACCCTTGCTCTTGAACACTTTAAAGAGGTCTTGTGCAGTAGATTTGCCCAATGCCATACGTCATTTGATTTCTTGACTGCTTCTTCCATGAATGTTGATAGTGGATCCAAGCAAAATGAAGCCTTTGATAATTTCAATCTTTTCTCCATTTATCGTATTATTTGTTGGTCCAGTAATGAGGATTTTTATTTCATTTTTTACATTGAGGCACAACCCATTCTGAAAGCTGTGGTCTTTGATCTCAAGGTTGTATCATCTGCATATCACAGGTTGTTAATGAGTCTTCCTCCAATCCTGATGCCATGTTCTTCTTCATATAATCCAACTTCTTGAATTATTTTCTTAGCTTACAGATTGAATAAGTATGGTGAAAAAATGCAAACCTGGCACACACCTTTCCTAATTTTAAACCATTTAGTGTCGCCTGTTCTGTTCAAATGACTGCCTCTTGGTCTATTTACAGGTTCCTCATGAGCACAATTAAGTGTTCCAGAATACTCATTCTCCACAGTGTTGTCTATACCTTGTAATGATCCACACAGCTTTTGCATAGTCAAGAAAGCATAAGTAAGCATATTTCTGGTATTTTTTGCTTTCAGCTAAGATCCATCAGACACCAGCAATGATATTCCTTGTTCTAGGTCCTTGTCTGAATTCAGCTTGAACCTCTGGTAGTTCCCTGTCAATGTACTGTTGAAGCCATTTTAAAATTATCTTTAGTAAAATTTTTACTTGTATGTGATATTAATGATACTGTCTGATGATTTCTACATTCCGTTGGGTCTCCTCTCTTTGCAGTGGGCACAAATATGGATCTCTCCCAATCAATTGGCAGGTAGCTATCTTACAAATTTCTTGGCGTAGATGACTGAGTGTCTCCAATGCTGCATCAGCTTGCTGAAAGATTTCAATTTGTATTCCATCAATTCCCAGAGCTTTGTTCTTTGCCAATGCTTTCAGTGCACCTTGGGGTTCTTCCTTCAGTACCATTGACTCTTGATCACATGCTATCTCTTGAAATGGTTGAACATAGACCATTTCTTTTTGGTATAGTGACTCTGTGTATTCCTTCCATCTTCTTTTGATTCTTTCTGATCATTCAATATTTTGCTCATATTGTTCTTATTAAGTGCCGTCGAGTTGGTTCTGACACATAGCGACCCTGTATAGGGTTTCTGAAGAGCGGCTGGTGAGCTTGAACTGCCTGCAAGTTGAGGCTTGAATTTTTTTCTTCAGTTCTTTCAGCTTGAGAAATACTGAGTGTGTTCTTCCTTTTTAGTTTTATAACTACAGGCCTTGGCACTTTTCATTAAGTACTTGACTTTGTCTTCTCAAGCTGCCCTTTGAAAATTTCTGTTCAGCTCTTTTGTTTCCTCATTTCTTACATTTGCTTTAGCATCTCTATGCTAGAGAGTAAGTTTCAGAGTCTCTTCTGACATCCATTTTGTTTTTTCCCTTCTTTCTTGTCTCCTTAATGATCATTTGCTTTCTTCATAAATAATGTTTCTGATGTCATATACAACTCTTCTGGTCTTTGGTCATTAGTGTCTAATGTATAAAATCTGTTCTTCAGACGATCTTTAAATTCAGGGAAGATATGCTTAAGGTCATATTTTGATTTTCATGAACTTGCTTTAATTTTCTTCAGCTTGAATTTGCATATGAACAATTGATGGTCTGTTTCCCCGTCTACCCATGGCCTTGTTTTGGCTGATGGTATGGAGATTTTCCACCATCTCTTCCCACAGATGTAGTCAATTTGATTTCTGTGTATTCCATCTGATTGTTTAAAAATGTATTTGCAATGAATAAGTCATTGGTCTTGTAAAATTCTATCATGTGATCTCCAGAATCATTTCTATCAACAAGACCATATTTTCCAAATATTGTTCCTTCCTCTTTTTCCAACCTTTGCATTCCAATCACCAATAATTATTAGTATATCTTGATTGCATGTTTGATCAACTTCAGAACAGAAGAAGTTGGTAGAATTCTTCAATTTCATCATCACTGGCTTTAGTTGTTGGTTATAAATTTAAATAATAGTGGTATGAGCTGGTCTTCCTTGTAGGCATATGGATATTATCCTATCACAGACAGCATTGTACCTCGTTACTGATCTGGATATGTTCTTTTTGATGAATGCGATGTGATTCCTTTTCAATTTGTCATTCCCAGTGTAGTAAACCATGTGATTGTCAGAATCAGAATGCCCAATACTAGTATATTTCAACTCATGAATGCCTAGGATATTGATTTTTATGTGTTCCATTTCATTTTGATTATTTTCAATTTTCCTAGATCTATACTTCATACATTCCATGTTCTCATTATTAATAGATGTTTGCAGCTGTTTCTCATCTTGGGTTGTGCCCCATCAGCAAATGAAGGTCCTGAAGCTTTACTCCATTTGTGTCATCATAGTCACCTCTGCTTTGAGGAAGCAACTCTTCCCCAGTTATATTTTGAGTACCTTCCAACCTGATGGACTCATTGCCAGGCACTGAATCTAATACTATTTTGATGCTATTCATAATGTTTTCATCTTCAAGCACTATATCTGACAATGTTCTGCGGCTATTCTTAAAATTTTTCAGAGCCTAACATTCAGAGTAGTCTGCCTCTCCTTCTTCCTAGTCTGTATTTGTCTGGAAGTTCTGCTGAAACCCACCCACCCTGGGTGACCCTATTCAGTATTTAAAATACCGGTGTCTTAGTTTTCAGCATCACGACACTCAACCCATCACAGTACGATAAACTGACAGTCAAGTGGTGATGGCAGTGGAGTCGAGAGGAGGGACTAATTACTAATATTGGGCATGAGGTATGGGGAGGCTTCACAGAAGCAGATGGTGGCAGAATTGGGGAAGATGGAGCTGGCAAGTGGAGTAGGGTGGTCCTGTAATCGTGGTAGAGGAGACAACACTGACAAAATGCAGAAGCCTGTGGTACTGGAACCAGTACAATTGGGCTAGATTTAGGGCATGTGAGAGAGAAGGTAGAGGGGCATGGAAAGCTGGTAAGCTGGCATCAGATGAAGTGTCTTGAACACAGGGCAGAGGTCCATGGGTTTCCTTTGGAACAGTTTTTGTGTTAGGATGCTACATGACACTTTGTGCTGAATAGATTGGAGGAAAGGGAGTGAGGAGACCAATAAGAGTCTGTTGCCACAAACCAGAAATTAGAACCTGGGTGAGGGATTAAATAGGGAAAAGAGTCAGAAGGTCTGAGTTCTGGGTCCAGCTAAGTCATGAGGACCTCAGTGTCCTACTTGTGAAAGGTGGAGGATGAGCTATTCCATCTCTAAGGACATCTCCCCACCACTGGTGGTGTGGTGGGTTAGTGGTTAGCTGCTAAATGAAAGGTCAGCAGTTTGAACCCACAAGTCCCTCCCTAGTAGAGATGTGACAGTCTGCTTCCATGAAAACTGCAGCTTTTGAAAGCCTGTGGGGGCAGTTCTAATATGTCCTTCAGGGTCACTATGAGTTAATTAACACAATGGCACATTTATTTATTTTTTGTAGTAGTTGTTAAAGGTTTTCCCCTACCATTTAGGACTTTTCACACACACGCAAGATAAAAAGCTCGAGGACTTCAGGCCACCTTCAGGCCATGTAGGCATTTTTGTAGGAACTTCCAAAGATAATTTCATAATCCCAAGTTTCTAGAGCCTGGCTTTGGGGGATCCAGTAGTGGTTTTCAGGGTACCCACACCATCTCTTCTATTCCATTTTTAAGACAGCCAAAGCTCACATTCAAGCTACGCTTTAATTTCCAGAAAAAAAGCTGAATGAGTTGATACTGAAAGAAACACACTTGACTTCCTAGGGTGGTAAGCTGACTTTGGCAAGACTTCAGCCATGGGCTTCTAGGTATGAGGGCACAAAGAAACTGTGATTGTTTTATTACATGGGTGGAGGTGCTCACTTGTCTACGTCAACCAACTGGAAGAGATCCATGGATATTCCTATTCCAAAGAAAAGTGACCCAACAGAATGCGGAAATTATTGAACAGTATCATTAATGTCACATGCAAGTAAAATGTATGCTGAAGATAGTTTGGAACAATGATTGCAACATGACATCAACAGGGAACCTTCAGAAATTCAAGCTGGACTCAGAAGAGGACAAGGAACAAGGGTATTATTGCTGATGTCAGATGAATCTTAGCAGACAGCAGAGAATACCAGGAAGATGTTTGCCTGTGTTTTATTGACTATGCAAAGGCTGTGTTATCCATAAGGAATTATGGATGACATTGTTCTCATGGATTGAACTGTATCCTCCAAAAATATGCATTAACTTGGCTAGGCCATGATTCTTAGTAATTTGGTAGTTATGGAATGATGTAACCATCCCTCATGATGTGGTATGAGGTAATTATCCTCTATTTGTGATGTGTTGTAAATCTTAACCTCTATATGTTATCAAGTCAGAATTAGGTAATCTAAATGAGGATTTGTCTATACTTGTTATGTGAATGAGGCAGAATTAGGGTCAGATACAGCACTGTTACTCAGATCACAGCCTTGATGCAAAGTAAGGGAGTTTCCCTGGGGTGTGAACAGAGAGCAAGGGACCTCAGTGTCACCAAGAAAGAAGATCTGGGAGTGCAGTGAGCCCCTTTGCTGTGAAACTTCTAGAGCCAGGGAAAGATTGATGCTAAGACAAATGGAGATCTCCAAGTAAGGACAGGCCCACAGATGATGAAGGGAGGAGACAAGACCTTCTCCCAGACCTAGGAGACAGAAAGAGAAAGCCGTTATCTAGAGCTGGTGCCCTGAATTCAAACATCTAGTCTTCTAAACCACGACTGCTGTGGTGTTGTAGGATAAGCACTGTACTGCTAACCACAGGTCGGTGGCTGAAACCCTCCAGCTGAACCTCAGAAGCCCTATACAGGGTCCTTATGAGTTGGAATGGACTCAATGGCACTTAACAACAACAAGCAAACCAGGACAGAATAAATTTCTGTTTGTTAAAGTTATCCACTTGTGGTAGTTCTGTTATAGCAGCACTAGATAACTAAGACACTTGAGAAGACTCTGCATTTTCAATAACTTCATATACATGCAAAATCTGGACAATGAATAAAGAAGGCAGATGAAGAACTGATGCTTGTGAATTATGGTGTTGACAAAGAATATTGGTATACCATGGACTTCCAGAAAAATAAACAAATCTGTTTTGAAAAAAGTATGACCAGAACTTCCTTGGAAGTGAGGATGGTAAGACTATCTCATGTACTTTGGACATGTTATCAGGAGTGACCAGTCCCTGGAGAAAGACATCATGCTTAGTAAAGTAGAGGGTCATTGAAAAAGGGAAAGACCATCAATGTAGTGAACTGAAACAGTGGCTGCAATAATGGGTTCAAATATAGGAATGATCATGGGCTGGCCCAGGACCAGGCACTTGTTCATTCTGTAGTACATAGGGTTGGTATGAATCAGAACCAACTTGATGGCACCTAAACAACAACAAAGAACTCAGGGAACTGCAATAACAACATTACATACTCGGCTCCCTTGAACATTTTTTGCCATAGGGGTATGTTGGCATGGCTTAGATTATCACCTAAATTATGTCCTTTCTTACAGGGAATTGTGTGCTTTATTGGACTGAAAGTATCAAACTCATTATGTGATAAGGCTGGAGTTCTGAACTTTGTCAAAGGTCACAGAGAAAGAACCCGGAGGCCTGAACTAAGCCACTTGCTCTCTGTCCCTCTATATATGGATGAAGCTAGGGTTTTGAGCTCTCACCATGGGTTGTGTTTTCTATTTTTTAAAGGACACCTTCTCTACCATTTTTACCATTTTTATACTTGATCTTTGCCAATACGCTGAGAAGTTGTTGTTGTTGTTGTTAAGTGCTGTCGAGTCGGTTCCGACCCATAGCGACCCTGTACAAGGTTTCCAAGGGTGTAAATCTTTACAGGAGTAGAAAGCCTCATCTTTCTCCTGCGGAGCGGCTGGTAGTTTCGAACCACTGACCTTAAGGTTTGTAGCCTGATTCGTAACCACTACGCTACCAGAGCTCCTTACGCTGAGAAGTAATATTTAAAAAAAATATTTTTAAGTGTTCAGTGACCCAGATGGTTTAATAGCGAATTCTACCAAAAATTCAGAGAGGAGCTGACATCAATTCTACTCAAACTATTCCAGAAAATATTTAAAGAATGGAAAGTTCCCAACTATATTTTATGAAAGGAATATAACCCTCATACCAAAACCAGACAAGACATCACTAAAAAATAAAATTATTGACCAACATCCCTGATGAACATAGATACATAAATTCTCAACAAAATCCTAGCCAATATAATTCAGCAACATATCAAAAACAAACAAAATAACAACAAAAATCATCATGACCAAGTGGGACTCATACCAGGGATACAAGGATGGTTCAATACTGGAAAAATAACATAATCTACCATACAAAATGGTTTTGGATCATGGCTTTGAGGCGGGCTCGACCAACTTAGAGACCCACAAGCGCAGCCCAAAGTGTCTCATTACAACCCTGTCACCCCTGCTGCGCTTCCGCCTTTAGACTGACACGACATCCGAGGACGGAAATCCCACCTTTGAGCCAGACTTAAGGGCCGTAGCGCAAGGAGATTCATGTTTAACAGCGACCACACAACCGCCACTCGTCTGTCTGTCATGCTGTGGTGGTTTGAATTGCTGTGATTCTGAGGGCTATGCCACCGGTATTTTAAATAACCAGCAGGGTCACCCATGGTGGACAGGTTTCAGATGAGCTTC
>NW_006408646.1:9468319-9475092 GCF_000296735.1 Chrysochloris asiatica
CTGGAGAAGGATGTCATGCTGGGTAAGGTGGAAGGTCAGAGAAAAAGAGGAAGACCCCCAACGAGATGGATCAGCCAGGTGGCATCATTGATGGCATCAAATGTGGCAGCGGTAGTGAGGTTGGCCCAGGATCGTGATGGGCAAAATGGTGAACACTTCCTAGATATTATCAAACATTTTAAGGCAATGAGTAGCTGGGCCAGGTGGAGGCAATATCCCTTCTGCCAGAGATCTCAGCTCAAAAAGCAGACCTGATTGCACTGACAAGGGCATTAGAAATCTTAGCAAGAAAGACTCTGAATGTGAACCCAGAGGGCTTGAGTAGAACTGAGATAGAAGGATTTGAGAGAGGGGTTAAAGGATAAAAAGTGAATGATGATGGAATTGTTCTGGTTCTGAAAAGTTAAAAACTGGAAAATAAATGGCAAAAACATGGTTCTGATCTTGTGAAAACCAGCCCCTGCTCTTCTTAAATGAGTCCATGAAATGACCCACAACAGGAAAGAGGCCCTGGCTTTAGGGCAAGAAATTAAAATAACAACAACAAAACATTCATGATGCTATTTCTTAACTGTTTTACCTGCCTCAAGAAGAATCCCAAGACAGTTTGTCCTGCACCAATATCAAGATAAACAACCCCTTGAGAATTAACAGGCTAATTTCATGCAGATGCCTCCAAGCAGGGGAATTAAATATTTGCTGGTTTTGTTTTTATAGACACCTTTTCTGGTTGGGTAGAGGTTTTCTCCCACCAGAACTAAGAACTTCAGAAATAGTGAAAATCCTCTTGAAGGGGATTATCTCCAAGTTTGGATTTTCAAAAAAAGTGTCCAAAGTGACAATGGAGCAGCGAACACCTACAGATGAAATGGAGATTGCATTCAACATGGAGATTCAAGAAAATGAACCATACTCCATAGAAACAAATGGCAAACTGTCAGGTAATTTATCTACACTGGTACTAGGTGTTGCCTTACCCCTGTTTCGAATTCAGGTAGCCCCAGAAGTGGGCTTAAATTGAGTCCTTATAAAATAGTATATAGTAAATCTTCCCAGGTAGCTTCCCTCAACCCTCTACCTGATCTCAGCCAAGATTTAAAGGTGCAGCGGTATGCGCAACACCTCCAACACATACTTTCTATTATTCATAAAATTGCTCTTTCCAGGTCTGCTTCCTTCCCTACAAGGTAACCTGACCCCTTCCAACCTGGAGATCATGTTCTGCTTAGAACATGGAGAAACAGATCTGAAAACCAATTAGAAAAAAAAGTGGACTGGACCCTGGGAAGTCCTTCTAGTCGCCCCGTCAGCTGTCAAGTTAACTGGACTCAAAACTTGGACACACCATACCAGAATCAAGTCTTACCCGTCAGTCAACAGGACCACCTGGACATCAGAAGCAACTGGAGAAATCCAACTAAAGATAAGAAGATACCCCTTAAAATAATGTATCTTCCTGCCCTTTACAATGGGACTCTCGCAAGACATTATTTCTTTCAACGGGATGAAAACATTTGGGTCTATTTAACTCAGAGTGTAATAAATGTGTCTGATTTTTTTCTTTTGGGACGGCATCCAGAAGCATCTGCAAAAATTACTGAGAACTGGAACAAAAAAAAATCCCAAGCTCAGGTGACCTGGTGTGGGTGAGAAACTGGAATTTGACCCCAATGAAACCCAAGTGGTGAGAATAGCTGATTATCATCCTGACCACCCCCACCGCAGCCAAGGTAAAAGGAATCCCTACCTGGATTCACTACAGCAGACTGAAGAAAGCCTCATCTTCGTAAGAAGCTGAGACGGACCCTACCAAACCTTGCAAGGTAACACTGAGACGTATGACCTGCCCTGCTTCAACCACAAACTGGGAGCTGGCTGACCTATATACGGCTGAAGCATGAGGTTGTCCGCCATGGGACTCATCTTAATTGGACTTTGGGGTGTGGGAAAGGAAGAAAATCTGTGTAATCTATGCACCCACACTGCCAAGGTGGGCCAAACAATGCCCACCACACTACTTTTCTATTTTGTTGTTAAGTGCTGTCAAGTCGGTTCTGACCCATAGTGACCCTATACAGGGTTTCCGAGGCTGTACATCTTTAAGGGAGCAGAAAATCCTCATCTTTCTCCTGTGGAGCAGCTGGTAGTTTCAAACTGCTGACCTTAAGGTTTGCAGCCCGATTTGTAACCACTATGCTACCAGAACTACTTTTCTATAGTTACTATAAATGTGAGGGCACCCTCATAGCTAACTGAACCTATACCCAATGAAACTAGGAGAACCTTAACCCTCTTAGCTCAGCAACAAACTCAACTCAGAAATGCTGTTTATCAAAACAGACTAGTCCTAGACTATTTATTATCTCAAGAAGGATGTGTGTGTGTGTGTGTAAAATTTAACCTGACAAACTGTTGCTTACAAATAGGTGATCAAGGACGAGCCATTGAAGACATTGTGAAAAAGATCCAAAAACTAGCTCATGTTCCTGTGTGAACTTGGCACGGATGAAGTCCAGAATCATTATGGACAAGCGAGTTCTCAGCATTAAAGGATTCAAAACTCTGGTGGGAGGATTTCTGATCATCATAGGGGGATGTCTGCTCAACCCATGCCTCCTTCCACTGGCTATCAAAACATTGAATAACATAATTGAAGCCAGGGTGAAAAAGGAAAGCTACTTCCTGCATACTATAGCAACAGCACGTGCCCACTGACCTAAAAAGTATCATCCAGGAAAGCGAAAACTAATAGTTCACTGTCTAGCTACATGGCCCTCAAAGGGGCGGATGAGGAAGGCAGGCCTGCAGAAATAGGAGCTGGCCCCCCCATAACGCCAAGCTCATAGCTCATCCCTGGAGCGAAGTTCACATTCCAGGAAATAAACAACAGACCACCTCAGCCTCATGTGATTACCCAGGCTAATCTCCTGTTCCTGACCCACCTCCAGGAGGGAACAGAGCTCCGAGCTAAAAGTTTACCTGCTTCCGCTTCTGTACCTGCTCACTTGTATGCTAATACATCCTTCCCCGCCATATCTTTGAACCAACCAATCCCAGGTAGTCCCGTGAAGCTGTTGGCCCCCGCTTACCAATCCCAAATGAACTCATGAATGCACCCCTATTCCCTATAAAATATCCGCACATAGAGAAGATGGGTCCCAGCTTCTGGATACAAATCTGCTGAGCTATGTGCTAGCACAATAAAACCCTTCCTCTGTTACAACCTGCGAGATGTTGGCAACTCCTTCAGAGCGACTCCGGTAACGGTAGGCAGGGAAAACCAGTATCCACAAGACAGCCAAACACCTTAACAATATTTCCCCTCCTTCACCCTGTAATCACAGAGCCCTGTTGTTCCAAGGTTGACTATTTGCCTCTATCCCATTTAGTCCATGCAAACCTCCGTAAGTCTTCTCCTATCTTCCTGTTCCTCTACCCGCCTCCCCCTTCTTACGTATAGCCCTCCCCTTCCTTGTATATTGCCCTCCCCATCATCCAAGCTATCATGTGTCTATCCCTTAACCTGTGTGTTACTGTCCCCTCCCTCCCATCCCTGGTAACTATCAAAGAAATTTTCTTTTAGTCTGTAAATCTTAAGCTTTTACAATAATGATCTCATGTAATATTTGTCCTTGTGTGATTGAGTAATTTCACTCAGCAGTGTCCTCAAGCTTCATCTATGTTATGAGGTGTTTTTCAGTTTCCTTGTTGTTCTTCAAGGTAGCATAGTATTCCATTGTGTGTATGTACCACAGTTTGTTTATCCATTTTTCCACCGATGGGCACTTAGGCTGTCTACATCTTTTTGCTATTGTAAATAATACTGCAGTAAACATTGGTGTGCATGTATCTATTCATGTTCTAGTTCATATTTCTTGTGGGTATATACTAAGTAGATGTTTTCAGTTTTGGAGTATTGTGAATAATGTTTTAATGGATATTGGTGTTCTGTTTAAGTCCTTGCTTTCAAGTCCTTTGGTTAGATATCTAGGAGAAAATAGATGTTTGAGCTATTTTAATGTAGTGTTTAGAGCAGTTCTCAAATTTTAGTTCTGTTCTTCTGTGAGGTCTCTCGAAGTCTCAGTTTATCTTGTCTACAAATTGAGGATAAAAACATACATCCCATGGAGTACTGTAAGGTTAAAAGTAGATAATGTTTGTAAAACACTCACTACATCTATTGATTACTGTAATAAATGTTTTATAAATCCTGGAGTGTTTTACAAACATTTATTATTAAACAATGGTCTAAGGTTTAAGGAAGTTGAACTTGACCTTCAGCATCTTCTCTGGACCTGCTGCCTTGTTCTACATATTCTCTTCCTTTACTGCACTGCTTAGGACTTGCCCCAGCTTTGACTGTGCCCTCTTTCTCCCACACACACACACAAAGCTACAGGACTTCAGGCCACCTCCAGGCTTTTTTTGTAGACCCATTCTCAAATCTGCTGCACAAGACCTTTTTAAAGTGTTGAAGAGCAAAGATGGCAGCTTGAGGACTAAGGTGCGCCTCACCCAAACCATGGTATTTTCAATAACCTCATATGCATGTGAAAGCTGGGCAGTGAATAAGGAAGATCATAGAAGAATTGATGCTTTTGAGTTATGGTGTTGGAGGGGAATATTGAAGGTGCCATGGGCTGCCAAGAGAACCAATAGATCCGTTTTGGAAGAAGTGCAGTCAGAGTGCTCCTTAGAGGCCAAGATGGCTAAACTTCATCTCACACTTTGAACATATTGTCAGGAGGAACCAGTCACTGGAGAAGGATGTCATGTTTGGTAAGGTGGAGGGTCAGAGAAAAAGAGGAAGACCTCCAGTGAGATGGATTGGCCAAGTGACAGCATCGATGGACTCAAGCGTGACAACAATAGTGAGGTTGGCCCAGGATCGGGCAGTGTTTCATTCTGCTGTGCATAAGGTTGCTATGAGTGGGTACCTACTCGATGGCACCTAACAACAACAACAACAACAACTCACCACTGTTATCTAGTCTATTTCAATTCATAGCCACCCTAAAGAATAGAGTAGAATTGCTCCATAGGATTTCTGAGACCGCAAATCTTTAAGGAAGCAGACAGCTACATCTTTTTTTTCTCCCAAGTTGGATTTAAACTGCCGACCAGTGCCTAACCCACAGTGCCATCAGGAGTCTTTGGTAGAAGGTGCCCCTTCATACTTCTTAGTTTCTGAGGCTTGTTTTTGGTGCTCCAAAAGCAATATTGAGGCACTCAAGGAGTCTGGGTGTGGCGCTGTGGGTTAATGTGCTGGATTGCAAGGTCAATTTGAACCAAAAGGTCAGTGGTTCAAGCTCACCAGCTGCTCCTCAAAAACCCTATACAAGGTCGCTATGAGTCCAAACTGACTCAACGGCACTTAACAACAATATATTTTTTCTCTCCTATTTTTAAGACAACTAACCTCCTTGTTGATACCTTCCTTTTAGAGGGCTTCCTTCCAAATGGTGTGGGCACCTTATTTTCTAGCCCTTCTTGGTGATAACAGTCATGGCCCCCACCCCACTTGAAGACAACAGTGTATGTCCTAAACACTTTCATGCCTCTACCTTCCCTTGAGTCTCACCTGAAGATGAATGGTTGTGATTATGTGCTGTGGAATCAGTTCTCACTAAGTGACCTGTATAGGGTTTCCAAGGCTGTCAATCTTTATGGGAACAGAAAGCCTTTTCTTTCTCTCACAGAGCAGCTGGTAAATGTGAACTTCTGACCTTGTGGTTAGCAGCCCAGCTCATAATCCACTACTTCACGTTTGATACATGGGGTCACTGAGTTGCTGGAAGTTGAAGTGACTTGTTCAAGGTCATAAAGCAAATTAGTAGCAGACTCTGGACTCAAATCCAGGAATCCTGATTCTGAGTAATTCCTGATAGATTTCTGGAAGAATTTCTGCCCTTGGAGTAAGTGGCATCAAAGGCCTTCACTACGGAGTCCTGTGTCTGGCTCTTTGACCTTTGCTTACATCCTGTCTCCTCAGGGACCTTTGCACTTGCTGCTATCTCTACTTGGAATATCCTTCCTCCAGAAATCTGCAGACCTTGGTTCCTCCTTCCTTAAGCCCCTGCTCAAGGTTCATCTTGAGCACCTTTCTCTTTTCTGGCCATCTGAGCTTCTTATTTTGCTTTATTTCCCTTCCTAGTGCAATCATTGCCCCACATAGAGCTCTATCTTGTTTTTATTGTATTTCACTTTATTGTACTTACTAGATATCAAGTTTCTAACAAACTGAAGGTTGTGGCAACCCTGCGCTGAAGCAGATCTATTAGTCCCATTTTTCAACAGCATGTGCTCACTTCAAGGAGCTCTGGTAGCACAGTGGTTATGAGTCGGGCTGCTAACCTCAAGGTCAGCAGTTTGAAACTACCAGTGGTTCTGCGGGAGAAAGATGAAGCTTTATGCTCCTGTAAAGATTTATAGCCTTGGAAACCATATATAAGGTCGCTTGTGTATTTGTCTGTTTGTGTATTTGCTCAGAACCACCACTCGTTTGTCAGTTTGTTGCACTGTGGTGGCTTGTGAGTTGCTGTGATTCTGGAAGCTATGCCACCAGTATTTTCAATACCAGCAGGGTCACCCATGGTGGACAGGTTTCAGATGAGCTCCAGATGAAGACAGACTCGGAAGAAGGAGTGACGAATTACTTCCGAATATTTAGTCACTAAAAACCTTATGAATAGCAGAGAAACACTGTCAGATATAGTGCCAGAAAATGAGCCCCTCAGGTTGGAAGGCACTCAAAATGCAACTGGGGAAGAGCT
>NW_006408646.1:9475937-9476980 GCF_000296735.1 Chrysochloris asiatica
GAAAGCAGAGAATACCAGAAAGATGTTTACCTGTGCTTTATTGACTATGCAAAGGCTTTCGATTGTGTGGATCATGACAAGCTATGGACAACATTGCGAACAACATGAGTCAGAACCGACTCCACAACACATAACCAAGTAACCAACCAATGTGCTCACGTCATGTCTCTGTGTCATATTTTGGTGATTCTTGCAGGATTTTAAACTTTTTCATAATGTTAGACAACAGTACAATGTAAACATAACTTTCACATGTATTGCTGCTGCTGTTAAGTGCTGTTGAGATGGTTCCGACTCATAGAAAACCCTATACAGGTTTTCCAATGAGCAGCCGGTTGATTTGAACTGCCCACTTTGTGGTTCACAGTCCAGAGCTGATCCTACAGTGCCATGCCAGGTGTCTTCACATGTACTAGGACACCCCCCGAAAAATAAAAAAAAATGCATGTGACTTGCTGTATTGCGATATTAGCTTTATTGAGGTGGTTTTGAACTGAACCTACAATATCTCTGAGGTATGCCTATATGAGATGTTTCTTTGCTTGTTTCTTTCCTATGGTTCCCAGCTAGAATTGAATTATTGATGTTCGTTGAGGTGGGGTTGGCTTTGACTTAGATACAACAGAACAAAATGTTGCCTGGTCCTGATCCATGTTTACAATGGTTGTTGTTCCAGTCCGTTGTTGTAGCCACTGTATTTTGAGGGCCTTCCAACCTAGGGGCTCACCTTCCAGCACTATATCAGACAGTGCTCTGTTGTGATCCATAGGATTTTTCTTGTAAAGTTTTACTAAAAGTAATACAGAAATGGCTACAAGCATACATTGACAGAGAACTTCCAGAGGTTCAAGCCGGATTCAGAAGAGGCCATGGAACGAGGGTTATCATTGCTTATGTCCAGCGAATCTTGGCTGAAAGCAGAGAATATCAGAAAGATATTTACCTGTGCTTTATTGGCTATGCAAAGGCTTTCAATTGTGTGGATCATGACAAGCTATGGACAACATTGTGAAGTATGAGTATTCCGGAACACAAATGTGCTT
>NW_006408646.1:9477506-9479092 GCF_000296735.1 Chrysochloris asiatica
AATAACCTCATATGCATGTGAAAGCTGGACAGTGAATAAGAAAGACTGTAGAAGAATTAATGCTTTTGAGTTGTAGTGTTGGAGAAGAATATTGAAAGTGCCATGGGCTGCTAAAAGAACCAACAGATCTGTGTTGGAAGAGTGCAGCCAGAGTGTTCCTTAGAGGCCACGATGGGCCAAACTTCGTCTCTCATACTTTAGACATATTGTAAGGAGGAACCAGTCTCTGGAGAAGGATATCATGTTTGGTAAGGTAGAGGGTCAGAGAAAAAAAGGAAGACCCCCAGTGAGATGGATTGGCCAAGTGGTAGCATCAATGGGCTCAAGCGTGGCAACAATAGTGAGGTTGGCCCAGGATCGGGCAGTGTTTCCTTCTGCTGTGCACAAGGTTGCTATAAGTCAGTGGCACCTAACAACAACAATAACAACAGTTTTCTGAAGTAGAGCACCAGGATGTCACTCACCACTATGAGTGACCCTGTTGGTACTCAACATACCTGTGGCATTGCTTCTAGCATCACAATAGCACTCAAGCAGACACAGTCCAACATACTGACTGATGAGTAGTGGAGAATGTGAATAGGAACTGTGTTTTGTTTCCTGCTGGCTCTCTAGTGCCTATGACAGTGTGTCTGACACATACTCATTGAAGACATTCAGTAAATACTTATGAATTATATGAATATCCATTCTAATGGGACTCTTCATGTCCCCTTGCCCTATGTCTTTGTTCATCCAGTTCCCTCTACCTATTTACCTATTATGTCATTAATTTTTTTTTTACTTTTTGTTTTGTTTTGCAAATCAAAACCACAATCAGATATCATTTAACACCCATTTGTGTCTGCCATCCCCATCGGATGTCAATCTTATGTGTTACAGAGTAGAACTGCTCCTTTCCGTATTCTTGATTATAACCTTCACAGAAGGAGTTCTCCAGACTTCCTTCAATGGAGCTGCTGGGTGGGTTTGAATCACTAACCTTTGAATTAGCAGCTGATTGAAAACTACTTGTGCCACCCAGCGCCTTTCAATACCCACTGCTACTGCTGTGTGTTGTTGAGTTGGTTCCGACTCATAGCAACCCTTTCTAGGGTTTCTGAGGCTATAAATCTTTACAGGAGCAGAAAGTCTCATCTATCTTCCATGGAACTGCCAACCTTGAGCTTAGCAGCCCAACATGTAACTCACTACGCTACCAGGTCTCCTTTTCAACATCCACTAGGATGGCTATTTTTTACAAAAAATAATAAGAAAATAACAAGTGTTAGAAAGGATATGGAGAAATTGGAACCCTTCTGTATTGTTAGGTGTTGGTAAGTGCTGTCGAGTTGATTCTGACTCATAGCGATTCTGTATAGGGCTTTCAAGGAGCAGCTTGTGGGTTAGAACCACTAACCTTGTGGGTAGTGCCACAAATTATTAGTTGTTGTTAGGTGCCATTGACTCAGTACCGACTCATAGCAACCTTATGCACAGCAGAATGAAACACTGCTCAATCCTGGGCCAACCTCACTACTGTTGCCACGCTTGAGTCCATCGATGCTGCCACTTGGCCAATCCATCTCATTGGGGATCTTCCTCTT
>NW_006408646.1:9480838-9482788 GCF_000296735.1 Chrysochloris asiatica
TCAGAAAACCAAAAGGGAAGAACACGCTCAGCATTTCTCAAGCTGGGGGAACTGAAATAAAAATTTAAGCCTCAACTTTTGTTACTGAAAGATTCTCTGGTCAAATTATTGAATGATGAAGAAAGCATAAAGAGAAGATGGACCAAAAGGAAATGGTTAATGTTCAACCATTTTAAGAGGTAGCATATGACCAAGAGCCAAAGATACTGAAGGAGGAAGTCCAAGGTGCATTGAAGGAATTGGCAAAGAACAAGGCAGCAGGAAGTGATGGAATAAAAATTGAAATCTTTCAAGAAAGTGAGGTGGCATAAGAGGCACTCACTCATCTAGGCCAAGAAATTTGGAAGTAACTATCTGGATGACTGATAGGACAAGAGCCGTATTTGTGCCCATTCCAAAGAGAGGTGACCCAACAGAATGCAGAAATCATTGGACAATCGCTTTGATATCCCACGTGTGTAATGTTTTACTAAAGGTAATACAGAAACAGCTACAAGCATACATTGACAGAGCACTTCCAGAGGTTCAAGCTGGATTCAGAAGAAGCCGTGGAACGAGGGATATCACTGCTGATGTCCTATGGATCTAGGCTGAGAGCAGAGGCTATCAGAAAGATATTTACTTGTGCTTTAATGACTATGCAAAGGCTTTCACATCTTGGTATATACCCCAAAAGACTTGGAAGCAGGAACTCACAAAGATACTTATGCCAGTGTTCGTAATAGAATTATTCACAGTAGCCAAAAGGTAGAAACAACGTAACATTGATAGACATTGATAGAGGACTGGATAAACAAAGTGTGGTATACACATAAGATGGAATATTACTCAACTATAAAGAGAAATGAGGTTCTGATACATGGCACAACCTGGATGAACCTAGAAAACATTATGCTGAGTGTAACAAGTTAGTCACAAAAATGGAAACTACTGTATGATTCTGCTTATGTGAAATATCTTAGAATAGGCAGATGCATAAAATCCAAAGTTTATCAATGGCTACTGGGGCGGCTGAAGCAGAGAATATCAGACAGATGTTTGTACTGTATTTATTATGCAAATACTTTTGACTGTGTGGATAATGACAAGTTATGGATAATAATGTAAAGAATGGATATTCCAGAACACTTCATTGTGCTCATGTTGTTGTTATTGTTGTTAGGTGCCAACAAGTTTGTACTGACTCATAGTGACCTTATGCACAGCAGAATGAAACACTGCCTGATCCTGGGCCAACCTCCCTATTGTTACCACTCTTGAGCCCATTGATGCTGCCACTTTGCCAGTCCATCTCACTGGGGGTCTTCCTCTTTTTTTTCTGCCCCTCCACCTTACCAAACATGATATTCTTCTCCAGAGATTGGTTCCTCCTGACAATATGAGGAACCTGCATATAGACCAAGAGGCAGTTGTTTGATAGAACACGGGGATACTGAATGGTTTAAAATCAGGAAAAATTTGCACCAGGGCTATATTCTTTCACCATACTTATTCAATCTCTATGCTGATCAAACTATCTGAGAAGCTGGATTATATGAAGAAGAGCGTGGCATCAGGATTGGAGGAAGACTCATCAACATCCTGCAATATACAAATGATGCAATCTGACTTGCTGAAAGCAAAGAGGACTTGAACTAGTTCCTGAATGAAGATAAAAGACCACAGCCTTCTGTATGGATTGCTCCTCAATGTAAAGAAAACTAAAATCCTCACAAATGGACCAATAAATAACACCATAAATGGAGAAAATACTGAAGGTGTCAAAGACTTCATTTTGCTTGGATCCACAATCAACATTCACGGAAGTTGTTGTTGCTATGTGCCATCAAGTCGGTACCGACTCATAGAGACCCTATACACAACAGAACGAAACACTGCCTGGTCCTGGGCCAACCTCACAATTGTTGCCACGCTTGAGCCCATTGATGCTGCCACTTTGCCAATCCATTT
>NW_006408646.1:9483216-9488360 GCF_000296735.1 Chrysochloris asiatica
GGTCTTGTGCGGCAGATTTGCCCAACGTAATACATCCTTTGATTTTGTGACTGCTGCTTCCATGAGTGTTGATGGTTGACTACTCATGGAAGTAGTAGTCAAGAAATCAAATGATGTATTGCATTAGGCAAATCTGATGCACAAGATCTCTTTAAAGATATCTTCAAGAGCAAAGATATCAGTTTGAGGACTAAGGTGCACCTGACCCAAGCCATGGTACTTTTCATAGCCTCGTATTATATGAAAGTTGGACAATGAATAAGGAAGACCATAGAAGAACTGATGCATTTGAGTTATGGGGTGGAGAAGAATATTGAAATTACCATGAACTGCCAGAAGAACAAACAAATCTGTGTTGGACGAAGTACTGTCAGAATGCTCCTTAGAAGATAGGATGGTCAGACTTCATCTGTCATACTCCGGACCGATAATCAGAAAGGACCAGTCCTTGGAGAAGGACATTATGCTTGGTAAAGAGGAAGGTCAGTGAAGAAGAGGAAAAACCCCAATGAGATGGATTGGTACAGTGGTAGCATCAGTGGTCTCCAGCATAACAACAATTGTAAGGATGGTTGGTGCAGGAGCAATCATTGTTTTGTTCTTTTGTGCATAGCATCGCTAGAAGTTGGAATCAACTTGACAATACTCAGCAATAACAACAACAACAACAACTAGGGGAGGGAGAAATGAGAGAGGTATACTTAAGAGACACTAAGTTTCTCTTTGGGGTCATGAAAAATTATGAAATATATAGTAGTGATGGTAATAAATGTTACTGAATTAAACAGTTAAAAATGATTAAAATCGTAATTTTTCCATTATATATCTTTTACCATGATTAAAAATAAAGTATGCTCAATGCTTAGCCCACACCACCCCAATAACTTTCCTTTTCAATTTGGTTTGATTTTATTAATATGGGAATAAAAATATATACTGCTTCTGTAAAAATTTATATGTATATTCTATTTCCTCTTCATAAAGTCTTTCTTTCTTGGTTCCTCAGAGATACTAATAAATGTATGTGAAACTCCAAATAGAACATAATCTGCTGGAATCATCTTCTAACTGTACCTGTAATTGTTGCTGCCACTGCTACGTTTGTCAATCCATGTCATTGGGGGGGGGTCTCCCTCTTTTTCGCTGACCCTCCACTTTTCCAAGAACGATGTCCTTCTTCAGGGACTGATCTCTCCTAACAACATGACCAAAGAATGAGAGATAAAGTCGTGCCATTGTTGCTTTTAAGGTGCATTCTGATGGTACTTCTTCCAAGACAGATTTGTTTGTTCTTCCAGCTGTTCATGGTACTTTTAATAATCTTCTCCAACATCATAATCCAAATGCATCAATACTTCTACATATTCCTTATTCACTGTCCAATTTTCACACAGAATACTAGTGACCATTAAAAACAAAAACAATTATTAACATGCAAGAAAGTCTTCTTCAATGTGAATTCAATGTGAATAATGTTGTATCGTATTTCACAGTCCAGAACTAAGTCTTGGTGTGGTGCTGTAGGATAAGCACTGGACTGCAAGATCAGTTTTAACTTCAAGGTTGGCGGTTCAAACTCACCAGTCACTCCACAGGAACCCTATTGAGGCTTGCTGTCAGTGGGAAGTGACTTGATGGCATTTAATGACTCCACCAACAATCAATCCCCTGAGGAGCCCTGGTAGCACAATGGTTAAGTGCTACCTCCTGAAAGGTTGGTGATTCTAATTCATCCAGCGGCTCCACTTGAAAGAACTGATGGTCTACTCCCATAAAAAGAACAGTCTAGCAAACCCCACTGGGCAGCATCTTCAGCCTATAACTGATTGTATTATCTGAAAGGGTGCTAGAATGTGCCCATGGAAATCAGCTTCTTGTTAAACCTTTGTGGAGTATGGGGCCTTAGGTGGAATTCTGAGCCTCACCCAGAACCTTCGGAGGTGGGCCATTCCCAAATGAAAAGACATGCAGAACAACGTGGAATGGCAGAAACAGAAGGTAATTCTTGAAACAAAGATGGGTGGGGGTGGGTGGGCACAGACTGTTTGGCTGTGACAGTATCAAGCAAGCTGTTTGCCTTGGAGTCATCAAGGCAAGAAAAGCCAACTCATCAGAGTAAACCTCTTTCTAAGACTCATCTTTGTCCTGTGGAACTACCAGCTGTTCTTCAGGAGAAAGATGAGGCGTTCTGCTCCTGCAAAGATTTATAGCCTTGGAAACCCTGTACAGGGTCACTATGAGTCAGAACCGACTTCATGGCACACAACAACAACAAGACTGAAACCCAAAAGGAACACACTAACTGTCTTGTAGGCTCACTGCTGACCACCCTGGTCAAATTGTCAGTGGAAGTTGGGGAAATGCAGCAATGAAGACATGGGCTGAGTTTGGCCATGTTCCATAGATACCCAATGACCTTCAGATGAGAGATAGAAAAGAAAGGATTGACTGATTTGAAGTTCAGGGAGACACGTGAACTCCGGAGCCCAAGGACACTGACCTAGCCATTGGGTGCTAGAGTTAAGAGTGAAGTGTCCAGTTGGTCTGAAGTGGGGAGAGGCATGTGAGAACTCCCAGACTTGCAGATAGTACCCATTTGATCTAGCTTGCATGGCTTGCTGACCAGAACTCAAACAGATGAAGATAAAGAAATTTGATACAGGCAGCAAGTAAATTGCTACAACTTGATGAACTGGACCTTTGTTTATGGATGAAGTTGCCCCAAATTCCAACCAAATAGGGAAGGATTCTTCATGTCAAAGATCAAGCTTGCCTCCTCAGTACACTGGGTTGATAGGGATGGGCAACTTAGACTTCAACTATCAAAACTGGGGGGCTATAAAGGTACAAAGTGACTGGTCTACAAGTTTTCATGAGAGTGTTTAGTGTCAGAATGAGGAGGGTAAGAATCCCCAGTTAATAGTTTTCCTCTTGTCTGGATGGGGATAGGATTTTTTTTTTTATTAAATTGTGAGTAATTATTGTCAGGATAAAAGGTGATTGTCACAACTGTAAATGTAGAAGAGGTGTACCTAAAAGTGGGGAGCAGTTAATCTGTCATTTCAGGAACAGATGACCCTAGGACCATCAAAAGGGAAGAGCATGAGAGGAGCAAGGGATCCTAACCAGAAAAGCAATGACAACAGAGTTGGTGGCAGAGGCAATGGCATAGAAAGATAGAGCAGCATAGGACTATAGGTCCTTTGTCTGTGGACTGAGAAAGGTCGTGTGCCTACAGGCAGGAGGTTGGCTTGCAAAATGTGCTCTTTGGACATTTAAACAAATATATATTTTCAATGTGGTATGTGCACTTAGAAAAAAAAAGGGAGTAGAGGATTAGCTGTTAGCTGATGGTACATGGAAGGGATTGTAATCAACTGCACTGATTTGTTGAATGTAAAACTTATGATGTGCCCTGTAAACCAATTCACAATTCACTCAATTCACAATAAAAGTTAAAAAACAAGCAAACAAACCTGTGGGGGCAGTTCTGCTCTGTCACACCAACTTTTCATGAATCATAATTGACAAGACAGAACCTAGAAATAACAACAACCAATCTCACAGAGAGGACATTTAGGTTGTTTCTAGGTTTTCATTGTACCAACCAATGTATGCTGAATATTTTTGTTCATCTGAGTGAGTATTTCTACAGGATGGCAGTGGTGGGTGGTTGTGTGCTATTGGGTTGGTTCTGATTCATAGTGATCCTGTATGTGTTTCTGAGTCTATAAATTTTTACAGGAACACAAAGCCTCATTTTCCTTCCAAGGAGCAGCTGGTAGATTCAATCTGCTGACCTCATTACCACTATGCTACCAGAAATTGGAATCTGGGCCAGAGTGTGCACATTTAAAGATTGGAGAGATATTGCTACACGCTAAATAAAAATCTATACCCCATTTACAGTGGGTGTGGGTGCCCATTTTCTCTTACCTTCACCAACACTGGGTATTATGAATCTTTTCCACATCTTACAGGTAGCAAATGATTGTTAAATAAACTAAAATATAGTGTTTAATTTCATAACTAAGGGCTTGCTCTTCTAGTGGTGGCTGAAGCCCTTGGGTGGAATGATGCCAGGACCAGTCCATCAGAAATCACCCTGAGGACAAATTCATTTAGAACAACACAGTCCTTGGCAACTAGCTGAGGAGTCCAGAGTATAGATGAAGAAGGAAGGGAATAAAACCAGGACTTGGAGCTTTGCTTGGGAAAGGCAGGGTTGGAGCTCCTAGAGGGAGTCCAGGGTTCCTGGGGTTGAGAGAGGGGAAAGGGGCCCAAAAATACAGTAGAGGGGGAGGGGCACTTGCAGCCTTGTGGGCAGGGAGAGCACCAGGAACCAGGGTCCAGGGCCCTATTTACAAGTGGGACTGCAGAGTCCTTGCCCCTCTGAGCCATGGTGTGTCTGTGTGAATGATAAGGGGTAGGCTGCATATACTCCAGGCCCTGTGACCACAGTGATGCTGATGTCTTTCCAGTACCAGCCCCAGGTGGCTAAAACTGTTGCCTTTCAGTTTATGTTTCATCTCCTGTAAATTACAGACAGTGTCCCCTACTCTGCTTGTGAGGTTGTTGTCAGATAAGAGAAGGAAAAGCACTTTGTTAACAGAAAAGAACAATGCAAATATAAGGGCTTGTCCTTAAAACAAAGCAAACTTCATTAAAGGATAATTTACAAATTCACTTACACGAGGTACTGATAACTCAATGGTAGAAATCTTGCCTTCTGTGTGGATGGGACATCTGTGTTGGATTTCCCGGCCAAGGGGTCTCATGCTCCACAACATGTGCTGTTACCGTCTTGAACAGGCTTCAGAAGAACTTCAAGACTAAGATGGACCAGTGGTCTACTTCGGAAAACCAGCCAAGGAAAACTGAATGTATCACATGGGTCACCATGAAATGGGGACCAACTTGACAGCAGCAAAGAAAAACACTTTACATTAAAATGTGCAGATTTGAAGTGCATAGTTTGGTGAGTTTTGACTAGTGGAACGACCACCTCAGTCAAGATATAGAACATGGCCAGCACCCCAGAAAGTTCTCAGATGCCTTTGCAGTCATTCACCAGACAACTACTTTGTTTTCTGTAACCATAGGCTGATTATCTCTGCCTGTTATAGAACTATATATAGGTGGAA
>NW_006408646.1:9513867-9547716 GCF_000296735.1 Chrysochloris asiatica
CTTGAATTAGAAAGCAATGGATTTCTTGATTCTGCTACAAATTCCCCTAGCTGTAAGCCTTCCAAGCTTCTAAATATTCCTCTATATGTGCTTTAGAGTTCTAGCACCATCCTGTGAGCCTGCTTGGTCTGGTATTCTGTGTTGTTGCCGATGGAGCTCCGTACTGCACGTCTACCTGATCCACCATCTTTATAACATCCATTGATACAGCCACTTATCATCTGTTCATGCATACATAAATCATCCATATAGCATCCATTAGTATATAGTCCATCCATCCATCCATCCATCCACCTTCACAATCTGTGGCTCCTCCTTGTTTCAAAAATAATGAAAAATACCTACAATAAGATTTATCCAGTTAGACATATTTATTAGGCTTCTACGTGTTTCAGGCTATAGGTGACAGGCACTGGTGATGGAGCAGTGAATAAGAAAGTCCCTACCCTCACACAGTTGCCTTCTGGGGTAGGGGGAAGTCAGCTAACAAATGAGCAAAGGAATAAACAAGATATTTGTATTTGGTTATTAATACTACAAAGTACATGAACTGGGGTGGGAATGGGGCTGTTTGGACTAGAATTGTCAGAGAAGACATCTCAGAAGAGATGACATTTGAATGGATACCTGGAGGATGAGAAACTGCGTCAGTCATGTGAAGAGGTGGAGGAGAATCAGAGAGGACAAAAAATTGCCTACGTCCCAAAGAAGAAAAGAGCCAGGCATGCCAGAAGAACAGAAAGGAGACTAGGTGGCTGAGGCCTGGTTAACAATGATGTGAGTTGATCCTGGAGAGACTGGCAGGGGACAGATCATGAAGACCAGGACCTGGGCTTAATATTTGATTCTAAGTGGGATAGGAAATCATGGAAAGGTTTTGAGCAAGGGAGTATGTGATTTGATTTACCTTTTAAACGATATCCTGACTTCTGTGTGGAGAATGAATTGTAGGGAAACAGAATGGGAGAGGAAGAGGACCAAGAAGCTGGTTTAATCATGCAGGCAGATGGTGGTGGCTGGCCTATGGTGACAGCAGTGCAGATGGAGAGCCATGGATGGAGTTGGAGTTATTTTGGTAATAGAAGCAACAGGCTATGCTAAAATATTAGACATAGAGGGGTGATATAAAGAGTAGGTTGTGGCTTGAACAAATGATTTGGGGAGAAGTGTGAGTTGTGTGTGCATACATGTGTGGGGGCAGAGGTAATTTAAGAGAACGAAATAAGAAAATCTCTTTACCCTTACCACCCCTTGCATCTGAAAGCTTGTTGAGGATGTACATCTTTAAATTTGTACCCTCCACAGCCATGGTACTGCAGTGTGTTTTCAAAGTCTCTGAAAACCTAGTAGACTTTCCACCAGGATGTTCCAACATGGTCTAAAGATGAACATGATTCCAACTTTACTCACCATCACCCTCTCAGACTTATTCTTCTTCCAGCATTCCCCAATAGGTAAATGTCACTTGGTTGCCAACCAAGCCAGCATCTAGGCATCATCCTTCACATTCTTAACTCTTTAAAAATCTCCCATCTTGGGTACCTTGTTAATCACCAGCTCCTGTCCTTTCATCTTCTAAACATTTCTGGACACATTTCTGTTCCTCACCACCACCATTTGTTGTCAGGTGCCATCGAGTCAGAACCGACTCATAGCGACCCCATGCACAGCAGAATGAAACAATGTCCTATCCTGGGCCAACCTCACTACCGCTGCCACACTTGACGCCATCAATGATGCCACCTGGCCAATCCATCTCGTTGGGAGTCTTCCTCGTTTTCTCTGACCCTCCATCTTACCCAGCATGATATCCTTCTCCAGTGACTGGTCCCTCCTGATAATATGTCCCAAGTATGAGAGATGAAGTTTGGCCATCCTGGTCTCCAAGGAGCACTCTGGCTGCACTTCTTCCAACACAGATCTGTTGGTTCTTTTGATAGCCCATGGCACTTTCAATATTCTCCTCCAACACCATAACTCAAAACCATCAATTCTTCTATGGTCTTCCTTATTCACTGTCCAGCTTTCACATGCATATGAGGTTACTGAAAATACCATAGCTTGGGTCAAATGTACCTGAGTCCTCAAGCTGACAACTTTGCTCTTCAACACTTTACAATAGTCTTGTGCAGCAGATTTGCCTAATTCAATACATCGTCTAATATCTTGACTGCTGCTTCTGCGAATGTTGACAGTTGATCCAAGAAGCATAGACAATGGCAAAGTTTAAGGCTTCCCTCATCACCACACACAGCATATTATGCAACAGCGAGCCTCATTTGTGCCCTTGGCCTTCAGTCTTGGCCCTTGGTAGTCCCTGCAGCTGCCCAATGGAGCAGTTGGGGACATCTTATCACTATGCTTTCTGTGAAGTTTTTCTTAACTTTGTTTTTGGTCACTGGCCTTTCTGTAAATTTGATAAAAGCCATGAAAATTTTCTCCAAGAAAATACAAATCTGACCATAATTTTACATACAATTTTAGGGATGTGTTTGGAAATCACCTCTGTGGGGTCCATGAACCTAAGGCTAAGGACCATTATGTTACTGACCCGCAGTGTTCTCTGGAATGAATTCTAGGATGTTGTTAGCATAATGTACAAGGTTCCCTTGGTCTAATTCCAACCCATGTCTCTGGCCTTATCTCCTGCTATTCTGTCCATTCATGCAGACCACAAGCACGTCCCACTCGCTGAATAGGTATACCACGTTCTTTCACACAGACATACATTTCCAACCATGGTTCTCCCTGACTGGGCTCCCTGACATGGTTCTCCACAGCTGTGTTGCTTATGGAACTCCTGCTTACCACTTAAGGTTCAGTGCAAATGTACCCTCTAATTGTTATTTCTTTTGTTCTCCTCTCTACCTACCCTTAGTTAGACAAAGTTAGACATGTTCTTCATTACTCAACTTACCATCAGAGCATTTATCACATTATAGTTGTTTCTGCTCATTTGAAAAATTCATTTATTCATACAGCTAATGTTTATTGAGCATCTACTATGTGCTGACCCCAGTTTAGGTGATGGTCAGGAGACATTGATACTACCCTCATGAACCTTGCAGTCTAGTGGGAAAGACAGGCATTTGACATATAGTTATATAAAAAATATAAATGGAAAATTAACACAAGTGCTAGGAAGAAGGAGAGCAGAGCTCTCTGAGGGACCATTTAGGCTAGGAGTGGGGCACAGGAAGCTTCTAGGCGGAAATTTAAGCTGAGATGTGTGGGGGCTAACTAGGTGAAGAGTCGGGGGGAATGCATGTCTGGCAGAGGAGCAGCATGTGTACATAATGTGTAAACTTTCCTTGATAGACAATGAGGGCCTGGAGGCTGAGATCATGTTTTATTCAAGTTTGTAGCTCCAGTGCGTGGTGTGAATAGATATCCTGAATGAATATGCTTCTCAGTGTACAATGATCAGGACCAGCCATTAGATGGGAGGGAACATTCTGTTGATCCAGAGGAGCTTCAATGGCTAAATTTCCTCTTAGTCTTAGTCTGGAAGCTCCTCTGAAACGTGTCCGCCATGGGTGACCCTGATGGTATTTGAGATACTAATGGCATAGCTTCCAGCATCACAGCAACATGCGAGTCACCTACTACAAAAAACTGATATGATGGCAAGACCTAGAGTTGCTTTATTTGGACACGTCATCAGGGAAGACAAATTGCTAGAAAAGGACATTGTGTTTGGTAAAAAAGAGGGCCAATGAAAATGAAGGAAACCCTCAATAGTCACAGTAGAGTAGACACAACCATGGGCTCAAATGCATCAAAGAGTATGAAGTTGGCACTGAACCAGGCAATATTTCATTGTGTTACACGCAGGGTCATCATGAGTCAGAGGGGGCTCAAAGGTAACTAACACCAGCAACATTGGGTGTTAATAGTGAAATTCATTCTCCTTAAATAATTCATGATTAAATGCATGAAACTCATACAAATTTATGATCAGCCAACAGGTTGGAGAAATTATCTGAGTGGAGATTCAGTTTTATTCTCCCCAGATTAGGCCTGTGCCCTGCATATGGGTTTAAGCTCCTGAAAGGCAGGGACTACATTTGTCCTATTGACTTTCTGCTCCCAGTGCCTAGACAAATGCTCAATTTGGATTTGTTGAGTGAATGTATGAGTGATGTTTTACTCACTGTTACCTTCGTGGACTTCTCAATGGCTTGAGGAATTTTGAGCTTGGTTCTTGTGTTCCTAGAATCTCAGCCTCAAAGGGCAAGCTGTATTTGCATGGTGAGGGGTAAGGTTCACAGGTGGAAGTCTTGGTGAATTTCTTGCCAGTGCCTCCAGGTTTGTGGGCTACCTCCTGTCAGGAGCTGTATCTCTAACTCGAATCACAGAGGGGAGCCAGGAAACATGGTGTGATACTCTCCAGGACTTGAGTGAGAGGTACAGCCTGCCCTATCTGTTCTCATCCTGGGTTCTGCATTTTCTGAGAACAAGGCAGTTAGCAGAAGGTGGTACCTGGAATGCTACTGACATTTGCCTTTGTTTTTTACAAGGACTCATTGAAATACTCACACCTACCTGTAACTGGGACCAAGTGCCAACCTGAGGTGGCGGTGGGGTCAGAGGAAGAGAGGGAAGCTGGCCAGGGAGTAGAGACTAAGGCTCCACTTCCTGTTGGTCGTCTTCTCTCTCCAGCTTCTCTGTATACAGAAGTTAAAATAAAGACTTTGGTATTGAGAGTAAACTTGCCCATATACCAGCTGAGGAAGTATGTAAAGTTACTTGATCCCTTTGAGTTCCAGTTCTCTCCTCTATAAAATATGGATAACCACGTCATTGTGAAGGTTGAAGTTGTACCGCTTGTCAAAATGTGTAGGATCATCTGCTTTCTTTGTGTTTGTCTCCTGTCCTGTGAGGTCAAGGACCTTGGTTCAGGGCCTCAGGTAAGGCAAGGCTGATGAAAAAGATACAAGTTATCATTTTATTGGGAAGTGAATACTGTTTGGCAGAGGGCTGAATGTTTTCATACAATCTCTCATTTGTCTTGGACACTTTTGTCCTCATTTTGTAAATGAAGAAACTTAGATCCCAAAAAGTCAGATAATTTGTTCCAAGGTTACCTAACTAATAAGGGAACAAACCAGAATTCCAATGAGGTATGCCTGATTGCATAGACACTGTTCTTTCTATTTCCCACATTACTTGATAGCTGTTGAGTTGTTGGCTGAGGAATGAGATGTTTTAAGAGCAATGATCATGTTCCTCTTTCTATTTTGGAATGGTGAGCAATAGAAAATATCACCGTAGGGCTAACATATGTGGCAAGGGATGGAACTTAGGATGAGGCGAGGTCAACATGCTCAGATTTACAACTGACCAGGGCTTATTGCCTCCAGTTCATAGATGGAGAGACAGAGTTCCAGGGAGTTCCAAGGGCCTGGAGAGAGTCATAGAACTGGCACCAGCTAATCAAATTCTATCAATTTGACAGGTGAGAAAACAGTCATAGGGAGGGTACTGACTTGCCTAAGGCCAATTGGCAGAGAAACAAGCACCTGAACTCAGGCCTCCTGACTACTGGTCACGAGCTCTTTTGGCTGAGGACCAGGGTTGAAGTTGTCAAGAACTCAGGGGAAGGTAGGCTGGGCATTTTGCAGTGTCTTGTCCCATGATTCCTCCCTGATGCTCAAATGGGATTTGAGATTTAGAAGAAAGAGCTACAGTTTAACATTCAGCAATTTAGATCTGGTCCCAGATTAAAATTGACAGCAAGCCTCTATTAGATCACATCAGATTCCCATATCGATATGATTCTCAGAGAATGCAAAGTTTTGCCCAAGATGACTTAGGGGCCAAGCTAGGGTTCAGATATTTGATTGGAGCCCATCAGGGGTCAACTGCCTGATAACTTTGGGTTTAGAGTGGATGTCAAGAGCACTTTGTCCCTCCAACCTTCATCCTCTTCACTCTCTCCATGATACCAGATACCAGTTCACTGGTCCATTCTTCCAGACTTTCTCACTCATCCTCAACCCATCTTTGCTTGGTAGCTGTTTGGATTTTATCTATGGGCTTGGACTCATTCCCTCCAGTGATGCCTCCCCCGGCCTTCCCCAGATAAGTCAATCCCACTTCCTCCATCAAGACCTTCTCCATTCAGACTTCTGATCATCACTGATGAACAGCTCACATCTCTGGGCCAACAACAAGGAAAGGAGAAACAATTGTAGCAATCATCTCAGCTCTTCACCTTTGCAGGTGCCTCACTGTCAGTGATCCCCTTTACACACATCTGTTTAGGTGTCTCTGATAGTATGTGGGTCAGTCATTGTTGTCTATGGCTCTTTGAAGATAAAGGGAGAGTCATGGTTGTTAAATGAGCTGTCCATGGTCTACAACTAGTTGGTGACTGAACTGAGAGGCAAAGTAGCCACATGTATTCCCTTCCCAGCTCCCACTTCCCCAAAGCTCATAGGCTCCCCACACAGGCTGTTGATTTCACTGAATGGCCAGAACTCCAGAGCTGGCTGTTCCACCATGAGGAATTTTGACAAGAAGCACAGTTTAGCCAATGAAAGGTGGACATATGAAAATTTGGACCTTTCCTAGCTTCAGATCTGCTGGGTGGGAGCGCCCAGATGCGCAGGTGTGAATGGGACTTCTGTGGGACTTGCACAAATGAGTAGTGTTGAAGAAAGCAGAGAAAAAGACACTGGCTAATTCCCAGTTATTTGCCATGGAGTCCTGGTGGGTTAATGCACTGAACTGTAAAGTTGCTTTGAACTGCAAGGTCAGTGGTTCAAGCTCACCATTTGCTCCTTGGAAACCCTATACAGGGTCACTATAGGTCAGCACCGACTTGATGGCACTTGACAACAACAATACCCTATAAGTTGTACTCATGAGGAACCTGTACATAGATTAAGAGGCAATCTTTGAACAGAACAAAGGGATACTGAATGATTTAAAATTAGGAATGTTGTACATCAAGGTTGTATCCTTTCACCACACTTACTCAGTCTGTATGTCGAGAAACTGGATTATGAAAATAAGAATATGGCATTATGACTGGAAGAAGATTCATCAACAACCTGAGATATACAAATGACATAACCTTGCTTGTAAGACACGAAGAAGATTTGAAGTACTTACTGGTAAAGATCAAAGAATACAGCCTTCAATGTGGATTGCACCTCCACATAAATAAAATGAAAGTCCTCACAACTGGACCAATGAATAGCATCACGATAAACATAAAAGACTGAAGTTGCCAAAAACTTCATTTTGCTTGGATCTATAATCAACACAATGAAAACAGTCAAGAGATCAAATGATGTATTGCATTAGGCAAATCTAATGCAAAATACCTCTTGAAAGTGTTAAAGATCAAAGCTACCACTAAGGATGATGGTGTGCTTGACTCAAGTCATGGTGTTTCGATCACCTTATATGCATGTGAAAGTTGGACAATGAGTAAGGAAGACTGTGTAGAAGCATCGATGCATTTGAATAAGCTATAGGAGAAGAATATTGAAAGTACCACGGACTGTCAGAAGAACTGTCTGAAAGAAGTACATCCAGAATGCTCCTTAGAAGTGACGAGGTGAAACTTTGTCTCTCATACTTTGGCCGTGTTGTCAGGAAGGGCCAATCCCTGGAGAAGAACAGTATGCTTAGTAAAGTGTAGGCTCAATGAGATGTATTGACACAATCGCAGCATCAGTGGGCTTAAATATCATAGTTGTGAGGATGGTGCAGGAATGGACAGTATTTTATTCTAGTGTGCATAGGATCACTATGAGTTGTAACCTACTCAATGGCACCTAACAACAATAATAACAGTGGAGGTGGTGGTTATGTGCCGTGGAGTTGGTTCTGACTCATAGCGACCCTGTACAGGGTTTCTGAGGCTGTAAATCTTTACGGGAGCAGAAGCCTCATCTTTCTCCCACGGAACAGCTGGTAGTTTTGCACTACTGACCTTAAGATTTACAGCCCAATTCATAACCACTACGCTACCAGAGTACCCTCTAAAATTTGAGTTCACTACTCTTTCCCTTACCTCCACCATCTACAAACATTAGCCCAGCAACTTCAGAGTCATTGCATATTTAATCTTCTACCAAAAACTTTGGAGGCGACTCTGGGTATCTGACCTTTTAAATTTACAGCCTTGATCTGGCCAATGGTGAACTCATGGGACCTTAATTGGAGTCTGCTTCCTGTTCTCAGGCCTGTCTTCCCTTATTACCTTCATCCTCCCCCATTGTTGATGCTGCTCCAAGTGGCCATCAAGTTGGCTCCAATTCACTGTGACAGCCGAACCTGCCCCAACCCCACGATGTTTGAGTTCATTGGACAACAATGTACTATTGTGACTGTAGGGTTTTCACTAGCTAATTTTTGGAAATAGATTGCCAGACCTTTCTTCCTAGTCCATCTTGGTCTGGAAGCTGCTGAAACTGGTCCACCATGGTAACCCTGTGGGTATTTGAACTATTTGAAATACTGGTATCATAGTTTACAGCATCACAGCAACATTCAAGGCACCACAGTGGGACAAATGGGCAGACAGGTGGTAGTCTTTCCCCATAGCCAAGGGCATACTTCTCTCTCTGGGGTTCATTTTAGTGACTTGGTTGGTACCAGTTTGGGAAGTAGACAGGAGTGAGAGTAGCACTCAGTGTGAGGCCAACAAGATCCTGATCAGTGGGCAGTGGCCCAGCCGCTCTGAGCAGTTGTGTCGGGTCAGGCAGTACCTACCTTTGTGTTCTGGAAGTATCCATTCAGGAAAACTTGGCTTTTATTGTTATTTTTGATAAGTGCCATGATGACAGTTCTGACTCATAGTGACCCTGATAGGGCTTCCAAGGAGTGGCTGATGGGTTTGAACCGCCGACCTGTCAGTTAGCAGTCCAGTGCTTACCCTACAGTGTCACTCTAGGATTTCTTTTAGGAGAGACCAATGAGGAGGAGCAATCATAAAAGGGCCTCAAGCAGCCTGGGGATGACCACGGTTAGGGGTTACTTTCCAATGATTTATCTATTTTTACTTTTATCTTCACCTGGCCCCTCTCTGTTTATTGTACTTATAGTCCCAAGCTTGCCTGTTCCTGGAGTGTTCCCCACTTTCTGCTCACCTGGCTCATTCCTCCTCTTTTGTTGTTGTTATTGTTAAGTGCTGTTGAGTTGGTTCTGACTCATAGCAACTCTGTATAGGGTTTCCAAGGAGCAGCTGGTGAGCTTGAACCATCGACCTTGCGGTTCAAACCGACCTTGCAGTCCAGCACATTAACCCACAGCATCACACCAGGTCTCCTCTTTTAGCCTGTGCTTAAACCAGAGCATTCTTTGGCTTTTCCCCAACCCTACCTCATTCCCAGGTCAAATTCTTTGCTAGATGCTTGGAGTATCCAACACATAGCAGAATTGCTATGTCTGGAGTCCTGGTGTGTCACTGTGGGTTAATGTACTGGACTGCAAGGTTGGTTTGAACCTCAAGGTTGGTAGTTCAAACTCACCAGTTGCTCCTCGGAAACCCTATACAGAGTCGCTATGAGTTGGAATCGACTTGATGGCACTTAGCAATAATAGGTATTTGTCTGATGCTTTCTGGTGATCTATATCCTCATGGTCAGCACACATGACCCAGCACAGAAAAGCTGCTCTTTTGTATCAAGAATGAATGAATGGATTCCTTTTCTGACTTCTCCCTGGCCATGACCCTTTCCTTCTTTGCCCATTCATGTTCTGCTGTCCTAGAAAGATTAAAAGAAGGCTCAGTCCCTCCTTTAAAAGCCTGCACACTTCTAGTCCTCTATCAATCTCACTTTTGGTATTTGTGAATTGCTTTGTCGTTTTGGGACTTGGCACAGCCTGACCTGGACCTGGGCTTTTTCTGTAGGTTGAAGCTCACTGAGGGCAGGGACTTTACCTGGCACAGAGTCAGGTTAGAATGCTTCACAGAATGCAGGACTGACCAGAGCTTGGCAGAGGGCTGACTTTTTCCTAAGGGCACCCTCAGTGTAGAGCCCTGCTTCCAGAGTCCCCAAAAAAGGAATTCATGATCAGGGCATTATTTCCCTGAGTGGGGCAAACAGTTACTGTACTTGGCTGCTAATGGAAAGGTTGGAGGTTTGAGTCCACCAAGACATACCATGGAGGAAAGGTCTAGTGTTCTGCTTCCAAATAAATCATACTGTGACACACATGGGTTGCTGTGAGTTGGGGTTGACTGGACAGCAACTTTGTATGTGTGTGTATGCATTCTTCTGGGCCTTTAGTATGCACTTACACAGTTTATGTTTCTGGAAAAGGGTGGGGGAAATGGGGAAGAGCAACACCAGCCAACCTTAGTGGAAAGATCACTTTCAGCTTGGAGGAGTGTGAGAAGACCAAGCCTTGGGAGCAGGTCTCAAGGCATCAAGGTGCAAGACTGCTCAATTCTGGGGAGTGATAAGCTGGAACAACCATCAGCTTCATAAAGTAGGTGCGGGTCCACCACTGTTTGGTAGGGGTGGGCAGGGAGGGCCTAAGGTAGATTAGAGCCCTGGCAGGATTTGTATGGCTCCTCCCTGCTCCCTGAGCCTCATCACCTGAACAGGTCTCCCCTCTTCCCAGCAGTCCCTGTTAGCTCCAGGCAGCCCCTATGAGCCTCCCCAGCCTTCCCTCTGCCACGGCCTGGCTGTGGGACCACCTCTGTTTGGCTCCCTGTGTGGCCCTGGGTAAGTCAAGTCTTGACCATTTCTGTCCAGTTTCCCAGTGGGGTGGTGGAGACCCCAGCAAAGATCAGGGTTTGATGAGCTCCTTGGAAGAAATTCTCTGGTGTTGCTCTTCTCTCCTGCCTCAGAAAGACCCTGAATGGCATTACTGGGAAGCAGGTGAGACCAGGGCATGGAAATGGTTCCCTGCGAATCCCTCTGTTTCTCTTTCCTTACAGTGGCCGTAACAGTGCCTCCAGTAGTTTCAGGCTGTAGAGTGGGAGACAAGGGATTGCAAGTATGCTGAAATTCCCTTAGTGACATCCTCAACTTTCTCTCTTCCCCACGATGTTCTCCAGGGAAAACTTGGCTGACTTCACAGGTCTTGCACCTGTTCCACGCATGGAGAAGCGGGATTGTGGGACTGGGCCAAGAGCAGGGTGACTCGCAGCCTCTTAGCCCCCGCATGACTCAGGTCACCTGGTTCCTGATGGGAGCAGCTCTGGCTCCGTGTGGGGTGCAGCCTTCTGGTGGGCCAGGAGGCAGGCCGGCAGGTGACTTCGGGCACAGTGGGGCCTTTGTGCCAGGCGGGCACCACCCTCCCTGCCGGCCCCTCCCCGCTCAGTTACAGCCCTTACCTGCTGGTGTCGTGGCCTCGCCAGCAGCTCTGACTCCGCTCCACCAGTTGCCCAGCTCCCTAAAGTTGCAGCCCAGCGAAGGGACCCCGCGCGGCAAAGACGCTGCCCCGACACATCAGGTCTCCTCCCCTCGGGGCTGATCATTAACCAGGAGGCCGTATAAGGAGCCAGTGGCCCGGACGGGCGGCACGTGTTGCCGCCATGGACACTAGTACCTGGAGTCCCGCAGTCACTACCTCGGCTGCGCCCCTCGCGCCGCACGAGCGTATCCGCAATGCCGCCGACATCTCCGTAATCGTCATCTACTTCGTGGTGGTGATGGCTGTCGGGCTCTGGGTATGTGGGGGTCCTGGACAGTTTGGCTGAGGAAGAGGGCAGCGGAGGTGAGGGGGTAGAAGTGGGGTGGGGAGATGCAAGGGAGAGTGACAGTTTGGGGACTGTGGATTTAATTTCAGGGTCGGAGGAACATTTAGAGGGCACAGTGAAAGGTGCAAGGGACCAAGTGAGAATGAGAAGCAGGAGAGGTGCTAAGAGACGTCAGCCAGGAAGGCAGGAGGATGCTAGGGAGTGGATGCTCTGTTTGGGAGAGGTTGTTGGAGGGTTTGAGGAGCCAGCTTGCAGCTGCAGGGAGGGACTGGGGCTTGGGAGAGGAGGCCACCGATGTGACTGTCCTGTCGCTGGAAAACACCAGGAGGGACACAAGCACTCTGACTAGACTGCTAGGCAGCAGGTATCTAGGTGGCAGTGGAGGCTGTCCCCACTCCTGGGAAGGCTGACCCCCTAGGCCTGGTGGTGCCAGGAAGTCTCAGGGGCTGGAACAGTTGAAGTCAGGGCAGGCGGGCCAGGAGGAGTGAGGCAGGAGGCTGGTCTGGCTCTGGGAGAGGGAAATGCTGGGGCTCTTTTAGGACACTGGGGACACACCAAACCAGAGAAACTTGTTCTCAACACCTGGAACTTGGAGATTTCACTATGACAGTCTTGGGCACACCCAGCCACCAGAAAAGGATTTGATCTCAAAGTGTGCCAATATTCCAGCCACTTTTAAGGGTTGATTTGGAAGGTGTCTGACCCAAGGACTGAGGGAGGCTGAATACTAGCAGATGGCTGTGTTTAACTGTTTTAATTTAGAGGAGAGAGAGTGGGCATTAACGCTTTCATAACTATAGAGGTTTTTTTTTAAAGAGGCAAAACGAAGTGTTGATTTGTGTGTGTGTGTGTGTATGTGCACGCTGATTTCTTGAAAAAGAAACTGTAGAGATCAGTTGTAACTGAAAGTCCCCTGGTCTCTGCCTTCATCCTCTGCTTTCCATCCATAAACAGTGGAAAATGTTCAGCTGGAAGCCAGAATAACCGAGTTACCGTACTGACTTGAACGTGGCTTGTGTTGTGATTGACGTGGGCTAACTGCCTCCAGACTCACTTTACTTACACAAGTGGAAACTAGATCTAGTCTTAGCCATTCTTCTGACTCCCCAAGGTTGTGGGGGTGGGTGAGTGGTGCGGAGAAACATGCAGAGAGGACTCTCTAAGCTCTTACAGAATCCTCCCCAGATAGAGTACTGTTGTCATTTGACCTTTAGATGTGAGTTGTTGTTGTGTGCCGTCAAATTGGTTCTGACTCATAGCGACCCTGTATAGGGTTTCCAAAAGCAACTGGTGGGGTTTGAACCGCCAACCTTGTGGTTAGCAGCCCCGTGCTTATCTTGCAGTGCCACACCTTGATTTATTTTTGTCACTTAAAATCAAATGGGCGTCAGTACTCAGATAGATATTCTATCTTCATAAAAAGCCATGAGACGGGAGAGCAGGAAAGGAGGTCCCCTTTTTACAGCAGAGTACACTGAAGTCTGATGTAGTTGTGATTTCCCAATGGTTATAGTAGATGGAATTGTTCCAAGTGTTCAGGTCTCTTGATTCCTGACTTTTCATGCCGCCTTGCCTGACCCCTTCGCAATCCCATCCCAATTTATACATGTTGGAGGCAAGTGACATATTTATCATTTGCTAGCTGTCCTACTGCTTGGTTTAGAGACAATTACCACTAACTGTTCCTTAATCGATCCCATCACAGTCCTTCCAGGTCTGCTGATTACAGTGTTTACACTTTTTAAATATTTGTGAATTGGTATCACTTGCCTTTTAAATGCTACTTAATGAGCCTATTAGTATTTGTCTGTGTTTAATCTTCCCTCATTAGCCAGTGCCTTTGGACCCTGATCGTTTAATGTACTGGATTTCTTCTAGCGGACATTCTTTTTTTTTTTTTGCTATTGAAGTGTCAAGATGGGTATCCCGCCCCCTTCATTGTCTCTGGACTGTACAGATAGAATGGTCCTGGTCCATTGTGCTCATCAATTTGGAAAAGACAGTTGAATTTCCCATCGGTCACCATTCCCATCTCTTCCAACATGATTTTGTTTGGTTGTATCCTGTTCTAACGCAGTCTCATCCAATTGTATCTGCGCTTGGGCTTGTTATTTCTTGAGCACAAGTTTCCATCATTCTTCCTTTCCTACCTCTCAGTTTATTTTCTTTTGGAGATTGTGTATCCTTTTAAACAGAACCTTTAACTTTATTCTTGCTGGAATATTGCACTAAGCTATCCTGCAACCCTTTATGAAGAGTTTAGGAGTGCTAGTGGTATAGACCCCCAATGAGATGGATTGGCCAAGTGGAAGCATCAATAGACTCAAGTGTGGCAACAGTAGTGAGGTTGGCCCAGGATCGGGCAGTGTTTCGTTCTGCTGTGCATAAGGTCGCTATGGGTCGGTACCGGCTCGATGGCACGTAACAACAACAACAACAACAAGTGGCATAGTGGATTATGCATTGGGCTGCTAATTGCAAGGTCAGCAGTATGAAGCTGCTCCTTAGGAGAAAGATGAGGCTTTCTGCTTATGTAAAGATTTATAGCTTCAGAAACCCTATACAAGGTCACTATGAGTCAGAACTAACTCAATGGCACATAACCACCACTGCCACATTAAATCTTGACCCTTTGACCAAATCTGGGCTGTTTCTGTATAACCTACAGCCAAGAATTGTTTTTACAATTTAGAGGATTGTAAAAGAACAGACAAAACAAAAAGAATGTGTGCCAGAATCTGTATGTAGCCCACAAAATCTATAGTACTTACTATTTGGTCTTTTACAGAAAAAAAAAAAAAAAAAATGCACTGGAAAATTTTTGCAATCATTTGAACCATAGGATCATTGAATTCCTGAGTTAGAATGGCCTTTGGGGGAGCCCAACCTTCCCATTTTACAGATGAGAATCAGAGAGGATGCCCAGAAGTCACTTAGAGGAATTAGTGGTGGAGCGGAACTCAAACATAGGTCTTAAGATCCAAAGCAGTCCCTGAATGGAATACATGGTCAATCACTTGAATACTGGTCAAAAGATTGGTGGTTCAAATCCACCCAGAGGTTCCTCAGAAGATAGGTCTGGTGATCTGCTTTTAAAAGGTCATGGTCTTGAAAGCCCAATGGAGCAGTTTTCCTTTGCACTTATAGGGTTGTCATGAGACAGAATTGACAACATGAAACCAAGGTAAATACTACTGTATGATTTCACCTTTCCTCCTTCCAGAGATACCTTCTTTGTGGTCATTACCACCATGTGTGTTGATGAGATAGCATCCTGGTAGTGCTGAATTCCTTCTCTTCTCACATATATTCAGGAAGCAAAAGTTGGCTTAAAATTGATCAAGTCCCGTCTTTTACCATCTTGACAATTGTCAACAGCCTTCTGTTTGAATTCTTCCAGCAGAATCTCTCCCCAAATGTCACCACTTCCATCCAACTCTTGATAACTCTGAGAGTGCAGAAATATACCATAGTACCAAGCTCAGACTTATGGCCTAGAGCAGGGATGGGGAACGTCCGGCCCATGGGCTGTATAAGGCCCACAATATCATTCGGTCTGGCCCTGCCAAGGCAGCTGCAGTTCCAGCCATCATCACACCGTTGTTGTTAAGTGCCATCGAGTCAGTTCTGACTCATAGAGACTCAGTATAGGGTTTCCAAAAAGTGGCTGGTGGGTTTGAACCGCCAACCTTGTGGCTCAAATTGACCTTGTGGTCCAGCACATTATCCTGCAGTGCCATTACATTAGTGGTGAGTTAACTAAATGTTTGACCAAACATAGCAAGCTAATTTTGAAGTTGATAATTTTGCATGGCCTGTGAATGATGTTATAAATTTTGGCAGAAAAAGGGTTTCTCACCCCTGTTCTAGAGTATCTCCCATGGTTTTGGTCCAGGGTTTCCAACAGCTCAATTCCATCTCAACACCTTGCTGAAAATGTGCATTTCCACTCCCAGATATACTGAGTCAGAATGTACAGTTTAACAAGATCCCCAGGTGATTCTTATGTATACCTGGGGATCTGTAAGAATGAATGGGTTTGAAGCCCTGCCTTGGTCATGCCTAATACAGCCCAGGCCAAGCATATTTGTCCACTTTATGGACTAGAAGATAACTGACCACACGAGAATCTTCTCTCTCCAAATCCTACAGCCCCCAGTTACTAATCTTTATCTAAATAGAGGCTGAAGTTCCTTCCTTTTGCTCATTGATGTATATATTTTTTATTCCACTGAGAAAGAAAGTGAAGCAGGAAGGAAGACAGAAACATGATGGGTCAGTAAGTGTGCTTCGTCTGACCCTGTGTCTTTTAACTGTGAATTCATTTTCTTCTAGTTGTTGGGTGGACAGGCAGGTTTAATTCCATAGTTTACAGAGGGCTTCTGGAGACTTGGAGCTTTTCTTTGCCCATCTCTTGCCCAGGGAACCAGTGCTTTTCTGTTTGTAGTAACAAACAGTGAGGAAGAGGGGAGGCAGGGTACCTGGACCAGGAAAAAAAAATCAGGATGGGTACGTGGGGTCTGGCTTTGCAGCTATGAGGGACTGAACATTCCAGAGGGGATGTGGATATACTTCTCCTCATCTTTTATCAATCCTCAATGTTTTCTAGATCTTCATTCTCACATTCTGAGACCAAATGGGGAGTTTTCCATCTGAGCTCCAAATTCATATTTTTTCAGCCCCTCCTACTGTGCCCCAAAGCTATTAACCTTCAGAATGACCTTCAGAATATCCTCAGAATGACCTTTTCCTCATCAATTGCCAGAGCCTGGGTCATTGGAACTTTTGGTTTCACTCCTAGTTATCTTCTTTACTCTGTAGGTCTGTTGGTCATCTTGCTATTCCCACAATGAGATCTTAAGAGCAAATCCTATTGTTGGAAGGACCCTGCCAGGAGTCTAGAAAGGTCTGAACCGTGTTCTCCCCGGCACTGCTTACTACTCAGTAGGTACCCAACAAATCTATGTTGATTGTTTGAGTGTATGAATGGCCCTGCTCCTAAGGGGCTAAATTCACTACATCTTTGCAATTTGAGCATGTAGCAATGTGTTATCTATAGCATCCATATTTATTGAATGAATGACAAGTTTCTGAGTTCCTGACATGCCACCCTAGAGGTTCATTTCTTTGGACCAGAGATGCTGTTAACCTCAGTTGTTACCTATGGGAATGCAAACATCACTGACAGGGCTAAGTCACAGTCAACCACTAACATCTTCAGGGAGATTATTGAACTTCAGTTGAGGGAAGGAGATTCACAAAAAGAGAGGATGGAGGGAGGTTTCAGAGAGGTATAGACACCATCCATTCTTTGTAGTGAAGACCTCAGTCTAAACCTGAGCTGGACCAGAAATAGACTAAAGACTGAAGAGACAACATTCTCAGGGAGCTATGATTGGGGATGGCCATCGTTTATTGAGAATTCACGTCAGTCTTCTCATAAATAGCCAGCTTTGGTGTCTTCCCACAGTCTACAGAATGAAACCTGTGCTTTTAGACAGGAATTTGAGGCCCTGCGGTCTATCCCCACATATCACTACTCTCCTCATTTGTATGCCTCATCCATGTACACCTGATGGTACTCCACCCCTTCCCACACTAGGTGTGGTTGCATTTATAGGTCATTGCCTCTGCTGTTCCCTTTCCCCTGACTAATAAAGCTCCATGCTTTGTTTAGGATTTGCTAAAATGCTGCCTCTCTCTGAAGCCTTTCCTGAAACCCCAGCCCAAAGGAATCTCTCTCTTTCCTCTCTATTTACCTCAGTTATCATAATATACCAAAAGTCATGATTCTAAGAAGCTCCTACCTAAATCCTCAGAGAGGAAAGATTTGAATTGAGTTTGAATGTCCAGTGATTTATGTAATATTTAGTTCTAACTTTTATGTTCTTAGAGTTTTTTTCTTGCTTGCTTCCTTCCTTCCTTTTTTCCTTCTTTCTCCCTCCCTCCCTCCTTTCTTCTTTTCTTTCTTTTTTTGGTTTATAATAGCTTTATTGAGATATAATCTATATACATATGTTTGCTTTTCAAAAGTATGATGTTTTATTAGGCATCTTGAGTATGCTTGTTAGAAAGGCATACAAAGTTACATTTCCCCTCTTTAGCAGATAAGGATACAGATCTCAAGCAGTGAGGTGACTTGCAAGTTGCAGAGGCAGGACTAGGACTAGGACAAGCGGTGTAACTTTCTCATCCTCAGTTTTTTGTCTGTCAAATGTAGAAGTCTACCTTTTTTTCATCTGCATTGAATTAGGAATCTGGGGAATTAGGAATGGGAAGGTGTCCCAGAAAGTCTAGTGGGTAGAAGAAAGTGCAAACATATGCCCAGGTATGTCCTTTGGGCTGGCAAGGACATGCTGTCCTAGTTTCTTATTAAATTTTGGACCCTTTTCCCTTCAGGCTATGTTTTCCACTAATCGTGGGACTGTTGGAGGCTTCTTTCTGGCGGGCCGAAGTATGGTGTGGTGGCCGGTAAGTTTTCCCTGAACTACTGTTTGCTTAACTATGATGTACACTTTAGCAACTTATTTTCTTCTTGGTATTGAGTGTTGGTGATTCATTCTCGCCCCCCTCAAATGCCTGCTAGTGGGTCTCCTGCTCACCAGATTTCCTGGGCACTCCTAATCTATTGTGGTAAGGGAATTTCCTTTAGATTACTCATGTTAGAAATCCTTTCAAGAGGAAACAGAAGAAAAAGACTGTACAAGGTGGTCAGTATGGAGAAGCAAAGACAGCACGCAGATCCAGGTAATCTTGGGCAAATCTAAGCTTTCACTTCTGTATCTATAAGATGGGCATAATGATATTTACACTTCAGAGTTTTTATTAGAAACCCCTCTTGACTACTAGCTAAAAGGCTGGTGGTTTAAATCCAACAGAGAAGTGATCTGCTTCTAAAAGATCATAGCTTTGAAAATCCCTTGCCTGCATGGGATGGCCATGCATCAGAATCAGTTTGTTTTTTTAATGTTTTATTGTGAATTATGTGATAGTTTACACGGGAAAACATTAGTTTTACATTCATCCTATTGTATATCGTTTCATTGCCATGGTTACAATCCCCTCCATGTATCATCAACCAGTCAGAAGTATACACTACAAGCCTGCCTCCCGGTCGTCAGCACACAGCCCCTCTCCCTCTCTGGGTCTAAAGTCCCCAGCTGCTCCATCTCTCCATGTCATCATCTCTGCCTTCGTCTCAGGCATCACTGCTTTTCTGGGTAGGGTCCCGCTCTCCATTCTTTTTCCTTGATGGTCCCAGGGACCTCCGCTTTCTAGACTGCAAAGTCAATCACTCCCCTCCTTTTGCTGCAAAACATCTACCTTTACATTTCCAACCCTCACAATCAGTCCTGATAACAATGATTCACTCTTGTATCTCAAGAGACCTATATGCATTTCCTTTCATCAGCCCTGCCTAGACAGATTGGATACTACTCAGTGGAGATTCTACCTTCCTCCAGGCCCTCTGGATCTAGGTTCCCTCTTGAAGCATCAGAATCAATTTGATGACAGTAACAACAATGATAGGAAGTGGAGACAACATGTGTGGTGGAAAAGATAAATAAATATGAACTCTGTTGCTTAGATTTTAAGCTCCAGGGAGAAGGGACTTTATCTCTTCTACCATCAGTGTCTAATGCAGTGCCAGACACATAGGAAAATAGACAGTTTTTGTGGAGTTGTCTTATGGAGCACAGAGCAGAGCTGTGCTCCATAGAGTTTTCAATGGCTGACTATTTTGGGAAGTAGCTTACCAGACCTTTCTTCCAAGGGATGTCCTGGTGGACTCAAATCTCCGGGTGTTTGGTTAACAGCATTAACCATTTGCATCATCTCCCAGTTGTCAATAAATAGTAACGTATTAGATGGAAAAGTCCCCACTGTTTCCAATCACAGTTTTCCTTTAAAAAAGTTTTTCTCACTTTTTGGTAGATTTTGTATTTTTTGTATGTACGAGGTGTGTTTCTTGATATTTGTATATGGGCAGACCCTTTTTCAATCAAAGGACAGACATGTGGTAGGGCAGAAAGAAATCTTACAGGTCTCTTTCATCATATCAACATAGGGCTCTGGTTTATCAATTCAGTTCAGTGACCTAGTTTTTTTTTTTGTGTTTTTGTGTGTGGCAAAAACATGAGAGGGCTTCAGGAAGTTTGTGAGGAAATTCCATCAGATTGTAATTCCATTTTTGCCACAAACTTGTTGAAGGCTCCTCATTTATAACAAAACATTTGCCAATTCAACCTATGAAGGTAAGTAAAAAAAAAAAGCATTATTATAAAACCACAGAAATCTTTATTAAACAAAACTATCAAAATATGAACCTATCTTGTCATATCCTCTATATCGATCTGTACACTTCTTGAAGGTGGTGTTTCCGTCTCTCTGACCCTTCCTCAAAGAAGTTTGCATCTCTGATTTACAACATGTCAAAATGGTTTTGGCATCCTTGAGGGATTAAAATCTTATTCTCTTTAAATGTTCTTTAAGTATTATGAACAAAAAGAAGCCTGAAGGGACAAGATCCGGCTGTAGGGTGAACGGGGTAAGGTTTCCCAAAGAAATTCTCATAAGACAGCCCTTGTTACCCTTAAAGAATGAGCAGGTGCATTGTTGTAATAGAAAAAAATAAAAAATTCCTCAGTGCATTTTCTCTTTTTCCCTCAACAATACGGTTTTCAGTTTTCTTAAAACATATTCATAATAAACCTCTGCATTTGTCCTGTGTTGTTTTAGAAAATCTATTAAGACTACCCCTTTGGAGTCCCCAAAAACAGTTCTCACAACCTTCTAAAGGAGCTCTGGTAGCACAGTGGTTGAGTCAGGCTGCTAACCTCAAAATTAGCAGTTCGAAACTACCAGCCATTCTGCAGGACAAAGATGAGGCTTTCTGTTCCCGCAAAGATTTACAGCCTTAGAAACCCTATATGAGTTGGAGCAGACTACACAGCATGTAACCACTACCACGAACCATAACCTTCTAAGCGGATCTCTCAGTCTTGAATTTAACTGGCCCAGTAGATCAGTCAGTGTTTCCCTTGGACTTTTTATTTTTGTGTGATGATATCCTAATGGAAATAAGACAAGTATTACAGAGAGAGCTTGTCTTCAACCACCCACTGATTACAGAGGCATGTTTAAATATGTTTTGTTTGTAATAAAACCCTGCATGTATCAGTTGGAACCCCAGTAGCAATAATTTTTTACTTGATCTTGTATTTTACATGCACATTTCAGTGACACATTTGATTGCATTCATCATGTTGTGCAACCACCATCATTATCCATTAAAATTTTTCTATCACTACTAACAGTCCAATGACCATCTTGATCCAGAGTTCTCACTGAAGCAACCAGTTGACTAATTTGCTTAAGGTACAGCTGGTAAAAGAGAAGGCAGATTACCAGACCTTTCTTTCAAGGTGTGTTTCAAGGAACTCAATCTCCAACCTTCTGGTTAACAGCATTAACTATTTGCACTCCTTGGGAGAGTGGTTTATGTACAGAGAGGGGAGTGACAACTGTGAGTTGGTTGAAGGAAGAGAAGCAAGAAAGTAGATTTTCACTGTCATGGTATGTTTAGCACAGGGAGAAGTTACCAGGAAATTTGCCGCATTCTGCAACTGGCATTTAACCAGTTATTTTTGAATGGATTTTGATAACTGCAACCTTCACAATTGCTTGCGTTATCCAGGAAATCATTTCTGTTTGATCCTTAAGGTAACCAAGAACAATGGACTAATGCTGATTTCTCTGTAGGGTCTTTCATGGTGATCTCTTCTGACCCCTCGTGTATGTAGAAGCATACACATTCAGATACCTTCTTTCTTGCTCCATGCCAGTGACTTTTGATTTTTCATGCTTTGGAAGTTAGTGTTTTTCTAAAAGTTGATGTTGAAAATGCAGCTCTGATCCCACTGTTCAAGATAAGGTTAGGTAGTCTTTCTAGAACTGTACCAGCCAATATGGTGCCAGTCACCACATTGGCAATTAAATTAAAATGAGATAAAATGAAAAATTCCCTTTCTCGGTTGCACTTTGCATACTTCAAGCATTTGGTAATGACAGGTGGGCAGTGGCTCCCAAGTTGGACTACACTGATCTAGAACATTTTTATCACTGTAGAAAGTGCCACTCTACAGATTTCAGTCCAAGACTGTTATAAGTTTTAGTGGACTAGATATTTGCTGAATTAGACAACTGAGCAGGACCTTGAAGTTGACTTTAATTACTTTAAAGGCAGTGTATTCCTCCGCTCCAGTTAGGGCTTCAGCTCCCTTACAGCAAGTCTGCTAGTGTCCAGTCTCATCTCTCCCATAATTTGGATAATAAACACACCACTTTCAAGACAAACCATTACATTTTCAAACAGCTTCTTTCCTCTTCTGTAGCCTGGTGTGGCATTGTAGGATAATGCACTGGGCCACAAGGTTGGTTTGAACTGTGAGGTTGATGGTTCAGACTCACCAGCCACTCCTCAGAAACCCTATACAAGGTCGCTATGAGTTCAAACCAACTCAACTGCTTTTAACAACAACCACAGCCTACAGTTAAGATGAAATTACATCTTTTCATGTAAAATTTTTAGGGCTGATTTATTTGGGGGTAAGATGTTGCTGTTGTTAAGTGCCGTAGAGTTGGTTCCGACCCATAGTGACACTGTATAGGATTTCCAAGGAGCAGTTGATGAGCTTGAACCACCGACCTTGCAGTTAAAATGACTTTGCAGTCTGATGCATTAGCCCACAGCGCCACATAGCACTTCTATATAGAAGAAAACAAAAATCCTTACAACTGAGTCAATAAGCAACATCATGATAAAAAGAGAAAAGATTGAGATTGTCAAGGATTTAATGTTACTTGGGTCTATGATCAATGCCCAAGGAAGCAGCAATTAAGAAATCAAACAACATATTCCATTAGGTAAATGTGCTACAAAAGACCTCTTTAAGGTGTTATATCAAAGATGTCACCTTGAGGACTAACGTGTACATGACTAAGTCATAGTATTTTCAATCACCTCATTTGCATATGAAAGTTAGATAAGGAATAAGGAAAACTGTAGAAGAACTGATGCCTTTGAATTATGGTGTTGGTGAGGAATATTGATATACCATGGACTGCCTAAAGAATGAAGAAAATTCTGTGTTACAATAAGTACAGCGAGAATGCTCCTCAAAAGGGAGGGTGGTGAGACTTCATCTCTTGTACTTTGGACATGATATCAGGAAGGACCAGTCCCTGGAGAAAGACATTTATGCTTGGTGTAAAGTGGCTGTTGTTGTTAAGTGCTGTCGAGTCAGTTCTGACCCATAGTGACCCTGTACAGGGTGTCTGAGGAGCAGCTGGTGAGCTTGAACCGCCGAACTTGCAGTTCAAATGGCTTTGCAGTCTGGCACATTAGTAGAGGGTCTGTAAATAAGAGGAAAACCTTTAATGAGATAGATTGACAGAGTGGCTGCAACAGTGAGCACAAAGCTAGCAACAGTTGTGAGGATTGTGCAACACTGGGCAGCATTTCGTTCTCTTGTGCATAGGATCACTATGAGCCAGAATCAACTCCATGGCACCTAACAACAACATTTACAACAGAAAAGGTGCTATTTCAGCACTTTTCACATGTACAATTCAGTGAGAGTCCTGGCATGGCACTGTAGGACAAGCACTGGACTGCTAACCTAATGGTTGATGGTTCAAACTCACTAGTGACTCCTCAGAAACCCTATACAGGGTTGGTATGAGTTGGAAGTGACTGAACGACACTTAACAATTTAGTGACATTAATTACTTTCATCATGTTGTGCACCCTTCACCACTTCCATTTCCGCATTTCACCGTCACTCTTGGTAGAAGCTCAGTAGCCCCCAATCAATGAGTCTTCTGTCCCTTTTCTGTTCTGCTCCTGGCAACTGCGAATACACTCCAGCCTTTACATGCTTTGCCTGGTCTTGCTATTTCATGTAAGTGGGATCATACAACATTTGTCCTTTGGTGACTGACATATTTTATCCAGCATAATGTTTTTGAGGTCCATCCATATGGTAGCATGCTTAACAACAACAAAACCAGTTATCCATTTCTCTTTATGAGTAATACTCCATTGTATATATGTACCACATTTTGTTTATCATTTTTGGAAGGGAGGACTCTGGTTGAACCTGGATTGATACGCCTGAGGCAGTGGGGGCTTGGGGAGAAAAGCGAGAGGAAATTGGACCTTGTAAAGTCTGAAAACAAGACAGAGGAGAGGCCTGTTTGGGAATACTCCTATAGTTTAGGGTATTTGAAAGAAACAAAGTTGGTGAAGTTCTAGGAATTCTGAGGAAAAAGACCATTGCTCTAAAAAAAATCACTGAGCTTGAGAGAAAGAGATAAATAGTTTTCCATAGAAGTGATGTCAGCTTACACAGGGCTGTCTCCAGGCCTTCAACAATCATACCTGAATCAAGCCAAACAAACTGAGTAACAAAAAACCATGAAGCTATACCTTACATAATTGTGGCTCAGGATTCCCTTTCTCTGTGGCACTGTAACTTGGCGCCTTGAACTAATAGCTGTCTGCGTACTGTGTTGCAATGATTACATGGTGATGTGGGAAATGTGAAAGCAGGAAGTCTGTGAAGCCCAGGAACTGAATTCTCAGGGGTGTGTGGGGGAATTCCCTACTCCTTGGTTACTGGCTGCAGAAATTACTCAGAAAGGTGGGGCCCCAGAAACACAGCCCAGTGGAAGCCTCTGGTTTGGATACTTTGGATCGAGAGTTTGGTCATACCTTCTGGAACTATTAGTTGATTGCATGGGAACAGTGGGGTACAACAGGTTGAATCAACCCTTTAGCAAGTCTCTTCAACTCAGAAGTAAACATTGCAAAGGTTGGGAAGTAGGAACCTTACAAGGAACCAAAGGACTTGACTTGTCCCAGCTCTGAGACATACAGCATATTATTTGCCTTGCTGAGTTTCAGAGAAACTCCTCTGTAATTCAATATTGTAATCTCATAGGATCTTCCAGGACAGAGATGATAAGATTTTCTGCCACAGAGGAGGGCAGGAGCAAAGGAAAAATGGGCATGGGCATGCCTGTGCATCACCAGCAAGGGTCTTGATGATGGAATGATGGTGTGCTTCTCCACAACCACAGATCCTTTCCTTCCTTTATTGTTACAGGATCATCAGAGAGAAGTATGTCATTGTGGGTTAGGGCAAATGTTGGCAAACCTTTTCTGTAGAGGATCAGACATAGGTGGGGTTTGTGGATCCGACAGGAAGAGAGAGAACCAGGTAAATGGACCCAGGAGAGGCAGAGAGAGCACCAAGGGAACGAGCTTCAGGTATATATGACAGGGAAGGAAGACCTGTCCTTGAGCTTCTATGAGCATGGGTGGCAGTGACTGCTGCCTCCTCTGGCCCCAAGTTCAGCTAGCCCTGCCTCCCATTCTGCCTGCTTTCCACCTGTAGGTCTGTGTCCTTATTCAGCCCGATGCCCAGACAGGGGGCCAAGCATCTGTTGATCTTAATTTTCTTCTTCCTCTGTTTTATCCTAGGGTCTTGGATATAGTAGGAACTTGACAAACATTTGCTAAAATTTTTAAATATTTCATTTGTTGTTGAGCGTATATACAGTGGAACATATATCAAACAATTTCTACATGTATAATTCAGTGACATTAATTATGTTCTTCAAGTTGTACAACCATTCTCATCCTCCTTTTCTAAATTTTTCCTCCCCTGTTAACATCACTGCCCACTAAGTTACCTATCTAATCTTTTCAAGCTACTGTCATTAATTTGATCCCATATAGATAGTCCTTAAGAGTGCACAATACTAAACACTAAACAGTCTTTGTCTGTTAAGTTACATCGCTGTAATTTAACAATGGTGAGGGAGACTTTAGGGGATAATTTTGGATTAAAATTTAAAATTACCACAGTGCTATAGTTTCAGGAGTTCATCTAGCCTCTATGGCTTCCAGAAAATCTGATTCCATGAGAATTTGAAAAGCTGGTCTGCATTTTATCCTTTTTAAATCAGGATTCTACTATAGACTCTTTGATCAAAATATTCAGTAATGGTAGCTGGGCCCATCCAGTTTTCTAGTCTCAAGGCAAAAGAGACTAGTCTTTGTGTTGAGGCTCATTGAGACACACATTCTATTTCTTTTCAGTCTGTCAGTTTGTTGTACTGTCAGACTTGTGTGTTGTGTGATGCTAGAAGCTATGCCATTTTAAATACCAGCAGGGTACACCCACGGTGGACAGGTTTCAGCTGAGCTTCTAGACTAACACAGACTAGGAAGGAGAGGCAGACTACTTCTGAATGTCTGTTGTTGTTGTTTCTAGGTGCCATTGAGTTGGCACCGACTCATAGTGACCCTATGTACAATAGAACGCTACTGAAAATCTTATAACTAGCAGTGGAACACTGTCAGATAGCACCAGAATGTTGAATGTTGAAACATGATGAGTAGCACCAGAATATTGTCAGGTAGAGTGCTAGACATTGAGTCCCTCAGGTGGGAATGCACTCAAAATATGAAGAACTGCCTTCTCTAAGTAGAGGTGACCTTGATGATGTGGATGGAGTAAAGCTTTTGGGATCTTCATTTGCTGATGGGGCACAATTCAAAATAAGAAATAGCTTCAAACATCCATTAATAATTGGTAAATGAAATGTGTGAAGTATGAATCTAGGAAATTTTGAAGTTGTCAAAAATGAAATGGGACACATAGAGGTTGATATCCTAGGTGTTAATGAGCTGAAATGGACTGATATTGGCCATTTTGAATCTGACAATCTTATGGTTTACTATGCTGAGAATGACAGATTGAAGAGCAGTGGCATTACATTCATTATCAAAAAGAACATTTCAAGTTCGATCATGAAGTATAATGCTATGTATGATAGGATAATATCCTTATGCCTAGAAGGAAGACGAGTTAATACCACAATTATTCAAATTTATACACCAACCACTAAAGCCAGTGACGATTAAATTGAAGAATTACCAACTTCTTCAGCCTGAAATTGATTAACCATGCAATCAAGATGTATTGATTGGAATGCAAAGGTTAGAAACAAAGAGGAAGGATCACTAATTGGAAAATATGGCCATAGAAATGATACTGGAGATTGCGTAATAGAATTATACAAGCTCAATGACTTCTTCATTGCAAATACCTTTTTAAAACAACATAGAAGACAACAATATACATTGACCTCACCAGATGAAATACATAGAAATCAAACTTACTACATCTGTTGGGAGAAAGAGTGGAAAAGCTCCATATCATCAGCCAAAACTAGGCCAGGTAAGACTGTAAAATAGACCATAAATTGCTCATATGCAAGTTCAGGTTGAAGTGGAAGAAAATTAAAACAAGTCCATGAGAGACAAAATGTAACCTTGAACATATCTCATCTGAAGTTAGAAATCATCTCAATAACAGATTTGATGCATTAGACACTAATGATCCCAAACCAGAAGGATTGTAGGATGACATCCAGGACATTATGTAGGAAAAAAAGCAAAATGTTATTAAGAAGGTAACAAAGAAAGAAAAGACCAAAATGGAGTGTCAGAAGAGACTGAAACTAGCTCTCCAGCAAAGAGACGCTAAAGCAAATGAAAGAAAGAGGAAGTAAAAGAGCTGAATAGAAAGTTTCAAAGAACAGCTGGAGAAGACAAAGTGAAGTATTATAATGAAATATGCAAAGACTAGGACTTAGAGAACCAAAGGAAAGAACATGCTCAGCATTTCTCAAACTTAAAGAAATGAAAATATTCAAGCTTCAACTTGCAGTGTCGAAGGGATTCTATGAGTAAAATATCAACCATTTCAAGCGATAGCATAGAATCAAGAACTGATGGCACTGAAGTCCAAGCTGCAGTAAAGGTATTGATAAAAAACACAGCTTCAGGAATTGACAGAATTCAAATAGAAAACTGTCAGCAAACTGATGCAGCACTGGAGGCACTCACTCATCTATACTAAGAAATTTGGAAGACAGCTAACTGGCCAACTGATCGGAAGAGATCTTTATTTGTGTCTAGTCCAAAGAGAGGTGACCCAGTGGAATGCAGAAACATCAGACAATATCATTGATGTCACATGCAAGTAAAATTTTGCTAAAGACAATTCAAAAATGGCTGTAACGGTACATCGACAGGGAACTGCCTGCCAGAAGTTCAAGCTGGATTCAGACGAGGATGTGGAATGAGGGAGGTCATTGCTGACATTAGATAGCTCTTGACTGAAAGCAGAGAATACCAGAAAGATGTTTACCTGTGCTTCATTGACTACCCAAGGCTTTTGATTTTGTGGCTCATGACAAGCTATGGACAGCATCGTGGAGAATGAGTATTCTGGTACACTTACTTGTGTTCATGAGGAACCTAGTACATAGGTCAAAGGGCAGTTTTTCAAAAAGAACAAGGGGACATGAAATGGTTTAAAATTAGGAAAGGTGTGCACCAGGGTTATATTCTTTCACCATTCTTATTCAATCAGTGTGCTGAGCAAATAATCCCAGAAGCTGGATTATATGAAGAAGAATGTGGCATCAGGATTGGAAGACATATTAACAATCTGTAATATGCAGATATCACCTTACTTGCTGAAAACAAAGAGGACTTAAAATACTTACTGATGAAGACCAAAGACCACGGTCTTCAGTGTTGGTTGCACATAAATGTAAAGCAAACAAAACTCCTCACAACTAGACTAATAAATAACATCATGATAAATGGAGAAAAGATTGAAATTGTCAAAGACTTCATTTTCTTGGATCCACAATCAACACTCATGGAAACAGCAGTCAAGAAATCAAACGATGTATTGCATTAGGCAAATCTGCTGCACAAGACCTCTTTAAAGTGTTGAAGAGCAACAATATCAGTTTAAGGACGAAGGTGCACCTGACTCAAACCATGGTATTTTCAGTAGCTTCATATACATGTGAAAATTGGACAGTGAGTAAGAAAGGTCATAGAAGAATTGATGCATTTGAGTTATGGTGTTGGAAAAGAATATTAAGAGCACCATGCACTGCCAGAAGAACAAATAATTCTGTGTTGAAAGAAACACAGCCAGAATGCTCCTTAGATGCCAGGATGGAGAGACTTTGTCTCTGATGCTTCAGACATATTATTAAGAGGGACCAGTACCTGGAGAAGAACATCATGTTAGGTAAAATGGAGGATCAGCATAAAAGAGGAAAACTCCCAATGAGATGAACTGGCATAGTGACAGCAGCAATGGGCTTAAGTTTAACAATGAGAATAGCCTAGGACTGAATAGGGCTTAATTCTGTAGTGCATAAGGTTGCTTTAAGTTGGAACCTACTAGACAGCACCTAGCAAGCAACATTCCTTCTTCTTTTGTTGTTCCAGGTGAATGGAGTCCAATTATTGCACCTTGGATGGCTACTTGCAAGCTTTTAAGATCACAGGCATTATATAATGAATTCAGAAGTGTACTAACTAACAGATGTTCTAAACACATTATTAGGCCAGTTAACTGGGATTTACCATGAAATCATAACTGTATACCTCCAAACCAAGAAACTTGGTTGTATATAAGTAGCTTCAGCAGCTGCTTTACAATTTTTATTTTTACTGTTGTTGCTGTAATATTTGCTAAATTAAAGAAATGGGAGGGGAGAGAGGGACATGCCTGAATCTAATCCGAGTGACTGATTTCAACCCACATTGGACCCCTAGGTAACATTTTATGTGGCTGTGTTTTTTCACTATCTCAGGATATTTGATGCTTCTCAACTTTAGGGAAGTTTTTGTAAAACTTGGCAATGCCTATAGATTTGGATCTCCTTTGTGGTGAGAATTTCTTGCTTAGCAAGTGAGCTCCTACGTTGCTTTTGTGCAACCTGTTCCTTATTTTCTTTTTACTCCTCCTCCTCTTCTGTTTACTCCTTCCTCTCCTCCTCTTATGTCTTCTTCTTTGTCTCTTCCTCCTCATCAGCTCTTCCTTTTTCTCCTGAATGCTTCCCTGATTTTTACCTTTTTTGTTATTTTGGCAGAGCCATTTCTCACCTAGTCTTCATGGCACATAGTCTCCTCTGAGGAGCTTCTCTGATTAATGCCCAGCCACTCATCATTCTGGTGTATTCTTTGTGCTTCTATGCATCTATTGGTTAATGTGTAGCCAAGATCCTTTTATCTAGTTAGTACCTTAGACCCTTGGCTTCTCCTTTCTTTCCAGCTAGTTTCTCAGAATTCTCTAACAGGTTCCCATTTCTTCAGACAGAGAAAAGAAAATGTGAAATATACTCAGTATTTCTAGTTGGCTGAAATCATAAAAGAGCTGAAACTATTAGTTAAGATGAAAGCTTTGGATTACTCATATTGGAAATGTTTCTGGGCTTTCCCTGTCTACCATTGGATGGTAAATTGAGGCAGGTACAGCTATATGTATACTTTTGGGTAAACTTTACATTTAAGGAGTTGATTTAGAGCTGGAGTTAAGAACATAGACTCCGAAGACAGATTGACTTCCTAGCTTTATGGCCTTGGGTAAAGTGCTTAAGTTCTCAGTACCTCAGATTTCTAAACCTCAAAATAGAGATCATGACACTTACCTCATGGAGTTGTTTTGAGGACCAAATCAGTTAATACTTGTAAATCTTTTAGGACAGTATATAGTTAGTACTATTCAGGGGTTGGCTATTATTATTTTTTATCATTATTGTAGTCTCTCATCTCCAGTTCTTCCTCCTTAAACTGTGAATTCCATCATCTACCCATTCATTAATGCATTGCTATTTCTTCACTCAGAGTCCTTATATTGTGCTATAAGATAATCACTTGACTGCAAGGTTGGCTTGAACCTCAAGGTAGCAGTTCAAACTCACCAGTTGTTCCTCGGAAATCCTATACAGGGTTGCTATGAGTTGGAACCAACTTGGGCACTTAACAGTAACAGCATTCCTTCATTCAACAACTACGTGTTGATTTCATGTGCCAGATTCTGGGCTAGGTGGTAGTAAGAATTGGTGACATATACATATTTTCACAAAACATACAAAATTACAAATAGCGGTGTTAAGAAAGAAATGTATTGAGTTGTTTATGGCATCAGCCTGAATGTGTCCAATCTTGTCTGATTTCAGAAACTAAGCTGGTTAGTATTTGGATGAGAGAAATGAATTGAAGCAAAAGAGGTGAGGAGAAGGGCTCTTAACCTACATAGAAGGATCCAGCCAACCAACCAGTTGCCGTGGGATAGATTCTCATCATTCATTGCGACTCCATGTATGTCAGAGTAGAGCTGTGCTCCATAGGCTTTTCAATAACTGAGCGTTCAGAAGTAGATCACAAGATCTTCCTGGTTGTCTCTGGGTGGACTGAAACCACCAGTCTTCTGGTTAATCGGAGAACATTTATATCATATAGGGCCTCTCATCTGAGGGTCAGGGAAGACCTTCCTCAGGATTGGACATTTCGCCTGAGACTAGAAATAGCAGAGGGAGTCAGTCAGTAAATAAGGTTTGGGGATGTGGGATCCAAGCAGATGGAACAGAATGCACAAAGGCCCAGGTGTGAGAAGAAGCTTGGAGTATTTGAGAAACTGAGAGGGGACCGGTAGTGCATTTGGATCAAGTATTGTGGATGATCTCCAAAGCAGACTTATCTGGATTGATGGGAGGAGTGTTCTCCAGTGTCTTTGACTTAAAAATGCCAACAGAAGCCCTCATCTGCTGTTTGTGCCCCAAACAGCTTTAGCTGTGTTTTCCTGATTCCCTGCCCCTTTGATACTTTGAGCAAGGAGGGGTACTTGTGAAGATAATGAATGAAAGACAATGATTGTTCATGTAAGGCATGAGCTGCCAAAGAGCAAACAGAGATTATGATGACACTGGAGCAAGGTCTAAATATTTACCAGACTCTATAGACTCCAAAAAAAGAAAATATTCTGAAGATAAGAACCCTACCTTGCCTTCTGTCTTAATCCAGAAAGTTTGATTCATGACAGATGGTAAGGGTTCAAAGTTAAACCTCTTCAAACTTTCCTTCTGAAAGAGAGCTTATTAAGGAAATCGAGAATCTAACCAAAATGAAAGACGAGACCCTGAGAGGATGAGGGAGGAGTGAAAGCCATGGTTCAGATGAACACATTAACTTGATGATAAGGGTCAGGGCAGTTCACGAGAGAATCCTTGGGGGTAAAGAGTGGGAATGAAAGACTATGTGTGGCTATGTCTCATGTTCCCTTTCCCCAGAGACTTCAGTCACATTAGGTTTGGGGACTTTTGGCAAGTCATTTTACTCTTCTGAGCCTCTGTAATATGAAGTTAAGAATAATATATACCTATTGGAATTGAGCTCTGGTAGCGTAGTGGTTACGAATCGGGCTGCGAACCTTAAGGTCAACGGTTCGAAACTACCAGTCGCTCCGCGGGAGAAAGATGAGGCTTTCTACTCCCGTAAAGATTTACACCCTCGGAAACCCTGTACAGGGTCGCTATGGGTCGCACCCGACTCGATGGCACTTAACAACAACAACAATTGGAATTGTGAGGAATAAATAAGACAAATTGAATGAAATGACTGGCTCAATGCTGGATCCAGAGGAGGCATTGTAAAATCCAGTGTTCCTCTCTCTTGGACAGTGTGGTACCTAGCCTAGCAGCATCAGCAAGACCTGGAGTCTTGTTAGAAACGCACATTTTTTTCCAGCCCCAACTCAGACCCTCTGAACCAGAAACTCTAGAGGTGGGCCCAGCAATTTGAGGTTCAACAAGACTTCCAGGTGATTCTTATTAGGGTCATCAGATTTAGCAAATAACAATACAGGTGGTGGTGGTTATATGCTGTGGAGTTGGTTCCAACTCATAGCAACCCTGCATAGGGTTTCTGAGGCTGTAAATCTTATGGGAGCAGAAAGCTTCATCTTTCTCCCATGGAACGTCTGGTGGTTTTGAACTGCTGACCTTGAGATTAGCAGCCCGATTCATAACCACTACACTACCAGAGTTCCTTAACAATACAGGACACCCAGTTAAATGAGAATTTCAGATAAACTTTTTAGTATAAGTATATCCCATGCAGTTTTCAGAGCATGTTACTGTTGTTAGTTGCCAATTTCAATTCCGACCAATGCTGACCCCAAGTGTTACAGAGTAGGCTATGATCTTAATGCAAGGAGATCATCAGACCTTTGCCTCCCTGGTACTGCTGGGTAGGATTGAACCATGAACCTTTATTTGGCAATCAAGCACAAAACACTTATACCACCTAAGGAGCTCTGGTAACAACATAGAGGTTATGAGTCAGGCTGGTGGCAACTACCAGCGTTCTGTGGGAGAAAGATGAGGCATTCTGCTCCCTTAAAGGTTTACCGCCTCAAAACCCTATACAAGGTTGCTATGAGCCAGAAATGACTCCATGGCACACAACCATCACCACCCACCACCTGGGACCTTGTGAGAGCATGGTGGCTCTATAGGATAAGCACTGGACTATGAACTACAAGGTCGGTAGTTCGAGCCCACTGGCCCTCCTTGGGAGAAAGATAAGGCTTTCTACTCAGAAAGTCTGTACAGGTTAGCCATGAGTTGGAATCAACTCAAGGGCACTTTACAAAAACAATAACAGGGATTTTGTAGTTTGGACATATACTGACAAGATATTCTTATTTAACTGGACATCCTGAATTTTAACTCCAGATTCTAATGTATGTTGAAGTTTGAGAACCGCTGTCTAATATCTGAAGTTCTGGAATTTCATCATTCCTTAAAGGGAAGGACAGCTGCAGGGAGCAGGCAGTCACATGGACGTGCTGGGGGTTACATGGTTCATTAGCAAAGTAAGTAGTTTTCTGAAGTTAGTTAAGTGCATGTTCCAGTCAAGCTGTGATGAGCTTGTTTCCTCAAAGAGAAAATGACCTGTGACAGTTAGGGTTCTGTGTTAACTTGACTAGGCCAGGATATCCAGAAGTTTAGCAGTTTGGATGTGCTTGTTCCCATGGTGATGAAACCTAATACAGGCATTGTTAACTATGATGAGTGGCTATGAGTAGTCAAATCAATTGAAGGTATACTTTCTTGAGGGTGTGGCCTTCTTCCAATATAATGGCATGTGGGAGGGACTCTCTATCTCTGTTCCATCGGGGACCTGGGACTCTACAATTGTAAGCCATTTCCTTGATAATAACTTCTCT
>NW_006408646.1:9548769-9594503 GCF_000296735.1 Chrysochloris asiatica
ACCTAGCCTCAAAGGCATGATAATCAGAACTTGACTAGAGAGAGATAAAAAACAAAATAACAATTTTTGATAAAGGAAATGAAGATAAATTGCTACAATTTGATGAACTTGACCTATACTCATGGAGATAGTAGCTCTAAATACCAACAGAGAGGGAAGGAGTCTTCATATCAAGTATCAATGCTATCCCTTCTGTATACAGGGCAGATAGGGATGGGCAACTTAGACATTGGCTACCTAAAATGAGGGGCAATAAAGGGACGAAGTGACCGGCCTACACGTTTTCAAGAGGGAGTTTAGTTTAAGAGTATGTGGGGGAAGATAGAGTCCCTACTGAATTATTTTCATCTTGTGTAGCTGGGTCTGGTAAAAAGAGATGGAGATAAGATTCTTATGATTCAATAGTGAATAATTGTTATCATGACTAATTGTGACTGTCACAATTGTAAAGGTAGAAGTTTTGTAACAAAAATGAGGGAGTAGTTAATCTTATGGTCCAGAAACAGAGGACCCTAGGACCATCAAGGAGAAGAGCAAAAGCGGAATGTGGGACCTTATCCAGAGAAGTAGCAACACCAAAGAAGGAGGCAGAGATGGGGACATGGAGAGAGGGAGCAGCTGAGGACTCTAAATTCATGGGAAGAGAGGGACTATGAGCTGGCAGCCAGGAGGCAGACTTGCAGAATGTGCCCTTTGGTGATGTAAATTATTATATGTGCTTAAGTGTTAAAAAAAAGAGCTAAAATGAATAGAGAGAAATACTGTTAACTGATGGTACATGGAGGGGATTATAATCATTGTAATGAAACAAAGTATATGATTTGTTGAATGTAAAACTGATGATTTGCCCTGTAAATTTTCACTCAATTCACAATAAAAACTTTAAAAAAAAGGAAAAAGAGAGAAGAGAAAAGGGAGAAGGGAGGGAGGCCCACACTTTAAAGCAAGATTACTGATTCAGACGACTTTTTCAAATCTGTTAGCGCCTTTTGATTGGGATGACAGAATGACACTCACAGTTGGCCATTGCCCTGGGCAATTCTTCACTCCTGGGACCTCGGTTTAAATATACTGTCTTACTTTTTTTAGGGTGTGGAAGAAAAGATAAACTTAATGTATAAACATGAATCACTTTCTTCTTCTGGAATATTCATTTTTTTCCCTCTGAAAATGACAAAGTTGACCTAATCATTTCCAAGATAAGTCTAGGACCAATATCAGATAACCAAAGTCTCTGTGGCACAATTGGTTTGCACTTTCCGTTGTTAACAGGAAGGTTGGTGGTTTGAACCCACTCAGGAATGCTGCATTTTTCTCTTTCCATGAATAAAATATATTCGGAGTTGTGGTGTGACGCTTTAGTATAAGCATTAGACTACTAACTACAAGGTCAGCATTTCAAAGCCACCAGCTGCTCCTCAGAAACCCTATGTAGGGTCGCTATGAGTTGGAGCAGACTCCCTGGCACTTAACAATAACAACAATATCAGATGAGCATGGCTAAGAAACTAGCTTTTGACATGCCTTTTCCTACGTCCACCCCAAAACTAAGACATCAGTTCCCTGCATGCACTCTCTCATCTCTCAACCTCTGCAAGCAAATCTGGGACAACTCCAGAATTGTTAGTGTTAAAGGCTTTAGAAAATTGTGTTCTGGTTATAAAATGGGACAAACTCATTGTGGAAAACTTGGAAAAGCATATAAAGAAACACTCATTATTTTCTCTTCCAAATATAACCACTGTTTAATTTGATTATGTTTCTATCAACGTAGACATGGAGTCCTGTGGTGCTGTAGGATAAGCACTGGACTGCTAACCACAAGGTTGACAGTTCAAACACACCAGCTGCTCTTTGGAAACCCTATACAGGGTCAGTATGAGTTGGAACTGACTCGATGGTACTTAACAACAATTGTATTATATATATATATATATATAAAGTATTGAAGAGCAAAGGTGTCAGTAAAAATATTTTAAGTACTTGTAATGGCACCTTGAGCCCTATTAGGGGATGAGGAAGACTTGGAAAGAAATTCGTCTAAGTGGGGTCAATCTAGGGAAATCTGGATGAAGACTAAAATCCTGCATACAGAGGAATGTAGTAGGAAATTAGAGAGGGCAAGGTGATTTATGTTATTGGGTCATTCCCTGCATGGGGCATAATTCCCAAATGGGCAAGAACATGAGTGAGGAGTGAACAGAGAGTATTTGGAAAGCCAGGTTGATGAAAATATTGTTAATGAGCTCTTGTGAGGACAGGATCAGTGGTAAAACCTGGTAGGGGTGTGTGGGTGATAAAGGCAAAGGTGGCTATTGTAGCTCCCTTGAACTCTCTTGAGGGTGACATATTATCTCTTGGGAAGAGAGAGGAGAGAAAGGATACTGACTGAAGATCAGTTGAGTGTCAATCGTTATTGATTAGTAATCTTAACCCTTTCATGAAAGAAGATGGAGGCTCAAAGATAGTATAACAACCCAGAAAGTAGTAAGAGACCACATAAGGATTCAAAATTCTAGTCCTAAACCCATGTTGCACAAGGGGAAAGTAATCTTGATATATTTCTGATTGCTGAGGACTATTTCTTTAAGCCTGTCAGGAGGTTCCCTTGACAGTCCCCACTTGGGGTTCAGGGAGAACCTCTCAGGAGAGAAGGAACATAATTTGAGTTGTACTTCTGGAGTTCACTGGTCATTTGGGTGTAGGGTGGCTTATAGGAGGAAAAGGTAAGAGATCAGTTAGAAGTCTATTGAAATAGACTGGCAGAGATAATGATTAGGATGATATAGAAAGCACTAGATACATATGGCAGTGCGGAGGCCGAGTCAAGATCTTGGCAAACAATTTTGTGCAGGCCATGGGGTAGATGGAGGGAGTTCAAGATGCCCCATATACATAGGAATGGAACCTTGGACCAGGAAATTCTGGTATCACCAAAGCACTCCTGGTCCTCATTCCATTCCCTACTCAGATGTTGAATCTAGGCCTGCTTAAAGTCCAGTGTCCAGTGAGGGGTAGAAGGAGAGGATGTCTTGAATTTAAGATTAATCTAATGCTGTTAATCATTGCTGCTAATTATAACATTAATAATACAACATTAAGCTTAATAGTTTATCAAATTAGAGGTGATGGATGAAAAGATGGGTCAGGACATGTAGGCCACATGCAGAAAGAAAAGTAAGCTGTTAATGGTTGTAATGGCATTTTCTTGGCTATATATATTCAACCATAATGAAATTTTTTAAAAAAGTGACTGTTATCCCCATTAAAGGAGGCCTGGTGTGGCATTGTGGGATAATGCACTGAACTGCAAGGTTGGTGGTTCAAATTCACCAGCTGCTCCCCAGAAACCCTATACAGGGTTACTATGAATTGGGACCAACTCTACAGCACTTAACAACAACAATGAAGCTGCACAGGTTTCCATGTAGCTGATAGACTAAGATGGACTAGGAAGAAAGACCTGGTGATGGACTTCTGAAAACCAGACAGTAAAAATCCTGTGGGTCACAATGGCTCAATTCCCAATCAATCATGGGACTGGACATTATTTCATTCCATTGTGCATGGATGTCCATGAATCAAGGGTCAACTTGATGGAGCCAACAAGAGCAATCTATCAACAAGGCTTTTTGACTTTATTCCTAAAACATACCCCAGCTCTGCACATGTCTTCTCCTACTCCAGTCTTATTAAATGCTTCTATACCTTCTCCTGGAGTCCTTCGTCTATACCTTCTCCTGTTGTAGCACTGTGGGATAATGCACTGGACTGCAAGGTTGTTTGAGCTGCAGGGTCAGTGGTTCAAATTCACCAGCCACTCCTCAGAAGCCCTATACAAGGTTGCTATGAGTTGGAACCGACTGGACGGCACTTGACAACAATATACCTTCTCTTGGTGGCACTGTGGATCGTGTATTGGGGGGCTAAGCAGAAGTTATAGTGGCTGGGAGCTCTGGTGTGCAATGATTAAAGCACTTGGTTGCTGACCAAAAAGATCAGTGGTTCAAATCCACCAGCTGTTCTGTGGGAGGCAGATGAGGCTATCTACTCCTATCAAGATTTGCAGTCCTGGAAACTTTATATAAGATCGGTATGAGTTAGAATCAACTTGATAACAGTGAGGTTTTTGTTTTTTTAAATTACCTTTGTTCTATATTCTTGGGTCTGAAAGGATTCTAGAACTTACTGGAGTCCTTTTGAAACTCAGATGCAATTGAGTTGATTGCATGATCCCATCACTGGTCAGTGCAAGATCATGCTCTTGTACTTTCTCCTTTCCTCCCATTCTTCATTGGCTTTCCATGTCTCTACTCTTGGGTATTTAATATATGTCCTACCACCTGTCCTCTAATCTATACATTTAGACATGTGTGCCTTATGAAATACAATGTTTTCTGTATGTTTGTGGGATAGGCTTCTAGGACCTTTGTAAAATACAAAACCTTTATATAGGTATAGAGAATTATTGTTATAATATAATCTCTTGTTACTAATCCCAGGAGTCACTGGGAGTCATCTGCTCTGCCCCTGCCTGTCCTTTGTTTGGCAAGGAAGGACTGAGATCCAGAGGCTTCCATTTTAAAAAATTGATTTTCAAGTTTGCGCTGCGGTCCCGGAGATCTGTGTCTTGCTTCAACAGTGTTTGGATGGAACAGATCCGGGGACTCCCCTACTTCCAGCCTCGGACCACCTCTAACAACTTCTTTAGGTGTAATCTCTTCTCCGGGACCATCTTCTTGATCATTCCGTTACCGGGACAAGCTAAACACCATTTTTTTTTCTGTGTATGTGTGTGTGTGTGTAGTTAGCTCCAAATTTTAGACCAATCATGAGCTCTTAGATCCGTCAGAATGTAGGCCGGCGTCAACCGTCTGCTTAATCTGCATCTGTGGGCCTCTTACACCTACCTCTCTTTGGGCTTCTATTTCTATCGCGATGATGTGGCTTTGGAAGGTGTGGGACACTTCTTCCGTGAGTTGGCAAAGGAGAAGTGTGAGGGTGCTGAGCATCTCTTGAAACTGCAGAACCAGTGTGGTGGTTGTGCACTCTTCCAGGACATGCAGAAGCCCTCCCAAGATGAGTCGGGAAGAACCCTGGACACCATGGAAGCCACCCTGGCCCTGGAGAAGAATCTGAACCAGTCTCTTCTGGGTCTGCATGCTGTGGGTGCTACCTACACAGACCCCCACCTCTGTGACTTTCTGGAGAACCATTTCCTTGACGAAGGAGCTCTGGTAGCATAGTGGTTATAAATCGAGCTGTGGGCTGCAAGGTCAGCAGTTCGAAACTACCAGCTGTTCCGCAAAAGAAAGAGGAGGCTTTATGCTCCCGTAAAGATTTACAGCCTCAGAAACCCTGTACAGGGTTGCTATGAGTCAGAACTGACTCCACGGCACATAACAACAACAACAACATTTCCTTGATGAGGAGGTGAAAATTATCAAGAAGATGGGTGACCACTTGACCAACCTCCATATGATGGCGGGTCCCCAGTCAGAGGCTCACTCTCAAGCACGACTAAGAAGAGCCTATGGAGCCTGTGAAGGGCCTTTCAGCCTTCCCCTGCTCTCCGAGTACCTTTTGCCTGAAACTTGCTTTCCAGCCCCAGAGGCAGCAGAGTCAACACCCTGGAGCCTCTGTTCTCCTAAGCCGTGGAGCAAATGAAAACAATAAAGCTTCCTTTTACAGCAAAAAAAAAAAAAAAGATTTTCTTTCTTTTATTGTTTTTAGTATGATAGATGTAACCGATCATTTCCCTTCTCAACATTCTTCATATGTACAATTCATGGCTTTAGTTATGTTAACCATATTGTTCAACCATTACCAGTATCCATATCCAAAATTTCCAATCTTTCTTAACAGAAGCTCAGAGGCTTCCTTTTTAATGATTCCTCCCATCAAAACAATACACATTTGCTGAGAACCTGTGTTGGGCAAGGCCTCAGCCAGGTCCACTGGAGGATATGAAGATGGAAGGCATGGCCCTGCCTACAACCTCTTGGAGAACTTCCAGAGGAGTATCAGTGGGCTTCCTGTGTCTTACTTATACTTTTTCAATACTTGGCAATTGTGCTGGGCACACAGTAGGTGCACAGATGATTGGATTCATGGGTAATCCCACTGCCTTTTGCAGGTTCCACCTTTGCCCTCTGAACCAGTGGCCCTGACAGACTCCAGCAGGGTCAAGTTCCTGGCCAGTTCTCCCTTTCCTTGTCCTTTTTGTGGCTGCCTTGTCTCTTCTCTCTCTGTCTCACCTTGTGCGTCCTGGTCAAGCACAGAGTTCTCACCTGACTTCATCTTTGTGTTTTCAGATCGGAGCCTCTCTCTTCGCTAGTAACATCGGAAGTGGTCACTTTGTGGGACTGGCAGGGACAGGAGCGGCTGCAGGCATTGCCATTGGAGGCTTTGAATGGAATGTGAGTAGCATCAGAGCCAATGTGTCTTGGAGCCTAAAGAAGTCTTAGCATTCACCCAGCTCAGCCTGTGCTCTCAGGAGCTTTAGGGACTAGGGAACCCTCGGGGGCCACATCAGGATGCAGATGGTTCAGGGCACTGTTGTTCTCAGATGCCATTGAGTCCGCACCGATGCATAGTGACCCTAAGGCACAACAGAATGAAACATTGCCTGGTCTGGCACCAACCTCACACAGTTTCAGGAACCCCAGAGTCCTGTTCTCTTTCTACTAGAGGAGCATGAGAAAACAACTGATCTAGGGCAACCCTGGGGTGCCAGAAAATCGACTTGATTGCACACAACAACAACATCACCATTTCTATTATTATTACTAAAACATCTCTATATGAGATTTAACAGAAAAGAGGCACAAAACTCAGTGTTCTTTCTAGGGTCTGACACCCCTCCACTGTTGCCCAATGGTTCCCATGGGTTATTCAAAGAGCTAAGTCCTTTTCCAGTTTCTGGAGAGAATTGTTCTTAGAGCCCCAAAGAGGAAATGCTGGATGATTGTTCTGAGCAACTGAAGGAGTATGTGCTGGGTGAAGTAGGGCTGGGCCCTCAATGCAGTAGGGATGGTTTAAGTTTCTTCCTGGTTTGACTTCACCTCTTTTTTGGTTTCAGGCATTGATTTTGGTAGTTGTGCTGGGCTGGGTGTTTGTCCCCATTTACATTAAGGCTGGGGTAAGTATGTACTAGCTAGTCCATTTCCTGTTGGCCATTATGATATATGAGTTTGTTCCTGCTAGAAGGCAATGAAGGCTGTGGAATAATTGACAGAGAGCCTGTGGCCTGACTTGCTCCCAAGGGATAAAGTTCCTGCCAGCTCTTGGGTGCATTAAACAGAGGCTCTCAGCCTGGGTCTGAACGTTCCTTTCATTCCAGGCTCATAACGCGTTCCTCTAGGAATCCCCTAAGTAAGCCCCCTCTCTTCAGAGTATACTCTGAAGTATCCTGAGCCCTCACCCTCAGTGTGTACTTGCATGGTACTGTCACACACTTGCACTGTCTTTCCTACATAAATGCCTGTCTTTGCCTCTTCATTTATACATACCAGTAGCCCTTGTTTGCTGAGTACACAGCCGGTACTGCATTGTACATAGACAACTTTAGCATCATCTCTTCCATGAGATGTGTAAGCCTAGGCATTAGGTACTAAAAGCAACATAGAAGAAGCACAGGGCTGACTCTGTATCTTCGAGAGGCTCAAAGACTGCTAGGGACACATGTTGGATCTAGGAAACAATGGGTACAGGGTTAAGGGAGAATGACAGGAAGAATAGTTTGAATCTGAAGAAAAGACTGGGAGGACAGTTGGGCAGATTTGTCTCTTCAGTCCTTGGCAAAGCCTGTCTGCAGACAGGAAGTGCATATCTGGCTTGGTACCTTGTTTGGTACACTGGGAAGATGCCTACACTATTATGATGTCTGTAACACACACATATACACACACAAATGGTTGTTATGTGCTGTGGAGTCAGTTCCCACTCATAGTGACCCTGTATAGGGTTTCCAAGGCTGTAAATCTTTGCAGGAGCAGAAAGCATCATCTTTCTTCCATGAAGTGGTTAGTAGTTTTTAACTGCTTATCTTGAGGCTAGAAGCCTGATTAGTAATCCACTACACTGGTGTGGTACTGTGGGTTAATGCGCTGGACTACAAGGTTGCTTTCAACCACAAGGTCAGCAGTTCAAACTCACAAGCCACTCCTTGGAAACCCTCTACAGGGTCGCTATGGGTCGGAACTGAGTTGATGGCACTTAACAACAACAACAACAACAACAACACTATCAGAACTTCTTAGACACATTTGAGGGGACTTCAAAAGGTTAGTGGGAAAATTCCATGATCTTTTAATTCCATTTTTTCCAAGAACTTTTTGAAGCCCCCTCAAATATCGTTTCCTGCTCTTGATTATGCTTGGTCATGTGTTTATCAAAAACAGGTATATATTGGACACCTTCTATGGACTGGGATGACACCGGCTACTTTTGTAGTGTTAAGGCATGTGGGACTGAGATGGGCAAAAGGCTAGAAGACCAGGGCTATCTGGCTACTTGCAGACTTCTCTGGCCAACAAGTTTCTGAATCCTTGGTCACACCTCTGGGGTTACTGACAGGGTGGATCTCATGGCTCTGCTTTCTGTGGGCCCTCCAGTCTCTCTGGCTGGAAGTGAACTCCCTTGTATCCTATGCAGGTGGTGACGATGCCAGAGTACCTGAGGAAGCGGTTTGGAGGCAAGCGAATCCAGGTCTACCTCTCTATCCTGTCCCTGCTGCTCTACATTTTCACTAAGATCTCGGTGAGTCTGCTGCCCTGGGAACTTAGTTCTGGCCATCTCACTCCCCAGCATATGCTGATCCACCAAGAGGCAGTTCTACATATTTTTATTAACTTGGTACCTTAGACTTTCTTGCTCTGGGGTAAAGTCCTATTTCACATATTAAAGAGCCAACGCATGGAACTCCTTATCCTTAACATAGTGCAGTTGAAAACAGATGGGTTCAGGAAGGATCAGTAGAAGATTAAAAGGGAGTTAGGAATGTCTAAGGGTTGACACAAGGAGCTCTGGTAGCATAGTGGTTACGAATCGGGCTGTGAACCGCAAGATCAGCAGTTTGAAACTACCAGCAGTTCCGCAGGAGAAAGATGAGGCTTTCTGCTCCTGTAAAGATTTACAGCCTCGGAAACCCTGTCCAGGGTCGCTATGAGTCAGAACCAACTCCATGGCACACAACAGCAACAACAAGGGTTGACACAGACTTTAGAGGTACCCATAAATCTTTGTGTCTTTTAGGGTCAGAATCTGACTCCATGTGTCATTCTGAAGTACTTAAACATAGATTGTTGTTGTTTTTAAGTGCCATTGAGTTGTTTCTAACCCATAGTGACCCCTTATAGGGTTTCCAAGGAGTGGCTGGTGAGCTTGAACAGTTGCCCTTGCAATTCAAACTGACTTTGCAGTCTAGTGCATTAACCCACAGCACTACACCAGGACTCCTAAACATAGATAGTCAGTGCCAACTCTTGAAAGGACCTCAGAGGTTGTCTGGTGGAGCCCCACGATCTTCTTTTATGGACAGAGAAATGGAATTCCCAGGGATGAGATCCTTGCTCAGGATCCTGAATCCCAAGTAGAACCCAGACTCCATGTATGTTCTTAGAATCATCTCTCTGGGTCTTTAGTCGTTAATCTTCTTGGGGATTTTTGTTCTCTCCAAACCCAACAACTATTATTGTTAGTTTGCCATTGAGTCAACTTCAACTCATGGCAACGCCAGGTACAGCAGGATGAAACTCTGTCCAGTTTTGCAACAGCTTTGTGATTGTTGCTGTCTTTGAATCTATCGTGGTGACCCTCGTGTATTTTGTGTGCCTCCCAGTCTGTTGTGGTCCATAGGGTTTTCACTGGCTAAGTTTTGGAAGTAGATCACCAAGCCCTCTTTCTCTGGATGTCCTACTGAAATCTCTCCACCGTGGGCGACCCTCCTCGCATCTGAAATACTTGTGGTGTAGACCTTAGCATCACTGCAGCATGTAAGCCACCACAGTAGGATGAACTGATACTGACCATTACTCTTACCATTGAAACTGCTCCTTCTACCAGACTGCAGCTGCAGGCTCCAATTTGTAGAGCTGAGATTTCTCAGGGATTGCTGGGGATCCATTGATCATCCTTGGGCAGAACTCTTAGCTGACCTGCTGGAGCAAATCTTGTATCTTTACTTCACAGTTCTTCCTCAAATGTGTCCAAGCTAATTCTTCTTGATGGTATAAATAAAGCAACAACAAAAAATACAACAGATATCCCAAACCATTGGGAGTAGGGGGAAAGAATTCATTGCCAAATCCAAAGTTATGAGGAGTTTTATCATTTCAGCTCTTAAAGTTTAGTTTAATAAGTTTATAGTGTTTTAGTTTTGTAGCGTAGTGGTTATGAATCAGGCTGCAAACTGCAAGGTCAGCAGTTCAAAACTTCCAGCTGTTCTGCGGGAGAAAGATGAGGCTTTCTGCTCTTGTAAAGATTTACAGCCTTGGAAACCCTGTAACAGGGTCACTATGAGTTGGAACCGACTCCATGACACATAACAACAAAAACAGTTTTGGAGTTGAGCTTTTGAGTTAGTTGTTGTGTATTGTATGAGACAGGAGTGTAAATTCATTCTGTTTTGCACATCCCAGCATGAGGTGCTAAAGTGAATGAATGGTTTTGCATTCACTTGCAGTGAAAACATGCTGTTCTTCACAGGACAGATGAGATGTGGTTTTGGAATTGGGGTCAAAACCCAGTGTCTTGACTGTCTTTGCTACTACCCCTACCTGACTTCCTTTATGCTTTCTCTGCAAATGTCATGACCTTCCCCTCCTCTCCTTCAGTTCAGGTTTTTATTACAAAATAAAATCCCTGGACTTTCTAGTCTAATTTCATTAGAGACGTGTGTACAAACTTGAGTGGCAAGCCCTGGGAAATGTGGAGAAGGGAGGGTGGGGAGGTTAGACATGTGGTCACGGGAGACTGAGGAAGGATCCTTTCCTAGCTCAGCTGTGAGAAGGGCAGGGCACTGGCTCCCCTGGCTTGGAAGTAAGTCTTCTCCAAGTCCACAGTTCAAATGAGTGGAAGTCTGTTGACTGCAGTTGCCATGGAACGGGCACTCTTTGCCCTCAGAGCTGAAGTAGGGGCAGTCATATAAATGAAACGAGTGCCCAGCCTTGCTCCCTCCCTTCTAAGTCACCTCTTTTCTAGGTTACTGATTAAACCACTTTAAACTTGGGAGTCCACAAGTCAAGGGGCTGCCTCTTTTAGCTCTACCCTGATGGAGACCATCCCCTGACATGCCAGGTCAGCTTTTTCTGAATTTTGTTTTTTAATCATAGATGATATCGATTGTTCCCTCCCTGTATCATTTCTGCTCAGTGTTATACCTGGTCCACTTGCTTCCGAGGGCCAGTGAGGCCTTGAATAAAGCATAAGGGTCAATCCAGTAAACCAGCTGCCACAGAGTCAACCCTGCGTGGTAGTGACCCCATGCATGTCACATTAGAGCTCCATAGAGTTTTCAGTGGCTGAGATTTTGGAAATAGAACATCAGACCTTTCTTCAGAGGCCTTTGGGTGGACTGAAACCTCCAACATTTCAGTTAGCAGCTGAGTGCATGAACCATTTGTATCATCCAGGGACTGCCAAAAGGATGTTGTCATTGTGTGCCACAGAGCTGCTTCAGACTCATAATGACCCTATACAGGGTTTCCAAGAAGTGACTTGGTGGGTTTGACCACTGACCTTGCAGTTAGTAGTCCAGTGCTTATCCTACAACACTATGCCAAGACTCCAAAAAGGATGATTGTTGTTGCTAAGTGCCGTTGAGTCTGTTCTGACTCATACGGACCATTTATAGGGTTTCTGAGGAGCAGCTGGTGGATTTGAACTGCTGACCTTGAGGTTAACAGCCCAGTACACCAGGACTCCAAGAAGGATGATTGTTGTTGCAGTTAAGTGCTGTCACGTCAGTTCTGACAGGTCATAATGACCCTGTCTGCACAGAGTTTCCAAGGAGCAGCTGGTGGGTTTGAACGACCGACCTAGTGGTTCACAGCCCAGTTCTGATGCTACAGCGCCACCCCAGGAAGGATGATAGCCCCCCTTTATTTAGTGTCAGCACCTTCACTAGGAGTTTTACCTTTATCATTTCCAATTCTCATAAAGTTCCACTTCACAGATGGAAAACAACAGAGTCTCAGAGAAGGTAGGAAACTCACCCCAGGTCACACAGCAAGTATATGGGGAATCAGAATCAGAACCCAAACTCTGTGTTCTCACAATTCTGCGCTACACTTGGATGGGATGAAATTTTCAGATGGTAGAATGCAATAGACTATCTTGTCTATGCTCTCATTTTACTGATGGAGAAACTGAGGTCTGCAGAGAGGAAGGGGTCTTGGTGAGGCTTAGCAATACCAGATCGAGGATAAGAAGCAGGTTTTCTGACACTCAATCCAAGTCTTTTGGCACTGTGTCCCCTCGTCTTAGAAATCTTTCATGTCTCCTGGGCACATAGAAGGTAGTCAGTCAGTAAAGGAAATTCACAACATAGATGAGTTTTGAGAGCAGAACTGGAGAGAACTGTGAGGTGAGAATATCACTATGAAGGGTGTGAAGGAGGGGCATCGAGGCGTAGAAGAGGACCAGGGAAGGGTGAAGATTGGCAAGGTTTTATCTTTGCAAATTTGTCTGGTTTCAGTCTCACCATGGGTCATAGAAGATGAAATCTTTAAAAACATAAACGCTACCTCAAAGAGTCCCTGGGTGGTGAGTGGTGCAAATGGTTAGGTGCTCTGCTACTAACCTAAAGGCTGTGGTTTGAATCTACCAGGGACACGTTGGAAGAATGGCCTGGCGACCTATTTCTGAAAAATCCACCATTGAAAACCTTATGGAGCCTGGTTCCACTCTTGACACACACTGTACTCGTTCTTCCTTTCATGGGTGAAAACTGATCTCTGATGGTCTCAAAGGAGTTGCTTCAGTTTCTTCTCTTTCTCTACTTAGCAAGATCTTGCAGTCTGCCTTCCCCCATACCCCACTTCTATCGAGCTGATTCTGATTCATAGCGACCCTGTATAGAGTTTCCGAGGAACAGCTGGTGGGTTTGAATCACTGAACTCATGATTAGCAGTCCAGTGCTTATCCTACAGCACCACACCAGGACTCCTTCTTGACCCATAATGGCTCTCAACAGCTTAAAGTATTCGCTTTAAGTTGCTGAATGATGGAAACTCTCGCAGTTGTTGATGGAAACTGTGATGGTTTATAGAAACTGCTCAGTGGCACTCCCCTTCAAGTTGCTCCCAGGGCATGCGCTGCACCTGCCAGACCTCAGATATGCCTCTGCTTGGGGAAGAGGTAGAGATGCAGCGGGTATGTGATTGCTGGAGAGAGAAAGTAAAGAAAGACCTTCCAGGTACAGAACCCAGCCCCTGGCATGGCTGCTTCTAGGCTCTGACACCCACACATAATTGATTCCCATGAACTGAATTTTACAGGATCTCCCAAACACATTGCCTTATCAAGCTCTGAGAAGCAGTCTGTTTTATAGTTTCCTGGCCTCAGGTGTTTTATTCAAATGTGCAAAATCACTTGAGATAAATGTTCAGATTTTATGAATTATACGTGATTACTGTATGTCCCTGTGTGCATTTCCTGGGGACTCTTATCACATCATAACTGTAATAAATTTTTATAGCAACTTTGTAGGAACAGTACAAGCTTTGCTTTTTTTTTTTTAAAGCTTTTATTGTGAGTTGAGTGACAGTTTATGTGGGAGAACATAAGTTTTGCACTCATCCTATCGTATTTAATTTCATTGCAATGATTACAATCTCCTCCATGCATCACCATTCAACAATATTTGCTTCTAGTTCCTCTGTTTGTTTTTGGTTTTTGATGTACACAAAACCACTCAGGAATATATAATCATTAAAAAAACAACAACCCAAGGACATATTCTGCAAGCCTGCCTTCTGGCTGCCAGCACACAGCCTTTCTCTTTCCATGAGTCTAGAGTCCAGCTGCTCTATCTCTCCATGTCATCATCTCTACCTCCATCTCTGGTGTCGCTTGCTGCTCTGGATAGGATCCCACATTCCACCTATGCTCCTCTCCCTTGATGGTCATAGGGTCCTCTGTTCCTGGACTGTAAGATTAGCTACTCCTGTCTTTATGTTACAAAACTTCTACCATTACAGTTGTGACAATCACAATTAGTCATGATAACAATTACTCACTGCTGAATCATAAGAATCTTATTTCCATCTCCTTTTACCAGACCTGTCTAGCCAAGCTGAAAACTATTTAGTGGGGATTCTACCTTCCCCTGCACACTCTGAAACAATGTTTCCTGTTGAAAAATTGTAAGCCAGCCATTTCGTGCCTTTATAGCTCCTCCCACCCCATTTTAGGTAGCCATTGTCTAAATTACCTGTCCTTATCATCCCTAGTGTGGTGCTGTGGGTTAATGCACCAGACTGCAAAGCCATTTGAACCATAAGGTCAGTGGTTCAAGCTCACCAATAGCTCCTAGGAAACCCTATACAGGGTTGCTATGAGTCGGACCCGACTCGATGACACTTAACAACAACAATAACATCATCCCTGTATACAGAGGGGATAGATTTGATCCTTGATGTGAAGATTCCTTCCCTCTCAGTTGGTATTCTGAGCTATTACATCCTAAGCATAGGTCAAGTTAATCAAATTGTAGTAATTTATACTTGTTTCCTTTATCACATTTCTTTATCATCTTTATTCGAGTTCTGACTATCAATCCATCAAAGCAAGGTCGAATGGGTACTGTCTGCACATTTGAATGTTCTTGTGTGTCTCCCTTCACTTCATATTAGCTGGATGCTTCACTCTCAGCCCTCTGTGGCTAGGTCCTTGTCAATGGGCTTAGGAGTCCCCAGGTCTCACCACCCTTCAGACCAATCAGCCCTTCCTTTTCTCTCTCTCATCTCCAGGTCAGTGGGAGTCTTTGGAATGTGGTCCAACTCAGCCTGTATCTTCATTGTTGCCTTTCTCCCTCTTCCACTCACCAGTACACCAACATGGTCCCTAGAAAGCTTACATGCCTGCTCGTGTGTTCCCTTTGAGTTTCAGTTTTGCAGGAGGATTTGTCCTGAAGCAACTTGATGAACTTTGCTTTTTTGCTTAAGGTTTAAATGCCCATCACTTGGCTGTGAACTTTTGCAACCTGCCATAAATTCTGTCAGAAATTCAGCTACCCCAAGAGTTTTTCCAACTGGATCTCTCATGAATTCCATGGCCAGTGCTCAGCCAAACTTTCAAAGTGATAGGAACAAAGTTTGGAAGTGGAGCCACTCTTAATTCCTGTGTTTTGTTTTTCTTTAAACTATGCACATAAATTATCTTATTGTAAAAATAAGTAAAAAAAAAAAATATATATATATATTTAACATTAAAAAGACTGCTCTCTGAAGAAATATCTCAGAAAGGAAAATCCTTATCATTCAATGTTGTGGGAAGGTCGTTGGATTTAGAAACAGAAAACTTGGATTTTTGCTTTTTGATAAAGTCACTGACTTTTGTCTTTTTCATCTGTAATATGGAAAAAACCCTCTTGTTTTGAGGATCAGAACAATGCATGCATCTGAAAGCCCTTTGTAAAGAGTCCCATCTCCTAGATATGGAGGGAAGCCCTTGTGAAACAGGAAAACATTTGGGCAGCTGTTGAGCTGGATTCATAGTGACCCTGTGTAGGGGTTCCAAGGTATGGATGGTGGGTTCCAACTGCCAAATTTACGATGATCAGTCCAGTGCTTATCCTACAGCGCCACTCCAGAACTCCAAAAACCAATGTCAAAGCACCCAGCAAAAGTGGACTTGCCCAGCTGGAGTTCTCAGCTGGGTCTCAAGGGCAGAATCCAACCCTGAAGTTGGAACTGACTCATGGGAGGAAGGATTCTTTCCTGGGTTCTACTTAATTCACAAGAGTGGTTTTCTTAGAATCCTTTATCTGCCCTGTTAGTTGGAATTTCATAAAGACAAGATTCCTGTTAGTTCCATAAGTCTTTTGTAGATTCCATTACTGTAGAGTTGTGTGCTCACCTATTTGTGACTAATGACAGCAAGGCAAATATTAATGAGGATATCACAGTTTACTACAACCTGTTATCATAAAACATTAAAAATTAACTACTCTGGAAAACAAACACACCAAGGGCAGTGGTAGTCTTGGAATCTTTATAGCTCATTTATACTTATGAGCTGATCCAAAATCAAAGTATGTTCTTAACAGCATTCCACTGCACTCAGCAAATACTGTTGTTAGGTGCCTTCAAGTGGGTTCTGACTCATAACAACATTATGCACAACAGAAGGATTGGTTGGTTATGTGCCGTGGAGTTGGTTCCAACTTATAGCAACCCTGCATAGGGTTTCCGAAGCTGTAAATCTTTATGGGAGCAGAAAGCCTCATCTTTCTCCCAGTGAACAGCTGGTAGTTTTGAACTGCTGACCTTGAGGTTAGCAGCCTGACTCGTAACCACTACACTACCAGAGCTCCTTAGCAGAAAAATTGGGGGCCTTTAATTTAGTTGACTTTATGGTGACAAGGTAGAAACATGGGTTTGGAGCAACATTAGGAATTGTTGCTGATGTTGTTAAGTGCCATTGTGTTGGTTCCAACTCATAGTGACCCTGTAGAGGGTTTCCAAGGACTGACTGGTGGGTGTGAACTGCTGATCTAATGGTTAGCTGTCCAGTGCTTATCTGAAAGTGCCACATAGTACCACACATTTTCACTTGGAGCTAGGCTAATACCCCACAGGGGACCCTTTCCTCCTTCACAGGGAGCAGGAAGGGACAGGCCCAGGACCTGTGATGGGGATGTGTTCTCAGCTGCAGGAAGTTCTTAGGTCCAGCCCATGAAGTCAATCCTTCCTAATTTAACGATGAATCTGCTGAGAAGTGGAGAGTGGAGCTACTTTTCCAAGGTCACTCAGACCTGTGGCTGGGGTTAAAATTCAGGTCTTCTACCTGGGTGGGGTATGGTGGTAATGGTGGCAGTACATTCTAAGTCACTATCTCCTCTCCAGTCTCCTTCTCCACTAGGGGATATTAGATCCCCTAGAGTCCCTGAGTGATACAAATGGTTGACGCACTAAACTGCTAACCCAAAGTTTGGAAGTTTGAGTCCATTCAGAAGCACCTGGCAGTATACTTCCAAAAAAATTGTTCTTGTTGATAAGTGCCCTAGAGTCAGTTCTGACTCATGTAGGTCTTTACAGGAATGATTGGTGAATTTAAACTGCCAACCTTGTGGCTCAAACTGACCTTGTGGTCCTGTGCTTATCCTACAATACCACATCAGGACTCAAAAAAATTAGTCATTAAAAACCCTGTGGAACACAGTTCTACTCTGACACACAGAGGGCTCTATGAGTTGGAGTTAGCTGTACAGTCACAGGTTTATTAGGTTCCCTGGGAAATCTGAGAGGAGATGAGCTAAGACATTGTGGTGGATGGGGCAAGGGTGAGGGTGGGGGGGTGGTTGGATGAGGTGCAGAAGGGGCCAGTGCTTATTAGGACATGTGTATGAGTTGATAATGGACAAGGTTTCTGCCAAACAAGAGGCTGGGGATAGGGATTCAATTGTAAGGTCACTGGAGGCCCCTGAGGAGCTTCATCAGGGTGGAAAGAGGGGAGGGAGATTAGAAAAGAAAGAAGTACAACAGTGCTGCCACCAGCCCTGGACCTGCTCCTTTGCAAGACCTAAAAGACATTGGATTTCATGCAATAAAACAGCTCTTGTATCCTATCTAGGGGTAATCTGGTTTTTTCCATATCTAGAGATTTGAAAACACAAGATTCCCCACCATCCATCATTGCTTAATGCTACCATTCCTGGTAGTGTTTTGAAGACTTGAAAATTCATTTTGGGTGACCAAGCGCTCTCTGTTGGTCTAAATAAGCAACTACACTAACCAAGCCCTTTGAAGGTTTCCCACAGCTTTGTGGGTCAGTTAAAATAGACAGAGGAAGGGAGAAATAGAGGTGGTGGGGAAACCTGCATTAAGAACATAATAGTGAATTCAGGGGTGAAGGGAAACTATACATGCGAATTTAGGTAAAACCATGTAACTCTAAGCCTGTCATGCAAGGGGAGTTTAGTGATGCTCTGGATGTTTGAATCATGACGGACTCCATCTGGGCCTGGAAGCAAAGATTATGCTGTTGCTGAAGTTTCTCTCCACTCAGGGGTGACCTGGGGTCACCTCATAGACTCTATAGCACTCACATTTGATTTGGGGAATAGGTCTGATAATCCACTGATCACTGAGATGTAAACGATGGATAACAATGTAAAGCAGCAGTTCACAAAGAGGGTTGTGATGAACCTCAGGTTCATGAGCAAAAAGAGGACTAAGGTTAAATAAGTGTTTGAAATGTTGCATACCACGTTTCCCTCCCAGGACTATGCGTGACTTTAACAGCTGAGAAGTTGTAAGCAAATTACCTTAACTTTATTTAACAATTCACAGACTTTTTGGACCATGGAATCCTTTCTCTCTCTCTCTCTCTCTGTGTATGTGTGGTGTGAGTGTATGTTTTCTGCGAAATTCAGGAACAGAGTGTGACTCTCCTTTAAATGTTCACATTTTTGCTGGGGATAAATACATTGTTAAGGAGTCCTGGTGTGGTGCTGTGGGTTAAAGCTCCAGACTGCAAAGCCATTTGAACTGCAAGGTCGGTGGTTCAAGCTCACCAGTCACTCCTCAGAAACCCTATAAAGGGTCGCTGTGGGTTGGAACTGATTTGATGGCACTTAACAACAGCAACAAATACATTGTTAGTTGTCATTGAGTTGGCTCTGACTCATGGTGACCTTACGTAAAACAGAATGAAACTTTGTCTGGTTCTGTTCCATCTTCATGATGATTGTTGGCATGGCTGAGTCCATTGGTTCTGAGCCAGCTTTATGATGATTGCTGGCATGTTGGAGTCCATTTGTTCTACGTCATCTTCATGATGACTGTTGACATGTTTGAGTCCATTGTGGCCACTGTGCCCATCCACCTTTCTGAGGGCTTCCTTGCTTTCACCAACCCTCTGTTTTACCAACCATGATATCAACAGAAAAGAACACTACGTTTAGGAGTCCTGGTTGCTCTGTAGGATAAACATTGGAATGCCAGCCCCAGGATCAGCAGTTCAAACCCACCATCTACTCTGAGGGAGACAGATGAGGCAGTCTGCTCCCATAAAGAGTTACAGTGTTGGAAACACTAAATAGGATGTCTGTGAATCAGAATCAACTCAAAGGCAGTGGGTTTGGTATAAATATATGAATCTCAAATTGTAGAATGTCAGTCAAAGGGTAAGAGGGAGGGGGCCAAGCATCCTCCAAGAAAACACAAAAACCAATTCCAACTCATAGTGACCCTGTATTGTGTTTCCAAGGCTGTAAATCTTTATAGGAACAGAGAGCCTCATCTTTCTCCCAAGGAGAAGCTGGTGGGTTTGAACTGCCTGCCTTATGCTTAGCAGTGCTTGTACTACAGCACCACCATCACACCCTCCTACTCAGGAGAGGACTTCTTCTAGCCCTTCCATGATTGTCCTTGTAGCTCAGGAATTGGGCACACCCTGCGATCAGCTGGCCTCTCCCACTCGTAACTCTGGTTCTCTTCTCCTTTTAGGCAGACATCTTCTCTGGGGCCATTTTCATCAACCTGGCCTTGGGCTTGGATCTATACCTGGCCATTTTTCTTTTATTGGCAATCACTGGCCTTTACACTATCACAGGTAAGTCCATTCAATGGATCCAGCTGCTCAAGCCCAGATCAGGGATGGAATTGTGAAAAATAAAAGTAAGTTTGAAACATGGCTTCTCCTCTCAGGGAGGAGCAATAAGCACCCAGGAAGCAGTTTGTAAAAAGAGTATTTTTTTGACCAAAACTTACAGACCCCCCAAAAAGTTATATGGATGGTTTCAGAAATCTCCAGTGTTGAGGTTCATGGTCACTTCTTATGGGAGATAGGGTAGGACTTGGTCTTGCAGGTATGGAGAGCCCCTGGCTCAGTTGAAGAATCAGGGAGGGAGCTTCAGCCTTAAGGAATGGCATAAGCAGAGGAATGGGGGTCAGGATGGGTATCACAAGGGACGGGAGGTAGGGTGAGCAAGGTGGTCTAGTAGAGATGGGGATTATCAATGATAAGACTTGATATTTCAAGCGAGATTACACTATAAGGCACTTTAGAAGCCTTGGTGGCATAGTGGTTAAGTTCTTGGCTGATTAACTGCAAGATCGGTGGTTTGAACCCACCAGTTTCTTCACAGATGAAAGATGTGACTGTCTGCTTCCATAAAGATTTACAGTTTGGAAACCCTATGAGGCAGCTCTACTGTGTCCTAGAAGGTCCTTATGAGTCAGAGCTGACTCAATAGCATCAGGTTTGGTTGGGGTTAGAGGCGACATGGAAGCCAGAGGCTTTGGGCACCAATGTAGGGAGGGAGGGAAGAGGGAAGTGACACATAGAAAGATGTTTTAGAGAAGGACTCAAGAGGTGACCATAGGAGTTGGTGACACAAATAACAATCAGAAACATCTTTGTAGAAGTGTTATGTTGGCCAGTTTGGGGGCAGGGTCAGCAATGGGATTTACTGTTCAGATAGAACTCCACCCTGGATTGCTGTTCCAGTTAGATTTGGAGGTAAAATGTTACTTAGATGGTCTGAGGAAAGAGTTATCAAGTAGTCCTTTGAAATGTGTCAGTTTACCTGAGTCCATGGACAAGGACATAGCCACAGAGGGCTAGAGTTGAGAGTGAAGCATCCAGCTGATATGAAGTGAGGGAGATGTACAAGAACACCTAAACTTGAAGATAGTACCCATTTGATTGATCTAGCCTCAAAGGCTTGATAATCAGAACTCAACTAGAGGAAGATTAAAAAAATTTTTTTTGGATAAAGGAACTGAGGGTAAATTGCTACAATTTGATGAACTTGACCTATACTCATGGAGGTACTAGCTCAAAATACCAACAGAGATGGAAGGAGTCTTCACATTAAGTATCAATGCTATCCCCTCTGTATACAGGGTAGATAGGGTTGGGCAACTTAGACATCGGCTACCTAAAATGAGGGAGTGATAAAGGCATGAAGTGACTGGCTTACAAGGTTTCAAGAGGGAGTTTAGTTTAAGAGTGTGAAAAAAAAAGAAAGAAATGTGTCAGTTTGGTAATGTTCCCATACCTCTCTGCAATCTGTTCTTTCTGCTTCCCAACCTTTGTGGAAAATTCTCACCATAGGAGAACCATCTTCTTAACCCATCTTCTGTCTTAACGGGACACCTCACTCAAAAAGTTCAACATAGAACTTCTAGGCTCTTGTTGTTAGGTGTTGTCAAGCTGATTCTGACTCCTGATGATCCCGTATGTACAGTTGTACTGATCCATAGGGTCTCCATGGCTGTGACCTTTCAGGAGCAAATTTCCAGGCCTGTCCTCTGAAGAAACTCTGGGTGGGCTTAAACCACCAGCTTTTTGGTTAGTTGAGTGCTTAACTGTCTGTGTCACCCTGGGAATTCTAGAACTACTATTATTGTTATATGTCATTGAGTTGATTCCAACTCATTGCGACCCTGTAAGGGTTTCCATGGAGTGGCTGATGAGTTTGAACCACTGACCTTGTGCTTAGCAGTACAGTGACTATCTTACAGCACCACACCAGGACTCCAGAATATTATATGACCCAGCAATTCCACTCTTAGGTATATATACGCTCAAAGGCTTGAAAGCAGGGATTTAAAACAGATACTTGTACACCAATGTTTATTGTAGTATTAGTCACAATAGCCAAAAGGTGAAAACAGTCTAAGTATATATCAACAGGTGAATGGATAAATAAAGTGTGATATAAACATACAATAGGGTACATGTGTTATTCATCCATAAAGAGAAATGAAGTGCTGATACATGCTATGCTGAATGAAATAATTCAAACACAAAAGGACAATATGAAGTATCTAAAATATGTAGATGCTTAGAGACAGAAGCTTACCAGGGGTGGGAAGGAGAGGGAATGAGGAGTTATTGTTTAATTGTTGCTGTTGTTAAGTGCTGTCAGGTCAGTTCTGACTCATAGCGACCCTGTATAAGGTTTCCAAGGAGCAGCTGGTGAATTTGAGGCACCAAACTTGCAGTTCAAACTGACCTTGTGGTCCAGTGCATTATCCCACAATGCCACACTAGGACTCCAAGTGTAATTAATGTCATTGAATTATACACTTAAAAATGGTTGAGATGACAACTGTTTGGTTGTATATATTTAGCCACAATAAAAAAATTAAATAAAAAAGCAGTCACCTTAGGCTCTTCCTCATCAAGTAGGGAGAAACAAGGCCTCCCGAGCATTTCAGTGAAAAGTGGTATCTTAGGCTGAGTTTTCTAAAGAAGCAAACCCAGTGAAACTTATGTATAAAGAGAAGTTTATATTAAGGAAATAGCTCACAATTAAAGAATTCCAGGTCCCTAGAGGAAAAGAGAGCAAACCTTTCCTGCTTGTCCATTATATTGGGAGCAGACCACACCCCCAAGGAAACATCCTTTCAATTGATTGGCTGCTCATAGCCACTCATCATAGAGTTAACTATGGTTGCTCATAGCTAATCATCATAGAGTTAACAACTATCAACTTCCAAACCACTGAAAAGCCTGACCCCGTCAAGTTGACACAGAACCTCAACTATCACAAGTGGAGATGTGGGTACCTGCTGAGTAGTCCAGTGCTGTAACAGGGCAAGGGAGGGAAAGCAGATGGGTGGCGTGGGGATGTGCTCAGCAGATATGTAGAGGTTGAAGACTGGAGGATGGGGAAAGGAAGTGGGCAGACTGGTTACCTTCAACGTGAGTGACGTCAGCTTCATGTCTTCTCACCTGTTTAGGGGGCCTGGCGGCTGTGATTTACACGGACACCTTGCAGACAGCGATCATGCTGGTGGGGTCTTTCATCCTGACTGGCTTTGGTAAGTGGGGCTGGAGCAGGCTGAGGAGGTGGGAGCAGAAAAGAAATGGTTGCCATGGAGTCTTTGTCAGAATATACATGGTTTCATAGGGTTTTCAGTGACTGATAGTTTCTCAAATAGATCACCAGTCACTTGACTGGATTCTCTTGTTTCTCGAGCTGTCTCAGAGGGAACATTCTATGAAGAGCTCAGGACTTCCAAATGTTGATTTTGTTTTGTTTTGTTTTGTTTTGCTACTGATGCTTTCCAGCTTTTCATGAAGTAGGAGGGTACCAAGCCTTCATGGAAAAGTATATGAATGCCATTCCAACCATGGTTTCTGATGGAAACATCACTGTCAAGGAAGAATGCTATACTCCGAGACCCGATTCCTTCCACATCTTCCGGGACCCTCTCAAGGGAGACCTCCCATGGCCTGGACTCATCTTTGGGTTGGCCATCCTTGCCATGTGGTACTGGTGCACAGATCAGGTATCCATGCCGGGAGTGGAGGGGTTCTTCCCTGAGACACTGAAGTAAACCTAATTGGTCTTGGCTTGTGGGGTTTGGAAAGGTAGGACAGAGCTCACCTGGTCAGGAGGCCACTGAGCTCTGCCAACATGGGTGTACCTTGCCAATGACCCAGGATAGGAGGCTGAGGTAGCAGGAGCTGTAGTGGGGACCCTGGCCAGCACTCCTCCCTCACTGGGTTTTACCTGACAGGTTATTGTACAGCGCTGCCTCTCAGCCAAGAACATGTCTCATGTGAAGGCTGGCTGCACCCTGTGTGGGTACCTGAAACTGCTGCCCATGTTCCTCATGGTGATGCCAGGCATGATCAGCCGCATCCTGTACACAGGTAAAGCTCTGTGGCTCTGCTTCCTTTCTTGCCCCCTCTACTTGCCCCCTCTACTTTCTTGCCCCCTCTATTTCTTTTCTTGCCATATTCTTGCTGTAATTTTAGTCTCCTGATGTACGCTGAGGTGCTTGGAAATGGTGGCATTTCAGTGTTTCTCAAGTTGTCAATTGTTTCATCTTTTTCAAATCTTTTAAAGTTCTGACATGCCTGCAGCTGTTGTGTTTTCTACCCAAGGTTTACTCAATTACTGCTTACCTCTTTACATCTTTAAAGTTCTACCCAACAGCCCTGCCATTGCAGAATTTTCTCTTTTGTCTGGGCATTCAACCCTATTTGTATGAGCTGCTGCTAACAATAAATCTCAATATTAGGAGCTACAAGTCATAGTGATTTTCACTGGGAGGAAGAGAGGGGTCATTATCACTGCTCAGCTGCAGGGTAACTAGTCTAAGGACCATGTCTCCTTCTTCCTGGTCCTCTTAGCATTTCCTTGTTTATTTCCCTGTGATGCACAGGTCTGCAGGGAAGGAGCATAGCATGTGCTTAATTGGCAGCTACACCTTTGGTAGAGCCATTGTAGGCCTTGAGCATGAAATGTCCTACTTGAATCTTGCTTTAAGAAGATAGAATTTGGAAAGATTTTCCCAAGGTCTGATGGCTAACATGACTCTTCCTCTCACCCCAGAAAAAGTTGCCTGTGTCCTTCCCTCGGAATGTGAGAAATACTGCGGCACCAAGGTGGGCTGTACCAACATTGCATACCCAACCTTAGTGGTGGAGCTCATGCCCAATGGTAAGAGTCAGTTATTGCTAATGGGAGATCAATTGGGCTCAGCTTGCACATAGATTTCTGTGGGCTTTCTGGGGCAAAGCTGTTTCTGAGATTGGGGGTGAGGGTGAGGGGAAGTAAGGGCAGTAGGGAAAGCCTCATTTTGGATGTCCTCAGGTTTTGAACATGTCTTCCCTCAGTGAGATATATGGTTTGGTTGGGCTCTATGAGTTGTCAAACTTGAAAAGTAGGTCAGCCGTGATCTTGTTAAGGAAAAACATGACTATTTCATGCTCATCTGGAAGGTCTTTTGAAGCTCCCGAACAGATGTTAATGTAAGTCCTAGGTCTAAGGGCATTATATCAGTACAATGAATTGACTTTTTGGCTGTTCCAAAGAAATACCTGGAGAAAAAGACAAAAGTGATTTTTAGCTTTAGAGTGAGGAACTTAAAAGTTTGAAACAAGAGAGATTCTTATCATAAGGAATGAGTTATCCCAGGAGATTGAGTATTTAACCTTGAGTCCAGAAGAGTTACAGTTTGGGGAATGATGTGTGAGCCTCTGTCCATGTTTCATGGTAAAGAAAAATCTCCTAATTCTGGCTCATTGGAAACAAGTCTGGTTAAGTTAGGGGCTTCAGAAGAACAGAATTTCAAAGGTATTCATTAGGAAAATTTTAAATCATCTTATGAAATTTTATTACTGAAATGAGAGACCATCTAGTTCAATACCTTCACTTTGCCATTGAGGAAACTTACAGAAGCAAAGGACTTTTTCAAGACTATACAGCAACTAAGTGTCTACCAGGTTGGCTTGCTTAACTGTGCTTTAAGCTGGAATTGAAGAATTTGGGAGGGTTTTATTATTATTATTGTTTTAACCACAGACTTGATGTGTGACCTTGGACAAACCATTTGCATTTAAAGTCTATGAAAATGGAAGTAATAGTTAACTATTCCACTGAGCCAGCCTGTTTAGTAATCAAGTTTTGCACTTAGCAAGAGCCACAATGGTTTTTTTAGAGTTCTGGCTTAGATTACAATGGCCTCTGTTAGGTGTGTTTATTTCTTTTTATTAGCAGACCTGGGGTAAGGAAAGCATGTCTCAGTATTGTGCTAGAGTGGGTGGTACACACAAAAATATGTGTGGCACAGAGAACACTGAAAAACTGTGTTTACAAGGGGCCATTCCCTATCCCTCTGCTTCAATCTGATAGCTGTGAATACAAAATTTACCAATGACCGCCCTGTTCAGTCAAAGAGATAGTTTTCATTCCTCATCTTACTTGACCCCTCAGCAGCATTCAACATTATTGATCACTTGTCCTTGAATGACACTCACCCCTTGGATTCATTGTACTATACTCTCCTCTTTGTCTTTTTCATACATCCTTTTCAGCTGCTCCTTGTTCTAGGTGAAAAAAAAAAAAAAAGACCCCAAATTCAAGCATAATGGGACAAAGACAATGACTATCATCCTGGATGAGGGAAACCATCAGCATGTACACAGTACAGAGGCCAAAAGGGAGTTCACTGGTGTATGGCCACGGGACTAATTATAGATCATGGGGGGCGGGGGAAGGAAATCATCACAAAATCATGATAGGTGTCAGGTCAGGTCAATTCATCACTGTCAAAGGTGGGACTAAAGAAGCAGGGGACGAATGATGATTGGAATTTGTATGCAATTGCAGATTAGAAAAGTTTACAGGATTGGTTCTTGGGCTTTGACCATCTGGCTACTTGGTGGACAGAGTATGACTCATAACCTTGCAGACCTGAGGCATAGTCACCAGGACACCAACTTTTAGCATAGACTAGATTAATATGCTGCTATGATGTCATATAACAACAACAATTTTTGGTAAATCATTAAGTTTCTGTACAGCCTTAGGATAAAACTACCTCTCCCTGAGAGTTGTAATCTCCTTTCAAACACACTCTACCTGTGGGCAAAACTGCCTCTTCCTGCTTTCCCATGGTCACATTGCTGGTTTAAAGATCAGAAAGAACTTAAAAGGAGTTTGCATTCATGTGAAAACTGAAAATGGAGTTCGGGGTCCCACTGTAGACTGCAGCCCTTCACAAACCCAGTGCTTTAGAATTTAAGCTCTAATACATTCTTGTGATCTCATTTTCAGATTTAGCCTTTTCTATTTCAACTGTAAATGTTCTCTCAAATTCTGTCTGTTTTGCTTTCTAAATAGCTCTTGTTTTCATCTACTTTTTTCTATTTTTACATTCATAACCCTACTTTGATATGTCATTATTTATTGCCTGGATCACTATGTTAAAAAAAAAATTTTTTTTTGAGTGAATTAATGACTGAGGATTTGATCATACTGTGGTACAGAGATGAGAATTCTATCTCAGCTTAGCATTTACCTGGTGAAGTAATCCTCCACAACTGGCAGAGCTAGAACTAGGAGCAGATCCTATTAATTTCTTGAAATGGACTTCAGTTGTAGCCACTGAAAATGAGGGAGCTGGAATAAATAATCTTTATAACTCCTTCTGTAGCTCCAATAGTCAATGATCCAAATTATAAAAACCCAGAAAGAACTATGAGCTCCCTGACTTTCATCTTCAAAAACTCCTAACAAATGGCAAAGTAATTGGAAAAGACATTCTTCATCTTTGCAAGACTACAGATAAAATTGTAAAATTACTTATGGATAAAAATCTAAGAGAAATGACAGAATAATGTTCCAAAAATGATCTCAAGAACCAGGAATGTTGAATAAAATCTAACATGCTGAAATTTAATAGCAGTATAAGTCAAATTCCATATATTAGCTCCATCCTAACTGTACAAGAGCATTATGAGATACTAAGGATGTTAACAACCTGAGATATGCAGATGATACACTTGCTTGCTGAAAGTGAAGAGGACTTAAAATACTTACTGATAAAGAGGAATGACTACAGCCTTCAGTATGGGTTGCACTTCAAAGTAAAGAAAACAAAAATTCTTACCATTGTACCAATAAATAACATTCATATAAATGGAGAAAAGATTGAAATTGTCAAAGACTTCATTTTGCTTGGAACAACCATCAGCACTCATGGAAGCAGCAGTTAAGAAATCAAATGATGTATTGCATTAGTCAAATCTGCTGCACAAAAGATGTCAGTTTGAGGACTAAAGTGCACCTGACCCAAGCCATGGTATTTTCAATAACTTTATATGCATGTGAAAGTTGGACAGTGAGACTGCAGAAGAATTGCTGCATTTGAGCTATGGTGTTGGAGGAAATATTAAAAGTACCATTGACTACCAAAAGAACAAACAAGTCTATGTTGGAAGTAGTATAGCCAGAATGTCCTTTGGAAGCCAAGATGGCCAGACTTTGGACATCTTATCAGGAGGGATCAGTCACTGGGGAAGGATATTATGTTTGGTAAAGTGAAGGGTCAAAGAAGGAGAGGAAGACCCCAATAGATGAACTGGCACAGTGGCAACAGCAATGGATTTGAGCTTAGCAATGATTGTGAGGTTGGCACAGGACTGGTCAGTGTTTCATTCTGTTGTGCATAGAGTCACTATGAATTGGCGTCTAACAACAACTCATTGGCATCAAACAACAACAAAGGATGTTTAACTTGGAGAAGAGAGAGTTGTCTCTGAACCTGTGAAAGATGGTAAAGTGGTTGAAGGGTTAGCCCTGTTATGTGGATCCAGTGGATAGCCCAAAGACTATCTAATATGAGGCAGATTTCAGGCAAGTCAGTACTGTCCAAGAAGGTGCTGGATTTCCTATAGCTGAAGGGTTTGAGAAGAAGAAATGTTGTGGAAGGGACTCATGTATCAGATAGATAGTTGGCCCTAAAGTGATGTTTACTTCTGAGGCAGTGTATTATGCAACCAGATGGTGGTTCCTTAGTATGGTCTGGACTTCCAGCTCTAGCAAGTGAAACTTTATGGCCTCATTGACATGGGAGGAGAAGAGAGATTATAGTCAACCATGCTTGCCATAGCAGAGAAAACTTTTAAAATATCAACACCTTATTCTGATTTGGGTAGGTGTTATATCATTTAACCCACCAAAAAATGATTTGAATATTGAAAAAGCTGAAAATAGAACCTCATCTTTTGAATCTTAGTTTAAATCTGTTTCTGCTATATCATGAATCTTTTGGGTGAGAGATCTATATATAAGCCCCCTCCAATGGATATTCACACCCTCCCCCCACTACCACCACCACCACCACCACCATCATCCAATTGCAAAAGTATTTACTTCATATGTATTTGTCTCCAGTTCTTGGCTGCTCTGGGACTTACACAATCATTTAAAGCCACAGTCCATTCATTTAGGGGCAGATAAATCAGAGAACACAGCATGATTTCAGATCTTCGTACTTTCTCAGCACAAAAGAGCTGAGGTGCTGTCTGTGTTACTCAGAACCTCGTTTGTTTTTTTCTTCCAGGACTGCGAGGCCTCATGCTGTCAGTCATGTTGGCCTCTCTTATGAGCTCCCTGACCTCCATCTTCAACAGCGCCAGCACCCTCTTCACCATGGACATCTATACCAAGGTTCGCAAAGGTGCATCTGAGAAGGAGCTCATGATTGCAGGAAGGTAAGTGCTACTTCCCTTTGCCAGGCACTAAAACAGCTTGAGTGATCAGAGATGCTCTGTCTGTACAACCCCTCAATCCACAGAAGATTTTCAGATGCCTGGGTGGCATCTGAAAATTGGAGATCATCTTGTTAGTTCCTCTGGAGCAAGAAGTAATAGCAAAGATTATTTAATCCAGTCCTCATGTTATTGATGAGCAAAAGAATGCCTAGAGAAGGATCCTGCTTAAATTCATGCAGTGGACTGTGTCAGAATAGACTCCATGGTAGACTGAGTCCATGCCCAAAGTCCTTTATGTCTCATTCTCAACCAGCAGCTCTCCATACTGGTTTTTATTTTCTTGTGAGGCCCAAACTCTTCAGATACCTTGACCCCTTGATGCAACCTTTTGCAGAACCATTGTGAGAGACAAGTGAGATGGTACTTGTAAACATGTTTTGTAGTGTCTAAAACACAATGCTATGTGCACATTTACTATCATCTGAAGGGTTAATAGTCACAACAGGATGCCAAAGCAGCAAAAGCAGCAACAAAGCAATTCTACATGGGCCAGTTGTATTTATTATCACAATTATTCATGGAGCAGATACTCTGGGTAGAGGTTTAACAGAAGCTCTTCTGTGTCTATGCCTGGGCCCAAAGCAGGTCAGCTTCTTCAGATCAACAAGTCCAGAAAAACAATCCAGTTTGGTACCCAGGAGGGGCAGGTGTTTCCACTTCATAGGTCTCATCAGAGAATGGGGTAAAGGAAGGAAAGGAGAAATGACAGGAAATTCTCAGGTGAGAGAACACCTATCACTAAGGAATCAGAGGAAGTAGTTCCATTAGCTTGATTGTGTCTCCCCCCCCCACAGGAAGTTCACTGACATTTCCTGTTATTTATAAGACTTAGGGTGGAGAACAGGAAGAGAGCCAGCCACTTTATGCTCAGGCCTGGAGCCCATGGATCTGAGATTATGTTGAGGTTGACTTTTACGGTTACATAAAAAGATTTCCAAACTCAGCTATGGGGATTGTAAGTGTGACCAGAGACTCAGGGAGGGAGAAATGAGAATGGCAGGCTGAGTCAGAGGTGGTGGCTCCTTGGCAAGGAAGAACCTTTGTTGAGTTTAATGTGATGGGCAGAATTTGGTTAAGTAAGTGGGGCACTGGAAAGGGAATTCCAAAGGGAGAAATATATGAGCACAAATATATGAGAGTCAGCTGAAGATTCTTTTACCTTACATTTGGGTAAGTGAGGTCAAGGAACACAGCTTTCTTTCTAATTAAATCAAAAGCACAAGTAAGAAGAGCTTATAAGAGTATCCTCCAATCTTATCAGAACTTGAAGTGAAACTCAAGAAGGAGAGAGTTAGAAGTACCTGATGATGTCTCTATCTAGGAAAGAAAAAAAAAAAAAAAAAAGAGTCGGAACCAACTCTGCAGCACTTACGAACAACAACAATATCTAGAAAAAACTCAGTCCATTCTGACTCATAGCGACTCTATTTAGGAGTTCCAAGGCTATAAATCTTTATGGGAGCAGACAGCCTCATATTTCTCCCACAGAGTGGCTGGTAGGTTTGAACTGCTTGTTGTTAGTCTAGTGCTTACCTGGCAGTGCCACAACTGTTCCTTTATACACCCTGCTTGACTTATATTTAAAAATTTATTATAAGGAAAAAGAAGGAAAAGAAAGTACAACTATTACTATTATGAATAGTTTTTGAAACTTATTTATTGAATGTCTGCTATTTGTTAGAGTCCTAGTGTGGCAGTGTAGGGATAAGCACTGGACTGGTAAGGTGTGTAGTCTAAACCCACCAGCTGCTTTTGAAAACCCTAGTCAGGGTCATTATGAGTCAGAACCAACTTGACGGCACACAGCCACAACAATAATAACTTTTTGTGAAGAGTTTCACTATTACTGACCCTTATTTCAGTCTTGTGAGGTTGCTCATAGTTGTTTCCGGAGGAGGAAATTGAGGCTCAGAGACTATTTTAGTCAGGATTCCTTAGAAAAATAGAGCTCTGCATGGTGAAAATGATTAAACACTTCTAAACAGAATCCACCCATAGGTGCTTCAGCAGAAATGATCTATATCCAATAGGTCATTGCCAATAAAAACCCTGTGAAATGTAGGTCTACACCATAAATCAGAATTGACTTGATGGTAACTGGTTTTAATATATACATGTCTATCTATCTATCTATCTATCTATCTATCTATCTATCTATCTATCTATATTAAGGAACTGGCTCACACAATTGTGTGTGTGGCTGAGAGGCTGACAAGTAAAAAATTTGTACATCAGATGACAGGCTGGTGATTCCTGCAGTTTTTGTGCCCCCAAATCTCAAGGTCAGACAGTGGGAAGAGCAAAGATTGATGAGTTCTGGAAAAAATATCTTTTTATAGTTTTGAGCAACTTCATAATATCATCTAAACAATTATGTTAGACCAAACAACTGGGTACCATAACCTAGCCAAATTGACACATACCTTAACCATCACACCCTAAGGAACTCCTAAGCTCATGAGCACAGACCTAGCCACTGGGGACTACAGCTGAGAGTGAAGTAACCAGCTGGTCTGAAGTGTGGGGAGGTGTGCATGAACTCCCAAACTTGCAGATGATATCTATTGGACCTACCTTGGATAGCTAGCTGACCAGAACTCAACCAGGTGAAGATAAAGAAGTCTGATACTGTTGTTGTTATGTGCCGTGGAGTCGGTTCTGACTCACAGCGACCCTGTACAGGATTTCCAAGGCTGTAAATCTTTATGGGAGCAGAAAGCCTCATCTTTCTCCTGCAGAACAGCTGGTAGTTTTGAACTGTTGACATGGCGGTTCGCAGCCCGAATCATAACCACTATGCTACCAGAGCTCTGATACTGTAAGCAAGCATAAATTGCTACAATTTGATGAATTGGACCTTTGTTTATAGATGCAATTGCTCAAAATTCCACCTGAAATGGAAGGGTTCTTCATATCAAATATCAAGCTTTTCTTAGTGCACTGGGTTGATAAGGATGGGCTGAAAATGAAGAGGATGTAAAATACTGATGAAGATAAAAAAACCACAGCCTTCGGCATAGGTTGCACCTCAATGTAAAGAAAAAAAAAAAATTCACCACTGGACCAATGAATAACATCCATATAAATGGAGAAAACATTGAAGTTGTCAAAGACTTTAATTTGCTCTGATCAACCATTAACACTAATGGAAGCAGCAGTCAAGAAATCAAATGATGTATTGTACTGGGCAAATCTGCTGCACAAGACCTCTTAAAGTGTTGAAGAGCAAAGATGTCAGTTTGAGAACTAAGGTGCACCTGATCCAAGCCATGGCATTTTCAATAACTGTGTATGCATGTGAAAGTTGGACATTGAGTAAAGAAGACCACAGAAGAATTGATACCTTTGAGTTATGGTGTTGGAGAAGAAAGTTAAAAGTACCATGGACTACCAAAAGAACAAACAAATCTGTGTTGGAAGAAGTACTGCCAGAGTGTTCCTTGGAAGCCAGGATGGCCAGCCTTTGTCTCTCATACTTTGGACATACTATCAGTAGGAACCAGTCCCTGAAAAAGGTATCATGTTTGGTAAAATGTAGGGAAGAGGACTGATTTTCATGATGGCAGTAGCAATGGGTTCAAATGTAGCAATGATTGTGAGGTTGGCGCAGGACTGGCCAGTGTTTCATTCTGTTGTGCATAGGGTTGCTGTGAAACAGTGCCAACTTGATGGCATCTAAAAACAACAACAACAAAACAGAAGCCATAGAATGGAAGCAGGATAACTATTGTTACAGGGTGGGGAGTGTAATCATTGAGATGAAACAAAATGTATGATTTGTTGAAAGTGAAAAAGAAAATACACCCTTGGGAAACTTTTTGCTCCTAAGGCCGTCAATGAATTTAATGAAGCCTGGTAGTGTAGTGGTTACGAATCGGGCTGCTAACCTCAAGGTCGGCAGTTCAAAACTACCAGCTGTTCTATGGGAGAAAGATGAGGCTTTCTGCTCCTGTAAAGATTTGCAGCCTCGGAAACCCTGTATAGGATCACTATGAGTTGGAACTGATGCCATGGTACTTAACAACAATCCTGAAGTGGAAGGAGTTCTGGTAGTGGTTATGAATTGGGCTGCTAATCTCAAGGTCAGAAGTTCAAAACTACCATGTTTCTGTGGGAGAAATATGAAACTTTCTGCTCCATAAAGGTTTATAGCCTCGGAAACCCCATGCAGGATGGCCATGAATTGGAGCTGACTCCACAGCACATAGCCACCATCACCACCATCCTGATGTGTCGCTGTGGGTTAATGTACTGGGCTGCAAAATTGGTTTGAATGCAAGGTTGGCAGTTCTAGCTCACCAGCTGCTCCTCGAAAACCCTATACAGGGTTGCTATGAGTCCGAACCTACTCAATGGCACTTAACAACAATAACAAAACACCCATATTATGGAGGATCAGTTGCTTTACTTAAGTAATCTGATTTGATCACATATAACAACTTCATAATAGCATCTAAACAATTATGTTAGACCAAACAACTGGGTACCATAACCTAGCCAAATTGACACATACCTTAACCATCACAGAGGTTAAGCAACGAGTTCTATGTCTTACAGAGATAATTATCTGTAGATTATAATTGAATAGGACTGTCTGGTTTCAAAGTCCATATTCTTGTTCCTGGTATGGCTCTGTGGGATTAAAGCAATGGACCACAAGGTTGGTTTGAACCAAAAGGTTGGTAGTTCAGACTCACCAGCCACTCCCTGGAGAACCCTATACAGGGTCGCGATGGCACTAACAACAACATAATCTACTGAAACTCAAATTGAAATACTAGTATGGTATAGTGACTGGGTCTAGGTGATTAGTGCATGGTTCAGAGGTACAGACAACTTTCCTGAAGGCAGAATTTGGAAGATAAAAAGCCTAGGGAATGAATTTACTAATTATTTTTCCTTGCTGAAGTCATATTTAGTAGTGAGATTTTAGTGTATGTATGTTATGTGTATATCCACACATATAGATATATGTTGTTGTTAAGTGCCATCAAGCCAGTTCTGACTCATAGTCACCCTGTATAGGTACATCTTTGCAGAAGCAGAAATTCTCATCTTTCTCCTGTGAAGCGACTGGCAGGCTCAAACTACTGACCTTGCGGTTGGCAGTCCAGTGCTTATCGTGTGGCACTACCACTTCCCCACATATGCATAAGCATACACATACATATACAAGGCACTGTTGGATCAACTCTGGACTGCAATCCACCAGGTCAGCAATTTAAACCCACCAGCTGCTCCTCAGAAACCCTATACATGAGTCGCTATGAGTTGGAACCGACTTAACAACAGCATACACATATAAACCTATAGGCACATACACACACAGTAATGTGTATTTACTCACATAGAGTTATTTTCTGACACTATTGTGGGGGCTTTTATTTCAGGTTGTTCATCCTGGTCCTGATTGGCATCAGCATCGCTTGGGTGCCCATTGTGCAGTCGGCACAAAGTGGGCAGCTCTTTGATTACATCCAGTCCATCACCAGTTACTTGGGACCACCCATTGCAGCTGTTTTCCTGCTTGCTATTTTCTGCAAGAGAGTCAATGAATCTGTATGTATCAACCAGAATAAAGACTAAAGGAATAGGAAGCCACTGATTGTCAAAAGAGAAAGCCTTAGGAAGTTGTATCAGTCCTATTCACATAAACTCAAGGACAAGAAGCAATTTTTGAGAGACAAATGAGTGGGGAATATGTTCTTAATACATTCATCTAGTGGACACTTTCAGCACCAGGCTTGGGGTGAGGCATCAGAAGCACAAGGTGTAGGAAACCTGGTTCCTGCCCTGAACAAGCTCCTAGTTCAAAGAAGTGGATGAGTAATTACCCTGCAGAGACTCTCCTCAGTGCTGCAGCCACAGCAAGGAAGGGGAGTGCCCACCAAGTTCTCTCTGGGGAAGGAGAGTGGGACATTCAAGTTAGAACAAGGTTACCAGGAAGGGAGACATCTGTGCTCTGAACATATATGGCATGCTTAAAGAGCAGCTGGTGATTTATTGCTATTAAAAATAATATTTGGCATATCATGAGGTTACCTTTGGACCATCCTTCTATGAGCACACTTTGCCACTGGCTGTCTTAAAATATGACCCAATGTGTTCTGTGAGGCCTTCCGTGGGACATACCTTGTTACAAGAAACCTCTAGGTGCAGACTGACCCCAAATCAACCACCCCAAATCAAACACAAAATATAATGTAAAAACATATAGTTTAGTTTTGTTTTCAAATTAAAAAGTGACTTTGGATCCATAAAATGGGATGAAGAAGGAAGATTTATTTATATTTTCATGGAAAAGTTCCTTCTCCTTCATACCCAAAGCACCCAATTTCTTTCTCCATGTCTTTTAAGGAATACACATTAATTCACAAATAATTGTTTTTACACAAATGTAAATCGACAGGCTGGTAGTGATGCTAGCAGAGGGCAGAGAGGTTCAAAGTATTTTTTTAAAGTGAAAAAGAATGATGAGTTGAAAATACATACCAGTTATCAAATACTTTGTTGCTGTTTGCTCCCACCTAGTTGCTTCCTGGTGTGGCACTGTAGGAAAAGCACTCAACCGCAATGTTGGCAGTTGAAACTCACCAGCTGCTCCTCAGAAGGCCTATACAGGGTTGGCCGGCACTTAACAACAGCAACAACAGTTGACTTTGACTCATAGCGACTTTGTTATGTACAATAGAAAGAAACGTTGCCTAGCCCCACATCATCCTTTTAACTGTCAGCATGTTTAATTCCATTGTTGCAGGTCCTCTCATCAGGACCTCCCTTGTTCTCATTTACCCTCTGACGCACCAAACACGATGTCCTACTTTAGTGACTGATCCTTCCTGGTGGTGTTTTCAAAGCAAAGGAGTCAGACAGCATTCGTTGTGATCCATAACGTTTTCATTGACTAATTTTTGGATGTAGATCACTAGGCTTTTCTTCTGAGTCTATCTTAGTCTGGAAGCTGCACTGAAATCTTTTCACTATGGGTTGACCCTGCTGATATTTGAAATTCTAGTGGCAAGCCACTACAGGACTACACCAAAATGACAGATGGGTGGTGGATAAGACACTTTACCCCACTACATTATGAATCCTGTCTTTTTGATACAGATAAAACCATGTCCCTGAAACATGATAGATATTCCTACTGAAGGCCTGATAGAATGCTCTTGACCATATCCGGAATCCAGTGTCCTGACTCTAGAAGGCCTGGAGCTATAATCTTCACCAGCTTTAGTCCCCTGCCTCGGTTTCCCTAGGAAAGCCAAAATGCTCATCTGTGTTGTGTGTGACATTAATTAATCTAGGGTTTTCTTTTACAGGGTGCCTTCTGGGGATTGATCTTAGGATTTTTTATTGGGATATCCCGTATGATTGCTGAATTTGCCTATGGAACCGGGAGCTGCATGGAGCCCAGCAACTGCCCCACAATTATCTGTGGTGTGCACTACTTATACTTTGCCATCATCCTCTTTGCCATTTCTATCATCACCATCATTGTCGTCTCCCTCTTTACTAAGCCCATTCCAGATGTGCATGTGAGTATTCATTTGGGAGGCCTGTCCTGCTCTTGTTTCTTGTTCACCCTGCAGAGGTCATCCTCATGGGTCTTGGCTCGGTTAGACATGTTACACTCACACAACTAAAACAGGCCTTAGTTGCCATGTAGAAGGATACAGGACAGTGTGTCAGCAAGGTCATGTCAGGCATGTGTGGTCAGTGGAAGTACTCACACCAGTTCACACTTTGGTCCCATTCCCCAGGTTAACAGCTCTGGTACATGGGCAGGTTCAGGGGCCTTCCTGGTTCAGAGAGCTAGGCTCCAAATAAAACCTGGTATTTCTTAACAGTCCCATGCTCATTAATGTCCAGGGGTCCTGATAAAGGACAGTCCTGGTTATAAGAATGGCCACATTCTGGCAATCCCAAAGTATGATATCTCATTTGAATCCACCTCCCCAATTAAACCAATGAATCTAACACATTCCAATTGGTTCAAAACTTCAGTCTTCTTTGACTTTAGATAATTCCCTTGGTTTAAGGTTCATTTATAGCTCCTCCAATCCAGTTTATCAATTAAGGGCCATATTTACCATAAACAATGCAGTCTAATAACCCAACAGAGCTGACATTCCACTTTTTTGTAGGTTACCAAGGAAACCAGAGCTAGAAAGTTAATCCAGGGTCATATTTACCCATAGAAAAGGAGAAATGGGTTTTGCTAACACTTTACACACACACATACACACACACACAAATATAGGCACCCACAGAACTCCTAAGAGGCTTGAAACCCCAATACCAAATTTTCAGGAACTGTGATCAACCTCTATGCCAAACAAAGACAGCTTTCGTATGGTCTGTTGGCCAGATCTGTGATGGGTCTTCTTTGTGTGGTATCAATTGCTTCCCCAGGTCTCAGTATTTTAATGTATCACAACCCCAAACACATTTAGCTTCATACTTCTGCTTGTAGTAGAAAAAGCAATGTTTGGGATGAAAACCTTGCATTGATTTTCAGACTTCTCTAAGTTTCTGGTTCATGCTCCAGATTGTGTCAATAGAAATTGTGCCTCTAGTTCTACCATGATCCAAAATGATTTATGATTTTACAGATTCTTCTCCCACAGCAATGACAAACACAGCACAAAAATCTGATCTAACACTATAGGTCCAAACAAATAGCTATCTAGTCTTGTTTCTCAGTACCAATGTTAATTAAAAGGAACAAACTAATTCATCATAGGTAACAAGAGTTCACTCATTTAGAAAACCAAAAATCCCATTGTCATTGAGTCACTTCTGACTTATGGTGACCACATTTCTATATTCAAGGCAGTCCCTTAGTCTCTGTCTCTACATATATCCTAAGGTCTACATGTATGATTTACACCTAAATACCTAACATATTTAAAGATAATGTTGAGGATAGGACTGTTATCTGCATTATTGCTGAGACTGAGAGCCTATATGCCCTTTCCATTCTTAACGCAGATCCTTTTTTCTCCTAGTTTCTTGGTGTGAAACATTATTTGACTCTTTCTGTTGATATGTCTTACTTTCTCTGCAGCTCCACCGTCTGTGCTGGAGTCTTCGCAACAGCAAAGAGGAGCGAATTGATCTGGATGCAGAAGAGGAGAACATCCCAGAAATCCCAGAGGAGACCCTTGAAATCGGTGACTTATGACTCTCAAACTATTTCCCAGCTCTAAAAAAATTACTCCTACAGTAACAGCAAGACCATTTTCTGAAGGCTTTGCTAAATACCTTTCTTCAAAGTTAGCTCTCTCTCCTAGAGTGAAGTGAGGAATGAGATGGCGATGAGATAGATGGATGGGCTTTGGGAAGTTCCCTCTGAGGCCTGGTCCAGGGGAAGAGGAAGGTGCAGAATCATCTCACCTGCTCCGCTTTCACATTTTACAGTCATCAGTGATCAGGTGTACATGAGGATCACAGAACCCTACCTTGAACTGGGTCATAGCCAGGGATCAGGGAAAAGTCAGAACTCTTTTAATACAGCCTGTGAACTGATAGCAGATGGAGCCAAAGTTACAATCAGTTCTGTGAACATCAGAAGGATGGGATCGAGGCTCTTGGGATCTTACTTCTCTCTGTCTTACCATATTAGACTTAGAAAATTAAATTTGTCTGGAAGCCTGATGAGATAATGCTTAGTCAGTGATCAGAGAATTATCCTGAGCATGAGGACATGCGTTTCTCAACTTTAGTGTTGTAGCTTTACTACATGGGAGAGGTGCACATATGGGAGGCAGTTATATATATGTGATGTGCTAAGGCATAGGAGGAGCTCAGGGTCATTTGCGCTTGACCTGGTGTGGGATTGGAGGTCTCATCACTCCATCCAAAGGATAGCACTGTCTGCTTCAGAAAATTAAGAAGGGTTGTTGGGTGCCATGGAGTTGATTCCAACTCACAGCAACCCTATAGGACACATAGAACTGGCTCATAGAGTTTCCCAGGCTATGCTATGAGCCCTAGTCCTCTGAAAGTGTCTCTGAAGCTTGGAATGGGACATGGATTAGGGTACTTTGAGTGTTGAGAGGTTTTCATTCAGAAGAAGATTTTTTTAATGCAAAAGGGCAGAATTAAGACTTACAGGTAAAAGGAATGCACCCAATTTCTACTCAGATAGGGCAGAGAAAGAATGTGGTCTATAATCAGGCAGAACAGGGACTGAATTTTGGCTCTTCTACTTACTACCCGGGGCAAGTGATTCTATTTTTTAAGGCTAAGGTTCATCACCTAAAAATATTCGAAATAATATTTGAAATAACTGTTGGAAACACTGGTGAGATGATGTTTGACTATAAGAATGCATATGATCACAGGCATGATTACTATTAAGGAATAGTGTTGTAATTGAGTTGGTTTGGAAAGGCATGCATAGGAAGAGTGAATCTATCAGGGATGCTAGAGAATCAACTTGATGACTTCTGAGTCTCATGACAGCACTAGGATTCTTGATGAACTTGTGGTGCTCTATTAAAACACAACAAACCAAGCTCTCTTGAGGACTTTTACCACCCATGGTTGCAACTTGCATGCTCTGAAGTGTTGAGAAACAGTAGCATGAAAAAAACCTTGCAGCTACGCCATTATCTTCATCACCATCATCATCGTGGATGATATGACCATACCATTTTAATTACAAGCACCTTACCATCGTCTAGGACTGCTGGTGTAGCACTGCAGGATCAGCATTGGATGGAAACCATGAGGTTGGCAGTTCAAATCCACCAACTGCTCCTCTGAAACCCTATATAGGGTCGCTATGAATTGGAACTGACTTGGCAGCTTAACACCAACTACCACCATAGTCAAATGCTTCATTTGACATCACATTATTCTATTTAGGAAGACAATGCAAGGACAGTTCTTTTAATTTTACAGAAAGGAAAATGAGACATAGCGACTCTAAGTGACCCCAGTAACTAGGAATTTCTCAATTGGACTGGTCAGTTAGCCCAGTTTTTTGCTACTTCTCCCATTTCTTCTATTTTGGTGGAGTGATCAAAGGAGAGAGGTATAGGAATGCTTGTTGTGCTTTCTTATGGAAAGAGAATGGAAGGAGATCAACATTTCTTAACACCTTCTATGTAATGGGTGCTCTCTCATTAAATTTTACAATGAAGTGTTAAGTATGGAATTCAACATATACCTGAAGCTAAGATAAATGAAGCACCAAGGTCACAAAACTGGGCTTGGGTCCCAGTCAATTCTGATGTGTTTGTATGCTTGATCACTAAAACTCTTTCCAGTTTTAACATTCTATTAAAAAGAGATGAAAAGAGAAATGGATCCCTGGCCGTAGTGCTGAAAACACAGTGGGCTTAATCTCATAGCCACTGAGCAGCAGGGCTGGGAATTAAACCCAGAGCTCAGAAGACTTGTTTCTCTTGGTGGGCATCCACTTAGAATGTTAGAGCCTGTTTGATGGTTTGGTTCTGTAGTGTTGACATGAACCATCAAATCTGTAGGCTTTAAAAAGTGTTGACTGCTGTCTCTTCTTCTCTCTTCTTTCTGCCCTCTCTTCTTTCTACCTTCTCTTCTCTTCTCTTCTCTTCTCTTCTGCCTCCTGCCTTCTCTCTCCAGCAGATCACTTTCCTCTTCCTCACCCTGAATGAAAGTCTGTAGACAGCAAAAAAAAAAGTGTTGACTGCTATTGCCCCCACATCAGAGCCTGTTCTGTTGAAGTCTTAGAATTTCTAGGTATAGGCAACGTCTCCCAAGTCATTCAGAAATATAGCAAGCAAATATGAGTTCATGTGTTGAGGTGGATTTTTGTGTGTCCACTCAGCTCCCTAGCCAATTATTATTCTTGCACAAATGATTTTCAGTTTGATGCTTACTGTTTTAATCAAAATACATTTCCATTGGGACTGATAGGTTAGCTTGGGATAACTGATCATAAGGACGTAGAATCCACCTAGTAACATTTTTTTGTGTGATTAATATACTTCCTTTGAACTTTTCATACCATTTCCATTCTTCAAACAAGGAAACTGGGGCATTTCTGCTGGTGCTCAATGGTATTGCTTCTCCTTGGAAAGCTTTTCCAGTCACTGTTTCCAGTAATATTTTTATGCCTTTCCTCTGATACAGAAGTTTCTGAGAAGAAGAAAGGATGCTGCCGGCGGATCTATGACCTGTTCTGTGGGCTGGACCAGCAGAAGGGCCCTAAGATGACTAAGGAAGAGGAGGCAGCAATGAAGCAGAAGTTGATGGACACTTCTGAGAGGCCTTTGTGGCGGACAGTCACGAACATCAATGGCATCATTCTGCTGGCTGTTGCTGTCTTTTGCCATGCATTTTTTGCCTGAGTCCCGCTTTTTGCTGCAGACTGTGCTCATGAAGGACAGATTCCCTAACTCTGTCTCCCTTTCATTCCATCCTGTGGTATGGAAGGGAAGTCAGCCCATTGTAAATTTTTCTCAGATGGATAAATATTCACGTATGTAATTACAGGTTAACCAGCTGCAAATCATTAGTCTACTAAGTTCTGTATTTGAAGCCAACATGATACAGTCAGGTGCACATACTAAAGTTGGAACAGGAAATTTTCAGTCAAGGTAGAAAAGAGCAAACTAAGAAACAGAAGGCCTTCAATATTAGATGCCTATTTATCTCAGGTAGATTCAGCATATCAACACTGTTTGCCGTCCTTGAATGTTAAGATCACCTCCCTCACTGTTTTTTTCAAAGCAAACATTTTTTCACATCATATCTCTGTTAAGTTTTTCCTGGCACAAGAAAAATCAGTCTGATAAACTGATGAATGCATTAAAGCTGAGAATGGGAGCTTGATGAGTTCCCTGTGCTGGGTCTTGGCTCTTCTGAGTAGATGCCTGGGGGTGGCAGCACTTCCCCCAAAGGGATGGACCCAGGAACAGTAAGCAAGGGATAATATCCCAAGGGGTTTTCTGGTTTTAAAAGTGTCCATTGTGAGTTTCTCATGTATGGAATTTCACTCATTTTGACATCCATTGTACCTGTAATGTTTTAGCCACTCAGCAATGTTTATTGACAGACTGAATGACAGAGATATTTGTTTATAAATGTGCTTTAGTTTTACATAAGTCTGGTTGAAATTTTCCTGTGGCTGCACAAACTTTATTCTCTGGCAACTATAATGAATCAGAATACATTTACTTCAGACCATTTTTCCTCATGGTGCTGTTGTTCTCCTACGACTTTAGTAACGGGCCCCAGGTCATGTTATAGTGGGAACAAATGTGTCTCCTGGGGGCATTTTTCATGTGTGTGTCAAAGCAGCCACACCCTCTTGCAACACTGAAATCATTTGTGTCCCTGTGACAAAAGTCCTTCCTTTTTAGGTGTCTTGACTGGTGATTATCAACTGATAGAGTAAGTGGTCTCTGTTCCAGGTACTAGTGGTCAGTACTCATAACTGAGAAGAGTGAATCTCTTGAACCTTTTTCCCAGTGACAAAGTCTTTTAATCCACTGTGGAATTTTAATTATTATTGTAATATTATCCCATTGAAGTTAAGAAAAAAAATCACTGACTGATTTTCAGGTTACCTTTGTAAAGAATTGGAACCTGAAATTCTGCAGAGCTAAGGGTGGTCTCTGGGTGTAAAAGTGGTTAAGCAGGTAAAAGGATGTCTTGTTCTTGTGCAAGAAAGCAAGCCCAGGGTACACCGTTTAATGTGTCTGTTCATTCCCCTATAAATAATTCCTTAAACTAGACAGAGCAAAGGGTAAAGTGGAGAATTTCACTTGGCTGGCATTATCTGGTGTGATGCTGTAGGACCAACACTCTCTTGCTAACCACAGTTAGTTCAAACTAGACAGTCACTTCTCAGAAACCTTAAATCGAGTCTCTGTGAGTTGGAACTGACTCGACAGCACTTACACTTAACAACGATAGCATTACCCAAAGTACTCAGTCTTGTGTGGAGTTCATGGCAAGTTTTGTGCTTTGAGAAAATAAAGGGAAAAGTTAGAATGCTTGTGGATGGAGTGGGTGGCATAAAGTATCTAGATTATCCTGGATTCTGTTTCTGACTTTGCCAACGATTCATTGTGTATATTGTATTGTGGTAGATTACTTTATCTGTGTATTTTACCCTGAAAAAATGGGGACCTTGATGCTTGTAGCATCTACCTACCTCCTGTGGGTGTGACCAGATAACTTTGAAAAGAAAATAGTACTTACATACATGAAAGATGCCATTCAGATGCATTGCTAGTCCATAATTGAAATGTGTTCCTTTGATAAAAATAAAAACATTGAAAGTCTGTTATGACAAGGTGTTATCCTTGGTTTTCTGTTCTACAAAGGTTCTAGACAAATACTGAACATATCTGTGGTGATCTTTGTGGTGGCACAAGATATAGATTAGGAAGCAGGAAGTCAAAAGAGTTGAGAAAAGAATTGAATTACTTGGACATTGTTTAAAAATGTATCAAAGTTGGAAGATGATTTAGATAGTAAAACCTCTAGATATGAGGTGACTAACTACCCATACTTAATTGCTGGTCAAAAGGTTGGTAATGTGAACCCACCTAGATGTGCCTTTGGAAGACAGGTCTGGCAATTTGTTTCTGAAATGTACCTCATAGAGTAGCTTTACTCAGCACACATGGGTTCCCCATGAGTTGGAATCAACATGACAGCAACTAACAACTGTCCTATCAGCAATGTAATAGTGTTCCATTAGAAGAGACTGACACTTAGGTGACCAGGGACCAATAAGAGATGGACTACTATAATATCTTCAGAGATGCAGGGAAAAGCTATTTCTTTTCCCTCAAATTCAAGTATGCATTGTATATGGGATAACCAGTCATTGCCATCAAGTTGATTCTAACTCACAGTGACCTGATATGTGCCAGAATGGAACTGTGCTCCATAGAGTTTTCAATGGATGATTTTCCAGAAGTAGATTGCAAGGCTTTTCTTCTGAGGAGCCTCAGCGCAGACTTCACAACTACCAACCTCGGTTAACAGCCAAGCACATTAACTGTTTGTGCAAAATGACTGATTGTGAATCATCAGTTTGTGGAGCTGAAAAATCATGCCCCAATAGGAAAAAAAAAAAGCTTCCTTAAATGTGGATGACTGTTTCAAAAGGAATCCCTCAAAACGAAAAAAACATGGCCTCCTTTCTTGAAGAATGAAGTTTGATCTTGGGACCTTAAACATACCTGGAAGCATTGCCTACATCTGTGTAGCTGAGTCAGGCACTAGTATTCATTTTGGAACTCACCAGAACCCACCTCTCCTAGTGCTGAAACTGCCATCTCCTGGAAGAGGCATTGCAGCTTGGGTCCCATTGTCCTGCTTCACCAAAACAAACCTTGGGAGAAAAACATACGTGTGCTTGGTATGAGGAGAGAGGTTTTTTTTTTTTTTTTTTTTTTTTTTTAAACATCATTGCTCTCTTAAGGAAACTACTCTAATTTCCAAATTGTTTTTGGATTGGTGAAATTGTTTGAATGAAGTACTGTTCCAGAAAGTTCAATGGCTTTGTGGATTGGTGGAGACAGGATTGGGAAGTACAGGCGAGGTTAATGGTACCAGTGTTATTTGATTGGCTCCAAAGGATTCGGGTTGGTGCAGTTCAGTTCCAGAGTCTCAAGTTGCATCCCTAGGCCAGGTGTCTTTCTCAGTTCTATGAGTAGCTCAAAAAATAGGTGATTTGATATAATTAATTCCATACTGACAAAACGATAGCAAATCCCTACCTTATAAAGATAAAGGGAACTTCTTTGTACACAATGCTGGCAAAATAGACATCTGCATTTCAGAACCAGCCAATCAGCATGATTCGGAAATTGTAGCCTGCATCAGAATCCCCTGGAGGGCTTGTTGAATCATGGGTTCCTTGGACCCACCCCCATAATCTCTAATTCAATAGATCTGGAATGGAACCTGAGAACTTGCATTTCTAACAAGCTCCCAGAAGATTTTGATGATGTTAATCCAGGTACTTGAAAACCCAGTTTAGAATTAACTTCCAAAGGAGTCTTATTTTATTATTAAAATAGGCAGAATGGAAGGGACCTCTTTCCCATGTCCTCCGATGAGAATTTTAGTGATGTCTTAAGACCAAATATCTTTTCTGAAACATAGAGTTTATAAGTGTAGCTGAGTTATACTGGAATGTTAAATGTAATGTGTCCCTCCTATCACTCCCTAAATATGTGTTGAATTCCTGACGTTTGTACTATGACATGATCCTGATTCGAAATAGTGTTTTCTTGTTGTCGTTGTTAGGTGCCATTGAGTTGGTACCAACCCATAGCAACCTTATTCACAGCATAATGAAACACTGCCTGATTCTGGGCCAACCTCATTACTGTTGCCACGCTTGAATCCATCAATGCTGCTACTTGGCCAATCCATCTCATTGGGGGTCTTCCTCTTTTCCTCTGACCCTCTATCTTACAAAGCATGATATCCTTCTCCAGCAACTGGTCCCTCCTGACAATATGTCC
>NW_006408646.1:9595433-9604893 GCF_000296735.1 Chrysochloris asiatica
CTGCTTGAATTTCTGGTAGCTCCCTGTTGATGTACTGCTGCAGCAGTTTTTGAATTATCTTCAGCAAGATTTTATTTGCATGTGATATTAATATTATTATTTGATGACCTTCATGTTCTGTTGGGTCACCTTTCTTTAGAATGGGCCAAAATATGAATCTCTTTCAATGGGTTGGCCAAGTAGCTGTCTTCCAAATTTCTTGGCAGGGTGCTACTGGTCATGCCACAATGTCCCCATCTCTCAAGAATAAGAAATTTCAATTTTTGTCAAAATATTATATTCACATTCTTTTCTCTAGAATGCTATCTCTCAGAATCAATTATTTTAAAAAATCCAATAAAATATCTAAGGTACCAAAGTATGAAGATACAGGTATATCTAGTTCAGCATTGCTGATAATAGCAATAGACTAAAAATTCAGTATGAATGACCCTCAGTGTAAAAAAGGCCAAATTATGGTAAATTATTCTATGGAACAATAATGCAACTATTTTAAATGAGAGAGAATGATAGGCAAAGATCTCCAAGATTGCATTATGTAAAAAGTTATGAATTTCATAGGTGAAAAGAACCTTTACTGAGACATTAATGGCATAGATGAGAGGATTATAATTTTTTGCCCCCTAGTTGGAGTCAGTTTTGATTCATGCAATTCCTATGTGTGTGAGTAAAAATGTGCTCCATAAGGTTTTTAATGATGGATTTTTTTCAGAAGTAGATCGCCAGGCTTTTCTTCCAAGACACCCCTGGCAGATGCCAACCAATGACCTTGGTTAGCAGCCGAATGTCGGGGGACTCCAGATCATCAGTATAGAGTATCAGATTTCATTCTATAGAATAAAGAATTATTTGAATTTCCAAGATATATCTTTCTTGTATCATTTATTTTAAAACATTTCATTCATTGACTTCTAAAAAAGGGTTTTAAAACCAGTCACACATAGAGATAATTATTACTCAAAATGACAAAATAAAATAGAGCTATAAAGACAGAAATATGTATATCTTTAATGAATGATGCCAATAAATAAATTAATTTTAAAAGACACAATTAATGTAGTAATGGTTATACAACTGTGAAAATACTAAAACCCATTGAATAGGTAAATTTTATTGTACGTGAATTACATACCAATAAAGCTGTTGCAAAAATCAATGATTTGATATTCTCCTATTTAATGCATATGTGTGGTGGCTTTAATTAAAACGTTGTTGTTGTTAATGCTGTCGAATGGGTTCTGCCTCATAGCGACCCTATATAGGGTTTCCGAGGAGCAGCTGGTCAAGTGCTTGTTCTACACCAGGACTCCAAACATAGACTATGATTTCCATTAGGTCCATTAAAAAGTTTACAACAGGGACTTCTAGCTCACCCTACCCCCGACTAGTGGAAAATACTTACATTTTCTAGAACTTGAAATAAGTGAGGTGAAGAATATGACTCTTTTATGAAGTTATTAGATATGGCAGAGTTGAGAGAGGCATTCTTTCCAGTTGGGCATCTATGGAAACTACAGAGAGCCAAGTAGGCCATTCTGCTTTGAGAGCTATTAAAAAAAAAGAAAAAGAAAAAGAAAGAATTTGGACCTAATGTTCCTAGTGTGTATACATATAAGGTCACTTCCTTTACTTTCTAAGTTGTTAACTCTTTATTTTTCTTTATTGACACAAAGGGACAATAAAAGCAAACTACTAGTCCTATAGTCATCTCATTAGACAAAATTACCAACTGTTCACTTATCTTATGCAACACGAAATCCTATAAAAGTAAAAATCAATAAAATTATGCCTTGATTAATAAATATTCTCTGAACTCTGGTAGCATAGTGGTTATGAATCAGGCTGTGAACCACAAGGTCAGCAGTTGGAAACTGTTCAAAACTACCAGCTGTTCCGCGGGAGAAAGATGAGGCATTCTGCTCCCATAAAGATTTAAAGCCTCGGAAACCCTGTACAGGGTCGCTATGAGTCGGAACCGACTGCACGGCACATAACAACATCAACAAGTGTCTCAGATACAAGCTTAGGCAAAGAAGCCATAGAAAAAGACTGCCACTGCCAGGAGAAGGATGGCATTGATGTTCACTACAGTCCTCCACAAAGGCTTCTCAGATGTGTCTGTCAGCTTCTTCTTGAGAGCTTCTTCCTCCTCTTTGGTCAACTTGGGGCCTTTCTTCTGCAAACCGCAGAATAAGTCATAAGCCCTCTTGAAACATCCTCGAGGTTTTTCAGGATTATCTGATGCAAGAAGAGATAAACCTATTATCACACAATGTGGGTAGCAGCGCTTGTTTTTCAGCTGACCCTGGTGTTCTTGGTGAGTGTAGTACCTATTACTATAAAGAGTGATCACAGCCACTTTTAAGGGTTAGAAGGACTCTTGAGAAAATACAGATAAATTTGGTTATATACATACAGGAAAATTGCACATGGCATAGAGTTCACAAAACAAAGTAAAAACATAAGTAACCGACTACGAAAACCATTTGCATCTTATATCACAAAGTTTGATATCTATAATATAGAACAAGTGTTCAAAAACTGGGATGAACAGACTACTAACAACCCCATATAAACAGGTTAAAGAAATTAATATACGGTTCAAAGAAAAAAAAAATATACGGTTCACTCAACAAGGTGAAAGTGGAATTGAAGCAATACTGAGGTATCATTCTTATCTATCAGTGGTGGCAATTCCAAACTTTTGCAATATATTACGTTAGAATTAGAACAGAAACTGGCACTCCTTGCCGATTTTTGCTAGGAAAGCATGCTTCAACTCCCACTGAGGAGGATTTGGCAATAAAATGATTAGAAATTGATCTTTTGGCCCCAAATTCAATTTTTCAAAATCAATTCTAAAGATAGACTGTCTAAACTATGAAAAGACTTATGCACAAAGCAATTTGTTGCAGCATTGGAATTTTTAAAAAAAATCTTTAAACTCAAATGTCTATGAAAATTCACAATGAAAGTAACATAAAATTTAGAAATAAATAGTAAGGAAAGTTAGCTGAAAATTGAATGACTATTAAAGGTTTACATTTCTTTATGCATCCATTTTGGAAAGTTAGATTTTGTAAGAATTTTGGTCATTTGGTACATGTTTTCAAATTTATTGGCATAAGATCTACTTAGCCTTTTCTATCTCTACTGCCTCTAGAATTCTATAGTCATTAAATCAAAATTGCCCAGTGGTTTAAAGCCCCCCTTTCTCTTCCTCTTTCACTCACATACACACACCAGAGGCTAATGGTATTGTTGTCAAAATACCAAAATTCCAGAGGAGATATCATTCTAAACTTGTTAAAATGTTTCCATAAAATGGAAAAATGGAGAAAATCCCAAATTTATTCTATGAGACTAAGAAAAATTATAGGCTAGTTTTACTTGATATACATGTAAAAACCCAAAATGAATCAAAAGCATTGACCCTTCTTCAACCCGATGAACCCAAACCAGACAATTAGTGTGTAGTTCAGGCAACAAATCTTGATGGGCTCACCATTGTGGTTTAAAAATATTAGGTAAAGACAGTGCCATGGAGTAACTGCTGAAATAATTTAATGAAGGAAATTAGAACTAAGTTTTAAAGAATAGATTTTTTTTTTTTCTTTTGGAGTTGTTACTGTGTTCTGTCAAGCCAGTTCAAACTGATAGTGACCCTGAATAGGGTTTGTGAGGAGCTAAATCTTTTTGGGAGCAGAAAGCCTCATCTTTTCCCTGTGGAATGGCTGGTAGTTTCAAACTGCTGACCTTGAGGTTAGTAACCTGACTTGAAACCCACTATGATGCCAGAGCTCCTTTTTCTTGCAGGAGAGGTAGAAATATCCTATTAAGTCATAAGTTTTATAATGTGAGGAAGTGAGGAAACCTGTCACCAAATGAAGGATACATTGTGGAGAATAGTGAGAAATAAGGTTTAAGGAGGAGGAGGGATTAAATGTTTAGTCACAATCAATCAAAAATGATTTCTTGAACACCTACTATGTGAGTTTGGAATTGATTGTCAGTTCGGTAGGAATTATGATGCATAATTCCAGTTATGTGATGAGTGGGCACACAGATGAATCGATTGAGTCCATATAAAGCAAACTTTTTCAGAAGCTAAATTTGTGTCAATTAGGAACACCCAACCAAGCCAGGTACACAGAGTTCTTGTATGAAAGCCAAATGTAAACCAGAGTTTACCTTCTTCAACATCATCATCGGCTTCTTCCTGTCTTTGCTCTTCTGCATCTAAATCAATTCGTTCCTCCTTACTGTTTCGCAGAGCCCAGCATAGGCGGTAGAGCTGACAGAGATCATATACAAGTTCATTAGTGATGGGGAAATACAGTCAGGTAAGGGTACTTTGGTTTATTGTATGATTTCAAAAAATCAAACAGCAAAGGAACATATAGGCCACAAAGAAAAGATTTTCTGTCACACCGACTTACCAAAACACTTTTAATGATTTCTTTAAAAAAAAAAAATTCTTCTGGTGGTGGTGGTGTTTACATGCCGTGGAGTCGGTTCCAACTCATAGTGACCCTGTATAGGGTTTCTGAGGCTGTAAACCTATACATGAGCAGAAAGTCTCATCTTTCCCCTGAAGAACCACTGGCAATTTCTACTGACTGTGAGATTAGCAGCCTGACTCTTAACCACTGCTATTCTCACCACTCTTCACTCTCATGTCTAAGAAGCATTTTGGCTGTACTGCTTCCAAGACAGATTTGTTTGTTCTTCTGGAAGTCTATGGTGATCTCAATACTTTTTTCCAACACCGTAATTGAAATGCATCATTCTTCTATAGTCTTCCTTATTCATTGCCCAACTTTTATAAGCATATGAGGTCATTTACATGCATATTGGATAAGCGTGACTTGGGTAAGGTGTACCCTTAGTTCTCAAAGTGACATCTTTGTTCTTTAACACTTTAAAGAGGTCTTTTGCAGCATATTTGCTTAATGCAATACATTGTTTGATTTCTTGACTGCTGCTTCCATGAGTATTGGTTATGGATCTAAGCGAAATGAAAGTCTTTGATAACCTCAATCTTTTCTCCACTTTTTGTTGTTAGGTTCCATCGAGTTGGTTCTGACTCATAGCAACTCTCTATAGAGTTTCCAAGGAGTGGCTAGTGGGTTTGAACCACTAACTTTGTGGTTTGCAGTCCAGTGCTTACAGTGCCATACCAGGACCCCATCGACATATTATAGTTTATTATTTATTTTTCTTCCCATCTTGATGATGTGTTCTTTGTAGAGTCCAGCTTTGTAGATGATTTGTTCAGCATGCAGATGAAATTAGTAGGGTGAAAGGATAAAACTTTGCCTGTATTAGTTTGTGTTCTCTAGAGAGTCCTTGTGTGGTGCTGTGGGTTGAAGAGCTGGACTGCAGGGTCAATTTCAACTGCAAGGTCGGTGGTTCAAACTTACCAGTCAACTCTCATTATTGCATATGCCATTTTGTTGAAGTAAATTTCTCATGTATGTTTATATGCTTCACTGGCTTTGTTACCTCTGTTGTTATTGTTGTTGTTAAGTGACATCAAATTGGTTCCGACCAATAGTGACCCTGTATAGGGTTTCTGAGGAGTGGCTGGTGAGCTTGAACCACCAACCTTGAAGTTCAAACTGATTTTGCAGTTCAGTGCATTAACCTACAGAGCCACAGTGCATAAGTACACAGTGGCTCCATAGGAAAAACACTGGACTGCAAACAACAAGGTCAGTTCAAGTCCACCAGCTGTTGCTTGGGAGAGGAGGCTTTCTGCTCCTGCAAAGATTTACAGTCTTGGAAACCCTAGACAGGGTTGCTATGAGTAATAACCAACTCAATGGCACTTAGCAACAACAACAGTACTTTACCCACTGTTATCTTCTCCACACGCTTAGGTATGTAAGCCTTAAGATTTCTTCTTTGCATAGACAAACACATAGACTTGCCAACATATATATAAAAAGGATACAGTGAAATCAGTAAGAGCCAGAACTTGATGGGAATGCCTTATTTTTCGTGGTTTTGCCTTTAACAAGATGTAGTCTTGCTACTTTGCTATAACTCTATATTAGTGGAAAATATTTGAGTTTTGCTTCTCTGGCAGGTTTCTGCCTTACATAGGTTCCAGATTTTATAGGTTTTACTGTATTATACCTGATTGCATTATTCTTCAAGTGTTTTCTTGTACTTAATTATAGCATGGGCATTTTTCAAAGCCATGAATAGAGTTCCTGCATGCTTTTGAACAACTGCAAAAATATTCAATGTATTTATGTATCTATTTATTTCATGGTGGAAATTGGGTTATCACCATTTCCTTTCTTGCTAGAAAAAAGAAACTTAGAAAGTCCATGTGTACATACACATTCCTCCTGTACAAGAATTTCTACATCACAGACTCCTACAAGGCAGACCGTTGACTCATAGAGTATGAGGATTTTAGAATAGAAATACTGACTGCCAAATCACTTTCTTACAAATGATACAAATTCATACACCCACCAACAGGATTGGGCATTTCTCCACACCCTCCCAACACTGAAAACTAAAAATGAAACTTCTTTGCTTATCTTAATTTGGAAAGCACATCTCACTGTTCTGTTTTGCATTTTTATGGTCACTGGCACCATATGCTTTTTCATCTCTGTGGCAGAGTTAACATTGTATGTGAAATCCTACTGCCCCAAACAGGTCCATCCCAGAATGACAGCTTTGTGATGAAGTCTTGCCCAGTGTTGTAGGTGACACTAATTATGCTCTTCTTCATTTTACCTATATAATGGTATAAATTATCTACCAACTGCATTGAGGATGATGCCCATTTGTTAACATATTTTTTAATTTATTGGTGCCTTGCACATACTAGGTGTGTATTGCTGTTGATTTAATGATTAGATGTTATTCTCTTTGGTTCTCTTTAACTCTACTGTTCTCTAGTGCTATTATTCCAATGATCTTAGACTTTGATTGCAGTTTTAGGAGGCAAAGAATCCGTCTTTAAAAATGAGCATAAATCCATTACTCCTTACTCACATGTACATCAGGAATGGGCTTGGTTATCAGGGAGATTCCCAGGACAATTAGAATGGTCACAAAAAAGAGGATGATAGCAAAGTAAAGATAGTGCACTCCACAAATAATCTTGGGACAGTTACTGGCAGCCAAGCAACTCCCCGTTCCATAGGCAAACTCTGAGATCATACGAATAAGGCCAATCACGAGTCCAGTGATTAGGCCCCAGAAAGCCCCCTGCAAAAGAAACAAGAATATAATCCAATTGATTAGGAAATATGAGAAGCTCATTATTGCTACTCATAATTTTCACCCTGCGTGCTTTGTTCACTGAAGGATCAATAAACAGCTAGTACAAACAGGGAAAGTTAAAACAACAGGTTCATGAAGTGCTCTCCGTGGTCCTGAAATATCATTGCTGTGTTGATTCTCCAAAACCAGAACACTGCTGTCTATGTTGACTGAAGATGAAAATTTCCTTGACTTTTACATACAGATTTTAAGAACTTATGAGCTATTTATATGATAAAACAAAACTTAGACTTAGGTTACACATTTTATAAAATTGATGTTGTTGTTTTAGACTCATAGTGACCCTGTATAGCATTTCTAAAGAGTGGCTGGTGGGTTTGAACTGCCAACCTTGTGGCTAGCAGTCCAGTGCTGATCCAACAGTGACACACTAGGACTTCATAAGCCTACAGCACCCAATATTTCCAGGCAGTCTCCAATTCAAATATATACAGACCTGACCCTGCTTAGCTTCTGAGATCAGATGATTGGGTGTAATCAGGGTGGTACATTGATATTGTTGTTGTTTTTAAGTGCTGAGCCCGTTCCAACCTATAATGACCCTGTATGGGGTTTCTGAGGAGCATCTGGTGAGCTTGAACCACCAATCTTGTGGTTCAAACTGACTTTGCAGTCCAGTGCATTAACCCACAGTGCCACACCAGGTCCCATTAAGCTTTTGGCAATTAAAAGCATTTATTTCTCTGAGAACTTGTGTCCTCTCTTACACTGCTCAGTATTGTTTAAGGGAAGCAACATTGCATAGTGGTGAAAATATGAGCATTTTACATAGCAAGACCTGAACTTCAATCACAATGACTCCATTCACTAATTTTAAGTAACTGTGTGAGGCACGGAGACATTACTCCTTTGATCCTGTTCCTCATATGAAAATTATAAAATAAAGCAAGCATCAGAGTCTTGATGTGGCTCTGTACGATAAGTACTGGACTGCTATCTTCAAGGTTAGTGGTTCAAACTTTTCAGCCACTTCTTGGAAACCCTATGCAGGGTTGCTATGAGTCAGACCTAACTCGATGGCACTTAACAGCAACAACAAAGCTAACCTTTAGGAGCAATGAAGAGATTAAATGCACATGGTCTATGCTATTGCTGTTAGTTCTGATTCATTGTGACCCCATGTGTTTTAAAATAGAACTGTACCCCATAAGGTTTTCAAGGCTGTGCCCTTTTGAAAGCAGATCATTAAACCTGTCTTCCAAGGTGACACTGGGTATATGCTTAACTATTTATGCCACCTGGGAACTTCATAATGATCTCTAATAATCAAACAAGTATATATGTGCTTAGGTACACATGTAATGAATATGTTTTTTTCCCTACAATTAAATATTTACTTTTTAAATGTTTTATTGTGAATTATGTGATAGTTTACATGGGAGAACACTAGCTTTATATTCATCCTATTGTACATCGTTTCATTGCCATGATTACAAATCCCTCCATGCATCATCAAGCAGCCAAAGGGTATATCCTGCAAGCCTGCCCCTCGATAATCAGCACACAGCCCCTCTCCCTCTCTGGGTCTAGAGTCCCCAGCTGCTCCATCTCTCCATGTCATCATCTCTGCCTCCACCTCTGGCATCACTGTTTCTCTGGGTAGGGTCCCATACTCCACTTTTTTCCCTTGCTGGTCCCAGGGACCTCCACTCCTAGACTGCAAAGTCAACCACTCCCCTCCTTTTGCTACAAAATGTCTACCTTTACATTTCCATCCCTTACAAGCAGTCCTGATAACAATTATTCACTATTGTACCACAAGAGACCTATCTACATCTCCTTTCATCAGCTCCGCCTAGACAGATTGGATGCTACTCAGTGGAGATTCTACCTAGCTCCATGTCCTCCAGATTGAGGCTACCTCTTGAAAGTTTATAAGCCAGTCACTTTTTGCCTTTGTAGCACCCTCATTTTGGGTAGCTAATGTCCAAGTTGCCCATCCTTGTCTACTCTGTGTATGGAGGGGGTGGGAATGATCCTCGCTGTAAAGATTTGTTCCCTCTTTTGAGCTACTGAATCCATAGGTGTAGCAGGTTGATTAAATTGTATCAGATTACTCTTTTTTCCCTTTTCTTTCTTCTTCTAGTTGAGTTCTGATCATCCAGCCATTGAAGTATGAATATGTTTTGAACCCTTATTATTGTGGTAG
>NW_006408646.1:9604993-9621180 GCF_000296735.1 Chrysochloris asiatica
TTAATAAATATTCTCTGAACTCTGGTAGCATAGTGGTTATGAATCGGGCTGTGAACCACAAGGTCAGCAGTTGGAAACTGTTCAAAACTACCAGCTGTTCCACGGGAGAAAGATGAGGCATTCTGCTCCTGTAAAGATTTAAAGCCTCGGAAACCCTGTACAGGGTCGCTATGAGTCGGAACCGACTGCACGGCACATAACAACATCAACAAGTGTCTCAGATACAAGCTTAGGCAAAGAAGCCATAGAAAAAGACTGCCACTGCCAGGAGAAGGATGGCATTGATGTTCACTACAGTCCTCCACAAAGGCTTCTCAGATGTGTCTGTCAGCTTCTTCTTGAGAGCTTCTTCCTCCTCTTTGGTCAACTTGGGGCCTTTCTTCTGCAAACCGCAGAATAAGTCATAAGCCCTCTTGAAACATCCTCGAGGTTTTTCAGGATTATCTGATGCAAGAAGAGATAAACCTATTATCACACAATGTGGGTAGCAGCGCTTGTTTTTCAGCTGACCCTGGTGTTCTTGGTGAGTGTAGTACCTATTACTATAAAGAGTGATCACAGCCACTTTTAAGGGTTAGAAGGACTCTTGAGAAAATACAGATAAATTTGGTTATATACATACAGGAAAATTGCACATGGCATAGAGTTCACAAAACAAAGTAAAAACATAAGTAACCGACTACGAAAACCATTTGCATCTTATATCACAAAGTTTGATATCTATAATATAGAACAAGTGTTCAAAAACTGGGATGAACAGACTACTAACAACCCCATATAAACAGGTTAAAGAAATTAATATACGGTTCAAAGAAAAAAAAAATATACGGTTCACTCAACAAGGTGAAAGTGGAATTGAAGCAATACTGAGGTATCATTCTTATCTATCAGTGGTGGCAATTCCAAACTTTTGCAATATATTACGTTAGAATTAGAACAGAAACTGGCACTCCTTGCCGATTTTTGCTAGGAAAGCATGCTTCAACTCCCACTGAGGAGGATTTGGCAATAAAATGATTAGAAATTGATCTTTTGGCCCCAAATTCAATTTTTCAAAATCAATTCTAAAGATAGACTGTCTAAACTATGAAAAGACTTATGCACAAAGCAATTTGTTGCAGCATTGGAATTTTTAAAAAAAATCTTTAAACTCAAATGTCTATGAAAATTCACAATGAAAGTAACATAAAATTTAGAAATAAATAGTAAGGAAAGTTAGCTGAAAATTGAATGACTATTAAAGGTTTACATTTCTTTATGCATCCATTTTGGAAAGTTAGATTTTGTAAGAATTTTGGTCATTTGGTACATGTTTTCAAATTTATTGGCATAAGATCTACTTAGCCTTTTCTATCTCTACTGCCTCTAGAATTCTATAGTCATTAAATCAAAATTGCCCAGTGGTTTAAAGCCCCCCTTTCTCTTCCTCTTTCACTCACATACACACACCAGAGGCTAATGGTATTGTTGTCAAAATACCAAAATTCCAGAGGAGATATCATTCTAAACTTGTTAAAATGTTTCCATAAAATGGAAAAATGGAGAAAATCCCAAATTTATTCTATGAGACTAAGAAAAATTATAGGCTAGTTTTACTTGATATACATGTAAAAACCCAAAATGAATCAAAAGCATTGACCCTTCTTCAACCCGATGAACCCAAACCAGACAATTAGTGTGTAGTTCAGGCAACAAATCTTGATGGGCTCACCATTGTGGTTTAAAAATATTAGGTAAAGACAGTGCCATGGAGTAACTGCTGAAATAATTTAATGAAGGAAATTAGAACTAAGTTTTAAAGAATAGATTTTTTTTTTTTCTTTTGGAGTTGTTACTGTGTTCTGTCAAGCCAGTTCAAACTGATAGTGACCCTGAATAGGGTTTGTGAGGAGCTAAATCTTTTTGGGAGCAGAAAGCCTCATCTTTTCCCTGTGGAATGGCTGGTAGTTTCAAACTGCTGACCTTGAGGTTAGTAACCTGACTTGAAACCCACTATGATGCCAGAGCTCCTTTTTCTTGCAGGAGAGGTAGAAATATCCTATTAAGTCATAAGTTTTATAATGTGAGGAAGTGAGGAAACCTGTCACCAAATGAAGGATACATTGTGGAGAATAGTGAGAAATAAGGTTTAAGGAGGAGGAGGGATTAAATGTTTAGTCACAATCAATCAAAAATGATTTCTTGAACACCTACTATGTGAGTTTGGAATTGATTGTCAGTTCGGTAGGAATTATGATGCATAATTCCAGTTATGTGATGAGTGGGCACACAGATGAATCGATTGAGTCCATATAAAGCAAACTTTTTCAGAAGCTAAATTTGTGTCAATTAGGAACACCCAACCAAGCCAGGTACACAGAGTTCTTGTATGAAAGCCAAATGTAAACCAGAGTTTACCTTCTTCAACATCATCATCGGCTTCTTCCTGTCTTTGCTCTTCTGCATCTAAATCAATTCGTTCCTCCTTACTGTTTCGCAGAGCCCAGCATAGGCGGTAGAGCTGACAGAGATCATATACAAGTTCATTAGTGATGGGGAAATACAGTCAGGTAAGGGTACTTTGGTTTATTGTATGATTTCAAAAAATCAAACAGCAAAGGAACATATAGGCCACAAAGAAAAGATTTTCTGTCACACCGACTTACCAAAACACTTTTAATGATTTCTTTAAAAAAAAAAAATTCTTCTGGTGGTGGTGGTGTTTACATGCCGTGGAGTCGGTTCCAACTCATAGTGACCCTGTATAGGGTTTCTGAGGCTGTAAACCTATACATGAGCAGAAAGTCTCATCTTTCCCCTGAAGAACCACTGGCAATTTCTACTGACTGTGAGATTAGCAGCCTGACTCTTAACCACTGCTATTCTCACCACTCTTCACTCTCATGTCTAAGAAGCATTTTGGCTGTACTGCTTCCAAGACAGATTTGTTTGTTCTTCTGGAAGTCTATGGTGATCTCAATACTTTTTTCCAACACCGTAATTGAAATGCATCATTCTTCTATAGTCTTCCTTATTCATTGCCCAACTTTTATAAGCATATGAGGTCATTTACATGCATATTGGATAAGCGTGACTTGGGTAAGGTGTACCCTTAGTTCTCAAAGTGACATCTTTGTTCTTTAACACTTTAAAGAGGTCTTTTGCAGCATATTTGCTTAATGCAATACATTGTTTGATTTCTTGACTGCTGCTTCCATGAGTATTGGTTATGGATCTAAGCGAAATGAAAGTCTTTGATAACCTCAATCTTTTCTCCACTTTTTGTTGTTAGGTTCCATCGAGTTGGTTCTGACTCATAGCAACTCTCTATAGAGTTTCCAAGGAGTGGCTAGTGGGTTTGAACCACTAACTTTGTGGTTTGCAGTCCAGTGCTTACAGTGCCATACCAGGACCCCATCGACATATTATAGTTTATTATTTATTTTTCTTCCCATCTTGATGATGTGTTCTTTGTAGAGTCCAGCTTTGTAGATGATTTGTTCAGCATGCAGATGAAATTAGTAGGGTGAAAGGATAAAACTTTGCCTGTATTAGTTTGTGTTCTCTAGAGAGTCCTTGTGTGGTGCTGTGGGTTGAAGAGCTGGACTGCAGGGTCAATTTCAACTGCAAGGTCGGTGGTTCAAACTTACCAGTCAACTCTCATTATTGCATATGCCATTTTGTTGAAGTAAATTTCTCATGTATGTTTATATGCTTCACTGGCTTTGTTACCTCTGTTGTTATTGTTGTTGTTAAGTGACATCAAATTGGTTCCGACCAATAGTGACCCTGTATAGGGTTTCTGAGGAGTGGCTGGTGAGCTTGAACCACCAACCTTGAAGTTCAAACTGATTTTGCAGTTCAGTGCATTAACCTACAGAGCCACAGTGCATAAGTACACAGTGGCTCCATAGGAAAAACACTGGACTGCAAACAACAAGGTCAGTTCAAGTCCACCAGCTGTTGCTTGGGAGAGGAGGCTTTCTGCTCCTGCAAAGATTTACAGTCTTGGAAACCCTAGACAGGGTTGCTATGAGTAATAACCAACTCAATGGCACTTAGCAACAACAACAGTACTTTACCCACTGTTATCTTCTCCACACGCTTAGGTATGTAAGCCTTAAGATTTCTTCTTTGCATAGACAAACACATAGACTTGCCAACATATATATAAAAAGGATACAGTGAAATCAGTAAGAGCCAGAACTTGATGGGAATGCCTTATTTTTCGTGGTTTTGCCTTTAACAAGATGTAGTCTTGCTACTTTGCTATAACTCTATATTAGTGGAAAATATTTGAGTTTTGCTTCTCTGGCAGGTTTCTGCCTTACATAGGTTCCAGATTTTATAGGTTTTACTGTATTATACCTGATTGCATTATTCTTCAAGTGTTTTCTTGTACTTAATTATAGCATGGGCATTTTTCAAAGCCATGAATAGAGTTCCTGCATGCTTTTGAACAACTGCAAAAATATTCAATGTATTTATGTATCTATTTATTTCATGGTGGAAATTGGGTTATCACCATTTCCTTTCTTGCTAGAAAAAAGAAACTTAGAAAGTCCATGTGTACATACACATTCCTCCTGTACAAGAATTTCTACATCACAGACTCCTACAAGGCAGACCGTTGACTCATAGAGTATGAGGATTTTAGAATAGAAATACTGACTGCCAAATCACTTTCTTACAAATGATACAAATTCATACACCCACCAACAGGATTGGGCATTTCTCCACACCCTCCCAACACTGAAAACTAAAAATGAAACTTCTTTGCTTATCTTAATTTGGAAAGCACATCTCACTGTTCTGTTTTGCATTTTTATGGTCACTGGCACCATATGCTTTTTCATCTCTGTGGCAGAGTTAACATTGTATGTGAAATCCTACTGCCCCAAACAGGTCCATCCCAGAATGACAGCTTTGTGATGAAGTCTTGCCCAGTGTTGTAGGTGACACTAATTATGCTCTTCTTCATTTTACCTATATAATGGTATAAATTATCTACCAACTGCATTGAGGATGATGCCCATTTGTTAACATATTTTTTAATTTATTGGTGCCTTGCACATACTAGGTGTGTATTGCTGTTGATTTAATGATTAGATGTTATTCTCTTTGGTTCTCTTTAACTCTACTGTTCTCTAGTGCTATTATTCCAATGATCTTAGACTTTGATTGCAGTTTTAGGAGGCAAAGAATCCGTCTTTAAAAATGAGCATAAATCCATTACTCCTTACTCACATGTACATCAGGAATGGGCTTGGTTATCAGGGAGATTCCCAGGACAATTAGAATGGTCACAAAAAAGAGGATGATAGCAAAGTAAAGATAGTGCACTCCACAAATAATCTTGGGACAGTTACTGGCAGCCAAGCAACTCCCCGTTCCATAGGCAAACTCTGAGATCATACGAATAAGGCCAATCACGAGTCCAGTGATTAGGCCCCAGAAAGCCCCCTGCAAAAGAAACAAGAATATAATCCAATTGATTAGGAAATATGAGAAGCTCATTATTGCTACTCATAATTTTCACCCTGCGTGCTTTGTTCACTGAAGGATCAATAAACAGCTAGTACAAACAGGGAAAGTTAAAACAACAGGTTCATGAAGTGCTCTCCGTGGTCCTGAAATATCATTGCTGTGTTGATTCTCCAAAACCAGAACACTGCTGTCTATGTTGACTGAAGATGAAAATTTCCTTGACTTTTACATACAGATTTTAAGAACTTATGAGCTATTTATATGATAAAACAAAACTTAGACTTAGGTTACACATTTTATAAAATTGATGTTGTTGTTTTAGACTCATAGTGACCCTGTATAGCATTTCTAAAGAGTGGCTGGTGGGTTTGAACTGCCAACCTTGTGGCTAGCAGTCCAGTGCTGATCCAACAGTGACACACTAGGACTTCATAAGCCTACAGCACCCAATATTTCCAGGCAGTCTCCAATTCAAATATATACAGACCTGACCCTGCTTAGCTTCTGAGATCAGATGATTGGGTGTAATCAGGGTGGTACATTGATATTGTTGTTGTTTTTAAGTGCTGAGCCCGTTCCAACCTATAATGACCCTGTATGGGGTTTCTGAGGAGCATCTGGTGAGCTTGAACCACCAATCTTGTGGTTCAAACTGACTTTGCAGTCCAGTGCATTAACCCACAGTGCCACACCAGGTCCCATTAAGCTTTTGGCAATTAAAAGCATTTATTTCTCTGAGAACTTGTGTCCTCTCTTACACTGCTCAGTATTGTTTAAGGGAAGCAACATTGCATAGTGGTGAAAATATGAGCATTTTACATAGCAAGACCTGAACTTCAATCACAATGACTCCATTCACTAATTTTAAGTAACTGTGTGAGGCACGGAGACATTACTCCTTTGATCCTGTTCCTCATATGAAAATTATAAAATAAAGCAAGCATCAGAGTCTTGATGTGGCTCTGTACGATAAGTACTGGACTGCTATCTTCAAGGTTAGTGGTTCAAACTTTTCAGCCACTTCTTGGAAACCCTATGCAGGGTTGCTATGAGTCAGACCTAACTCGATGGCACTTAACAGCAACAACAAAGCTAACCTTTAGGAGCAATGAAGAGATTAAATGCACATGGTCTATGCTATTGCTGTTAGTTCTGATTCATTGTGACCCCATGTGTTTTAAAATAGAACTGTACCCCATAAGGTTTTCAAGGCTGTGCCCTTTTGAAAGCAGATCATTAAACCTGTCTTCCAAGGTGACACTGGGTATATGCTTAACTATTTATGCCACCTGGGAACTTCATAATGATCTCTAATAATCAAACAAGTATATATGTGCTTAGGTACACATGTAATGAATATGTTTTTTTCCCTACAATTAAATATTTACTTTTTAAATGTTTTATTGTGAATTATGTGATAGTTTACATGGGAGAACACTAGCTTTATATTCATCCTATTGTACATCGTTTCATTGCCATGATTACAAATCCCTCCATGCATCATCAAGCAGCCAAAGGGTATATCCTGCAAGCCTGCCCCTCGATAATCAGCACACAGCCCCTCTCCCTCTCTGGGTCTAGAGTCCCCAGCTGCTCCATCTCTCCATGTCATCATCTCTGCCTCCACCTCTGGCATCACTGTTTCTCTGGGTAGGGTCCCATACTCCACTTTTTTCCCTTGCTGGTCCCAGGGACCTCCACTCCTAGACTGCAAAGTCAACCACTCCCCTCCTTTTGCTACAAAATGTCTACCTTTACATTTCCATCCCTTACAAGCAGTCCTGATAACAATTATTCACTATTGTACCACAAGAGACCTATCTACATCTCCTTTCATCAGCTCCGCCTAGACAGATTGGATGCTACTCAGTGGAGATTCTACCTAGCTCCATGTCCTCCAGATTGAGGCTACCTCTTGAAAGTTTATAAGCCAGTCACTTTTTGCCTTTGTAGCACCCTCATTTTGGGTAGCTAATGTCCAAGTTGCCCATCCTTGTCTACTCTGTGTATGGAGGGGGTGGGAATGATCCTCGCTGTAAAGATTTGTTCCCTCTTTTGAGCTACTGAATCCATAGGTGTAGCAGGTTGATTAAATTGTATCAGATTACTCTTTTTTCCCTTTTCTTTCTTCTTCTAGTTGAGTTCTGATCATCCAGCCATTGAAGTATGAATATGTTTTGAACCCTTATTATTGTGGTAGGTATCTTTCTAAGTACGTTATATATTTTATCTGAAATAATCCTAATAACAAGCCCATAAAATAGGTGTTATTATTTTCACTTTACAGATGAAGAAACAGACACAGAGAAACAAGTGATTTGCTGAAGTTCACAGTGCTATTAAGATAGCAGAGCCAGGATTGAACCCTGGAAATCTGACTCTCAAACATATGCTGTCCATCACTGTGTCATATATGTACATAGTACTTCATGGGAATAGCAACACTAAATTGTGGGTATGCAATATTGCTACACACTTTAGAGAGAATCAGGAATTGTGGCTGGCTAAAAGCAATATAGAAATTAGAATTGAGGTGTACAAATAGGGTGAAAAGGATGCATTATACTATCCTAAGGAAACATTTTTTTTTCTCATTTCTGCAGAAAAAATGTCCCCCAATTTCCACTTACCTGTTCATTGACTCTTTTACAGAAGATGGCAAGAAGGAAAACAGCTGCAATTGGAGGCCCAAGGTAGCTAGAAATGGATTCTATATAATGGAACAGTTGCCCATTTTGAGATATCTGTACAAATGGGACCCACAAAATGCTGATGACAATTAATAGGATGATAAATAACCTGTGAGGAAAAATGAGTTAAATATTAAGCAAAAGCCTTGTCAGTATGTTCATCATGATTTTGTTCTTGCCTTCATTTTTGTAGCCATTCATGGGGTTTCCCAAACAGTGTCAAGTCCTTGACTTTACATGAACCCATGCCACGCTTACTGATAATCAGTTAGCAGAATGCCAATAAAGCAGTTCCTTGTCTATAATTATCCATATTATCTTTAGCTATGCAATTAGACATCCATTGATAAAACAGTTCAAATGTCAGAAATTGGTCACTCCCTAATGCAATGTACATGATACACAAGGGCTTCAAAGAGTTCATGGAAAAATGGAATGAAAAGATATGGGGATTTTTCCATGAACTTTTTGAGGTCCCCTCATATATCAATTGGAAATAAACACCACATTATTTCTTTTGCTGCTGTGTACCATCAAGTTGGTTCTGACTCATATCGATCTTTATGGGGTTTCTGAGAACAGTTGTGGGTTTATTATCAGTCCAGTGCTTATCCTACAATGTCAAACCAGAGTTCATTATTTCTATTAGCAAAAAATTATTTGTATAATAAAGAAAGTTGGGAGTCCTTGTGTGGCATTATAGGATAAGCACTGGACTGCAATGTCAATTTGAACTGCAAGGCTGGTGGTTCAAACTCCTCGGGTGCTCCTCAGAAACTCTACACAGGGTCACTATGAGTCAGAGTCAACTTGATGGAACAACAACAACAACAACAACAAAAGACATTTGTGTCTATTTTTCCATGCAGGAAAAGTAAGTCAGTTTTCATAGACTAGAATTAAAACAGCTTCTGTCCTAGAATGTTGAATGATTTGGCAAGAAATGCTAAAAGTTGCATTTTAATACTCCGGTGCTCTTGCAAGTTAAAAGAATTGGTCAATATTTTGGTAAGTTAGTAAAAATATATTAGAGGTTCTTGAAGCCCATGAAGCATGACTTGTTCACATGTTTAAACTCCACAGTATTCTGTGTTTGCTGAGTGAACAAATACAGCAAAATCTGTGGGAGCCGGAACTCAACGAGACTGCCTTGTTTTTCTGGGTCTAACAAGTTTTCCACTTTTGACAGGATGTAGTCTTACGACTTTTCCATTACTCTATTAGTGGTACATATTTGAGTTTTTTTCTCTGGCAGGTTTCTGATTTATACAAGCCCCAGCTTTCACAAGCTATACTGTATAATTGATTGTTGTTATTAGCTGCTGAGGAGTCAATTCCAACTCATTGAGATTCTGTACAGTTTCTGATGCTCTAAATCTTCACAGGAGCTGAAACTCTCATCTTTCTCCCCAAGAGTGGCTGGTGTGTTTGAACTGCTGACCTTGTGGTGAACAGTTCAGAGCTTACTGTGCCACCAGTGCTTCTATATAATTGGTTAGACTGTCTATAAAAAGTCCATCATCCTTTGGGCCTACTGGACACAGAGATGCTGACTACATACATAGAACAACAAATAGGAGATTGTAGCATAATCATTTAAGCATTACAAAACTTCCATAACCTTCATGTAAATGAAATGTGATAAACCATGAAAAATTTTAGCAGAATGTCTGGATGTGTAAGAATTCAATAAATAACATGGACTGTTAAAAGCAAAGAGATTAGTTTGAGGACTAAGGTCTGTCTGACTCAAGCTATAGTATTTTCAATCGCTTTATGTGGAAGTAGACAATGAATAAGATACTACTGTATAAGAATCAATGCATTTGAATTTTGGTGTTGGAGAAGAATATTAAAAGTATCATGGACTTCCAGAAGAACAAACAAATCTGTGTTGGAAGAAGTACAACCAGAATGCTCCTTAGAAGCCAGGATGGCAAGACTTTGTCTCTTATACTTCAGACATGTTATCAGGAGGAATCAGCCCCTGGAGGAGATCATACTTGGGAAAGTGGTGGTACTGATGTACCTTCTTCTCTGCTTGCTTTTCTCTCCTTTTGTCTAAGATAAAAGGTGATTCAGAACACATCCTAGGGAAACTCCCCTTACATCACATTGGGGATATTACTTGAGTAAGAAAATTGTGTCCCACCCTAATCTCCCTACAAATTATTGACTGATAATATCAGATCGCATTATGATCATGGGGGATGATTACATCATTACACAACTGCCAAATTGTATTATTATTTAACTGTCAAACCACAGAATCATGGCCCAGCCTAGTTGATATATATTTTTAGGAAACACAGTCCAATTCATGATAGTACTCATGTGCACCAAGACAGACAAAAATTCTCAAGGCAGCATTATTTGTAATAGCCCCAAACTACAAAATATCCATCAACGGCAGAGTAGATTCATTGTAATATATATCTATAATGGAATCCACACAGCAAGAATGTCAATGGACTACAGTTACACACAACCTGCATGACTGAATATCACCAACACAGCATGAGCAAAAGAAGACAGCAGGGAATGCATATGGAATTCTCTTTAAATGTAATCCATACCTGAAAAAGACTAAATTATAGTGTTAGAAGTCACAGTGATTAGATTTGTAAAAAGAGGCCCAAGAGGTTTTTGAAGGCCTGGTGTGGTGCTGTAGGATAAAGCACTAAACCACAGATCAGTTTGAACTGCAAGGTTAAAACACCTAGCCACTCCTTGGTAATCCTGAAAGTGTCGCTATGAGTTGGAACCAACTTGATGGCACGTAACAGCAGCAACAAGGAGCTTTTGAGTGCTGGTAATCTCCACATCTTGACCTGATGTATGGTTACATAGGTCTCACTTTGTGATAGATTATTTGTGCTTTACATGCTTTCTGTATGTGTGTTATACTTCAATGAAAACAAGTAACTTTTTATTATGAATTAAAGAATTATAGATAAATCAGTTTTCTATTCAACAATTCATATACATTTTAAAATAGAAAATGTGTGAATTGTTTCATGTCATTGATTGATATCCCATAGAGCAAAGATGTCATTTTGAGGGCTAAAGTGTGCCTGACCCAAGCCATGGAGTTTTCAGTAGCCTCATATACATATGACAGTTGGACAACGAATTAGGAAGTGTATAGAGGAATTGATGCATTTGGGTTATGGTGTTGCAGAAGAATATTATAAGAGCCACGGACTGCCAAAAGATCAAACAAATTTGTTTTAGAAGAAGTACAGCTGGAATACTCCTTAGAAGCCAGGATGGTGAGACTTAGTTTCTCATACTTTGGACACATTATTAGGAGGGACCAGTCCCTGGAGAAGGATGTCATGCTTGGTAAAGTGAAGGATTAGCAAAAAAGAGGAAGACCTCCAACAAGATGCATTGGTAGAATGGCAGCAGCAATGGGCTCTCAAGTGTAGCAACAAATGTGAGGTTGGTGGTGGACTGGGCAGTGTTTCTTTCAATTGTACATAGGGTACTACACAATAACAACAAGGTAACAACACTTATCTACTTTCGCTCTGTGTTTCCCATTTTCATTTCTCCTTCTTTCTTAACCCTTTTGAACTGTGTCCTTGAGTGAATGCTGCCCTTTTGATCTCAAATAGTTGATCATTCTAAAGAGCGCACACCTTTCTAGTGCTATTGTAACCCTCTAATAAAACTGTCTGCTGTTTGGCTACAAATTAAACAATGGGGATGACTTCAGTTCAAGACCTGAAGGTTGATGAAAGGCCACAGGCTCAGAGGTTTCACCAGTCCCTCTCTCAGATCAGTAAGCCTGGGTTTTTAAAATTTTTATTTCATGATTTTGAGTTTTGTTGCACATTGTCCTCCCACTCTATCCAGAACCTTATAATATATCCCTTCCAGAGGAGTTGGTAGTGGTAGCTGGGCACCATCTAGTTCTTCTGATCTCAGAGTTATGGTGACTGATGTCTGCATGGTCCATTAGTCCATTAGACTGTTTGTTTCCATGCATCTTCAATTTTCTTCACTCTTCTTTTCTCCAGATGGGAAAGATCAATAATTGTACCTTAGACAATTGCACGCAAGCTTTTAAGACCCCACTTGCTATTCACCAAAGTAGGATGTAGAACATTGTCTTTGTGGGTTATGTTATGCCAGTTGACCTTGGTGTCCCCGAGACCATCCGCGGTCCTGAGGTCCCAGTCCCAGTGACTCATTCCCTTAAGAATTTGGTGATGTCTAATAAGTTTTCATAACTTTGTCTTCTGAATGTTCCACCACAATCATAGATATTTTTGTAGCAAAGGTAAATGCACATGTAGAAATATCCTTTTGAAACCTATATATATATTTATGGGTATAATCCTACTCTTGAGCCTGAGTATCAATTCATGCATCCACTTATAGTTCCCTGTTATTGCAGGATGGTGTATATAATAGTATTTACCTCTGTTGCCTTTTTACTCTTGCATTCCTCCTAGTGTCTTCCTCTGCCTCCCTTATTATACTTTAATTTTAAAAACATTTTACAACATACCATATAAACATATTTGTTATTGTTAAACTGCTGTTAAGTAAGTTTGACTCATAGCAACCCTGTATAGGATTTCCTAGGAGTGGCTGGTTGGTTTGAACTGCTGATCTTGCAGTTAACCATCCAGTGCTTATCTTACAGCACCACAACAGGACTCCAGAAAAAGAAATGTTGTGTATATGAAAATTATGTAGGGGAAAATAATATGTGATTCATCCTTTTTGTTTATCCCATTCCACTCTTATGCCTTTAGGGCCTCCAAGTTTTTCAGGTACCCTGTATTGACATAAAGCAATAGCAATTTCTTTAAAATTACCCCTTCTCTGAGTCTATCCCTTTCTGTTGTTGTTGTCGTTAAGTGCCATCGAGTTGGTTCTCACTCATAGCGACCCTGTATAGGGTTTCCAAGGAGTGGCTGGTGAATTTGAACTGCTGACCTTGCAGTCCAAACTGACCCTGTAGTCCAGCGCACTAACTCATAGTGCCACACAGGACTCCAATCCCTTTCTAACCTGCCTCAATTCTAAATGGATGCATTTCATAAATTTCTCTGTGGTAAAGCGTGGATGAGAATCTATTTCCTCTTTCATGTGATACATATAGAAACTTTGGGAGACAATGCATTGATCTCTAAGAATCAGAAATTCTAAATTCCATGAAAACAATTATTATGAAGATGTCATGGGATGTGGGGCTGAGAGGAAAGGAAGATGTAAGAGACAATCAGAAACATTTCAAAGTCTGAAAAAGAAACAATGTCATTTAAAGATATGTTTGTTATCTGGGAAGACATAAAATAAAAATTAATGTATTTACTAGGATGAAAGACCTAGAAGTTAGCCTTCTGAAAATCAACCAATGAAAATCCTATGGAACAAAATAGTTTGATCTGCAGTTGATTTGACCTGCAACATAATGACAACAAACAACAACAATGTACTTCCTCCCACTGTAGGATTCTCTATGAGTTTCACTGGATCCAAACACGAGGGGGCTCTAGTTCACTTCAACATTTGTACTTTTCCAGATAAACTTCAGATGGAAACTAGCGTTCTCTCACCGTCCAGCTATAAGGAGCTCTTTCTCTGATGCCTGCTTCCGCATCTTGGTGTAGAGGTCCATGGTGAAGAGGGTGCTGGCGCTGTTGAAGATGGAGGTCAGGGAGCTCATAAGAGAGGCCAACATGACTGACATCATCAGACCACGCAGTCCTGGGGCCAGAAGAGGGTGCAAGCACTGGTTAGGGGCTGGATGCCATGGTCTACAAGGGCCTTGTCCAAAGTCATTCAAAGATAAATGTGTCATCTGGAACTTTTACTAACTGATGTGCCTATGAATGTATAGCAACCTGTGATGCTGCCTATATATTTCCTGATGATCTGAGAATAACCCATTATAGGATTTTTTGTTCTAGATATACTCATATAATTAGAGATCATCTGTTGGAACCTGGTTTTGGAAGAGAGGAAACAGTGCAGCACCACCTTTCTTTGGGGAGGAACTCTTGGTCTCTTGAGGACTTGAAATAACTGGAGAGAAAGAATCCTAAGAGCTGGTCTGCTGAAGATGCCTTTGGTGGGGCAAAGTTAAGGGTTTTGAGACATGAAGGCAACTTCCTCCTTCAGTTTCTTTTGCCTATTAGTAATGCCGCTAAACCTCCTAGGACTAAGTGTGGAATGGAGTGTATGTGGTGATGTCACTTGTAGGTCATGCTCTCTTCTTCCTGAAAATGTTCATGTGTGTCGGTAGGAGAAAGGTCACAGACATGTTAGCCAACATTCATTGGGCCAGTGGTACAAGATCATCAGTTACTCCCAAGTCCCATACACTGATCTGCTTATGCTCCTTGTAGAAAATGATCACCTTCTAACTTTGTGTTGTGCTATAGGGTAATCACTGGACTGCTAACCACAGGTCAGTGGTTCAAACCCACCAGCTGCTCCTTGGAAAACTTATACAGGGTCGCTATGAGTTGGAAATGACTCTACAGCACATAACAAAAACATCCTTTTTAATTTATGCATTTAATATGTGCGATTACTTTTCCCTCTTACAAAGTAGAATATGAACTCCAAGAGCATAGTTAATTTTTTCGTCTGCTTCTCTGATGCTTCCAGGAATCAGGGCAATACCTAATTCAGATTGGAACTCAATATAACAAAACAAAACAAAACTCTACACAAAAACCCCACTTGTCCATAGAATCAATTCCAACTCATGGCAACCCCATATGTCAGAATAGAACTGCGTTTCATAGGGTTTTAAATGGTTGTGATCTTTCAGAAGTAGATTGCAAGGCCTTTCTTCTGAAGCACCTCTGGGTGGATTTCAACCACCAACCTTTAGCTTAATCAGTCCAGCACTTAACTGTTTGTGCCATTCAGCGACTCCAAGGCACTCAATAAGTCGTTATAAATCAAATAGATTGGCCCTAAGAAAGTAAGATAAATAGTAAGCCTAAATTTAGGATTTTATAAGTTTATGGCTATGACACTTTTTAATGGTCAAATAAGAGACCATGTTTCTAACTGGACTGTAGGACAGTCTTGAATCCAAAGGATTATGGATTTTTTTCCCTAGCCAGAACTGTGTTGTACCCATGTCTCTATTCCTAGGGCCCAGTGTAGGGCTGGAAGTCTAGAAGGTGCTCAAGAAATGTCTGATCCATTGAATTGGTAATAGAAGTGAGAATGATCAAGGATTTACCACCCCACATCCTACTGACCCAACAAGAATAGGCTTTCAAGATCGTCCCAGCACAGTTTCTTACCATCAGGCATCAGGTTCAGCACCAGCATTGGGTAGGCATAGTTAGTGCAGCCGACTTCAGTGCCACAGTATTTCATACACTCAGAAGGTACAACGCATGCCACCTCATCTGAGGAGAGGTTCAGAGGGGAGTTCACTGAGCTGGGGCAAAATAGCCATAACCCATGACCACTGGACAAAAAAACACGTTGTAGATTCACAAGGAAAGAAGACACCTGCCTAAGATTTGGAGACTGAAAGTTAGGTAGTCAATGTTGAGTGTTTGTATCATTGAGCTGGCTGATCTGAAAGCTGAACCTGATTCCTAAGTGTCCCATGCCTGCACCCTTGCTTGCACTGGCTTAAGAGACAGGGCTTTTCTTTGGGCTGAATGTCCCGCTGAGCATTAGAGCAAACAAAAGTTGCTTATACTATCTAGAAAAACAGCAAAGGAATACATTCTCCCTAGAATTCAACACGTTTCCATAGATTAAAAAACATAAAACAAACCTGTGTTTAGTCACAGTTAGCCCAATGTCTTTGATCTATATGTAAGAAGAGATACCAATTCTGCTGATCAGCTGGGTGGTGTGTGATGTCTCACTCTACTGTGGCAATTGCATAATACCTTGGTGACGGTTTTTTACTTAAACAGTATCATGAAGCAAAAATCGATTGTCACCTAGAATATTAGTATCTTTGAACATTACTTCTTTGCTTTAAAAATTTATTTCTAATCCATTTTCCACAAAAGAATGCCCTTTTTT
>NW_006408646.1:9631100-9633271 GCF_000296735.1 Chrysochloris asiatica
GAAGAAGGATCTGTAGTTGGATGTGATGATAGAAATGCTGGAGATAATATTAAAGATTTTTGCAAATCCAATATCATATTCACTGCAAATACCTTTTGAAAATAACATAAAAGGCAACTATACACATGGGTCTCATCAGCTGGAATACACAGTAACCAAATTGACTACATCAGTGTGAATAGATTGAGGAAAAGTACAATATCGTTTGCCAAAATAAGGCCAGAGGCAGACTGTGGAACAGACCATCACTTGGTCATATGCAAATTCACACTGAAGCTCAAGAAAATTAAAACAAGTCTTTGAGAGCCAAAATATGAATTGGTAGAATACTTGAATGTTTTCATGTACTTAAATTGTGTTTCAGTAATATGCAGAGGGCTTGTTGTTTAATTAATAATAATTACCCAGAAAATTAAAAATATAGTTAAGAATATTATTCACTTGAACCAAAACAAATAGCTGTAGTACAAAAGAAGCCTTGGGAGGACTCAAGTGTGTGACTCAAGTATGAGCTACATTTACTAGTAACAAAATGGAAGAACTAAATGTTGCTTTCGTCAAAATTGTGATTTAAATCTATTGGAACCTATATCTACAGGGATACAGAAGTTAAGCTTGTGTGTGATTATGAAAGTTGAGTTAATCCATCACCTGTCACTTTGGGAAGATCATAGAAAACTGAGAAACCAAGGAGGAGCAATACAAGCATTCAGTTTGAATCACCTGAATATTATGTTACCAAGAAAATTATCATCCAACGTGTCTGGGTAGGTGTAATGGTTAAAGTTTTATGTCAGCTTGACTAGGCCAGGATTTCCAGAGGTTTAGCAGTTAGGATGTTTATTCCCATGGTGATGAAGCCTAATACAGGCATAGTTAACTCTATGATGTTTGGCTGTGAGCAGCCAGTCAATTGAAGGGATATTTCCTTGGGGGGTGTGGCCTAACTCAATATAATAGACACACCTGAAAGGCTTTCTCTGTCTTCTTCTGGGACCTGGGATGTTACAATTGTAAGCCATTTCCTTGATAATAAACTTCTCTATATGTGTATACATATATATGTTTCACTAGTTTTGCTTCTCTAGAAATCTGGCCTTAAACAGTAGGGTAGGAGAGTCTTCATTCCTAATAAGCTGCAAGAATAAAGAATAGAAACAAATCCCCAAATCACAACAGAACAAGCTTAAAGTATTTGCTTCTGAGAGACAATAATTAGGGGAGATAGTTGGGAAACTATTTTTCATAACAAGCCTAGTAGAACTGCTTAATTCTTTAAACAATGTGTGTGTAAAATATCCTCACAAAATGGAACCTGGGAGTTTTTCTCTGAAAAGAAAAAGAACATAATCATGTTAAAAAGCACACTTAAACATATCACCTGATCTGTGCACCAGTACCACACAGCCACAATAGTCATTCCAAAGATCATGCCTGGCCAGGGAATATCTCCAGTGACAGCATCTCGGAAAATGTGGAATGAGTCGGCCTGAGGAGTGTAGCACCTGGAGCTGATTGTCAGATTGTCACCCTCGACTATGGATGGGATGGCATTCATGTACTTCTCTGTGAAACTCTCATAACCGCCAACTTTGACAAATGCTGAAAAGACATCAGAGAAAATTAAATTTCTTAAAACCCCTGATATTCATGGCTATTCCTTTGTGGTAGAAGTGCCCAAACACATCAACCTGGTCCAGTCTGTTGCATCCTTCTCTCAGGATTCATGTCTTACTAGTAGCTCCATTGGTAGCTATCGTGCTTCTAAATGTATTTTCACAAAATACATAAAGGACATCTCTCTTGAACTTTTCTTCTAAAGATGCTCTTTGAAACTTTGATTTAATTTTTAGCTTAATGGTAAAAATAAAATTGCTACCCATACTGATGTTGGTACTGATGTCTTACAACTATCCAGGAAAGAAACAAACATAAAAGTGAGCTAACAGAAAGAATCGAATAGAATTTACCTTAAGAAAGCCTCAGCTCTTCTGAAAGGGCCAATGAATGATGGCCTCTCCTGACCCAGGGTTAAGCCTGTATGATCTTAACACAATCTTTTTTTTTTATTTTAATGTTTTATTGTGAATTATGTGAGAGTTTCACAATAAAACATTAAAAAAAAAAGTTTTGCTAAAGGTAATACAGAAACGGCTACAATCATACATTGA